>NC_045623.1:16077501-16381610 GCF_009829155.1 Mustela erminea
AGGACCTCCTGGTTACCCAGGTCCACATGGCAGGAACTCTGGGGGAATCTTATTTATAACACTGCCCTGAAACGAAGTCTTCCATCCCTGGGGCAACTGGTCAGCTGCAGGGTGAAGGTGGTGGTGGAACCCCGCCCCTGAAGGCTGAGATAACATTTTGTACCAGGAATTTATTTGTCAGAAATATTTCAAAGACACATCTACCTGCTGACTCAGTGCTGGGTTATTTAGAGACATCCATATGTGAGTGTCAAAAGTCAAGAGAATGTTGGTGATTTAGCCATCAGGCATGATCACTTGCCTACTGAAGGAGAATAACCCTGACCAAGAGCATGAGCTGTAAATTGAACAAACTGCCCTTGGATTTATTTGACAAGCCTGAAAAGCCCAGGACCCTGAAAGGGGTCTATGGCACACCTCCACCGGCACCAATCATTCCTCCCCTGCCTAGAGTTAACACCCATATCCTTGGGGTTTCTCCAGATCAAGTGGAGCTTCGAGGCACGTGGGCAGGGTTGAGGGGGAAAAGGGTAAGGAGTAGGAAAAAAAGGGAGTCAGATGTCAGTTGTCCAAAAAGAGGAAACACTCGGTTCCTGGGAAGTAAATAATGGGTGGGCACACTAAGGGGCAGATTAAGAGGTTAAAAGCATCAGTGAAATGAGTGGGTGGGCTGGGAGGATGGCAATAGGAATCCTCCAAACTGAGCACCTTCAGGGACAAACCAAAAAGGGAAACCTCGGTGAACTGCTAGCTATAGATACAGAAAGGGCTCAATGCAAAGCTAAGAGCTTACAATTTTGCCCTTTAAGCAATACTTCACAAAGGGACCCCTCCCAGAAATAGCTTAATTTTAGAGCCCCCTCTTTTTGGAGACCCTCCAAGAATTACAAAAATGGTGCTGATAGTAGTAACACCACTGCGGTTCTCCACAAAGTATAAGAATGTTTAAAATTTTTTAAAAAGATTTTTTATTTATTCATTTGAGAGAGAGAGAGCAAGAGCATGGGTGAGGGGAGGGTCAGAGGGAGAGGGACAAACAGACTCCCTGCTGAGCAGAGAGCCCGATGAGGGACCCGATCCCAGGACCCTGGGATCATGACCTGAGCCAAAGGCAGATGCTTAACTGACTGAGCCACCCAGGCACCCCAAAAATGTTTACAATTTAAAATTTTTTTAAGTTTAAATCTTTTTTTTAAATTTGTAAATATTTTTAAATTATAAACAATAAACCAGTGAAGAAGATCTTGTAAATCACCTTGAATGTATGCTCCAAACAGGCAATACCCGAGAATGTGGGAACAGGGCAGATAACTGGGCAAGGTAATTTATACACATGTTGACAGCAAGACCAAGGGATCTCCTGACTCTAATGGGAAAAAACTAGGATTTTTTAAAAAGGTAATATCTACAAATGATAAAGCACTTTCACGAATGTTGACTCATTTGATCCCTAAAATAACCCTATGAAGTAAGCTCAAGTGCTGTTATTGTTCCCATTTTACAGATAATGGAATGAGATTTAGTAGAATAAAGTGAAATACCCAAAGTCACACAACTAGTATAGAGCTATGATTTGTCGGAGCCCAGATCCTATGCTTAGCCTTACTTCCACATCAGGCACTAAGACTAACATATAATAAATGCACTAATTTAGTGCAATTATTTACTAATGTTAATTCAACAAACACATTTTGAGTGCCTACTACTAGCCAACCCAGGGCAAATCCCTGATATCACGGAGCTTACAATCTAATGGAGTTTACAATGCAATCCTTTTTTTTTTTTTTTAAGATTTTATTTATTTAACAGTGAGAAAGTGAGAGTGTGCACACAAATGGGGGAGGAGCAGCAGAGTGAGAGGGAGAAGCAGGCTCCCCACTGAGCAAGGAGCCCAGTGTCTGACTGGGCTTGATCCCAGGACCCTGAGATGAAGACCTGAGCAGAAGGCAAATGCTTAACCAATTGAGCCACCCAGGCGCCCCCTCGTGGAGTCTTTAGAATGGAGTCAAAGGTAGCTTCTTAATAGGGTGCCCTCCACCAGTATTCTCCACTTCTGATTCTGCTGGCCAGTACTATTTATTGAGAAAAGAAAAAACTACTTCTAGTATAGAAAGAAGTAATTCATCGAGTCTCATAACCTGGTAGACCTATCCAACCTCTTTTGCTCAAATACTGAGCTGCCCAAACAATCTTCCAAATTTTATTTAGCAACACTAGGTTAAACCATTCCAGCAAGAGGAAATAAATACCCACTATAAATAACCTGTTTATCCTACCAAGGTCTTCTTTTGGTTGCGAATTAATAGATAGTTATTCTGGTCTAGAAAGCAGCTGTGGGAGAGTTAGCATCAGTCAGTCCTCAGGGCCAGTGCCATCCAGTGGAACTTTTCGTGATTCTGTTCAATAGGGTAGCTAGCCACATGTGGCTATTGAACATTTGAAATGCATGGAGGGAAACTGAAGAGGCGATTTGCAACGTTATTTAATTTTAATTAATTCAAATGACCACATGTTGCTAGTGCCTCTGGATTTGAACACCACAGCTCTAGATCCTTGCTTCTCAAAGTGTGGTCTGCACCGTCTTACTAGGTTACTAGAAATACAGACTCTCAGGTCCCACCCTAGCCCTCTAGATTCAGAAACTTATGTTAACCAGACCCACAGGTGCTCCGTATGCACATTAAAGTTTGAAAATGGGGGGCGCCTGGGTGGCTCAGTGGGTTAAGCCGCTGCCTTCGGCTCAGGTCATGATCTCAGGGTCCTAGGATCGAGCCCCGCATCGGGCTCTCTGCTCAGCAGGGAGCCTGCTTCCTCCTCTCTCTCTCTGCCTGCCTCTCTGCCTGCTTGTGATCTCTGTCAAATAAATAAATAAATAAAATCTTAAAAAAAAAAAAAAAGTTTGAAAATGGCAGGGTTACTTCTGGCTGAGCTGAAAAATAAAAGGATTGACTGAAGACCGTATTTGTGGTAACCTCTCCAAATTGCAGACACCCACACTTGAGACTGGTGTCCAGCATCAAGGGCCTGCTTTCTTTTCTTTTCCTTTTTCTTTCTTTCTTTCTTTCTTTCTTTCTTTCTTTCTTTCTTTCTTTCTTTCTCTCTTTCTTTTTTTAAGATTTTCTGTATTTATTTCAAACAGAGAGAGAGTAACAAGAGGTGGGAAGGAGCAGAAGGAGAGGGAAAGAAACCGACTCCACTGCTGAGAGGGAGCCCCACATGGCTGGAACCAAGGGCCCTGGGATCATGGCCTGAGCCAAAAGGCTGACATGTAAACAGCTGAGACACCCAGGTACCCCTAGGGGCCTTCTTTCTTTGTATCTTCCTCTCCTTCATTCCTTAAACAGAAAGGGGGAAAGGGAAAGAAACATGGAATATGGGGTCCAAGGAAAGTTAGTGTTGGATAGGGGGTGGGAGATGGGATGGGAAGAGCATGTGATTCTCAGGGATACATATACAAAATAAATGATGAACTTCCCTTGATAATTACTGAATATGGATGACGGATATATGAGAGTTCATTGTACTATTTTCTCTGCTTCTGTATAACTTGGAAATTTTCAAAATTAAAAAATAGATGTGATTTCAAAGATGATGGGTGTGGGGGCACCCGGGTGGCTCAGTTGGTTATTAAACATCTGTCTGGGGGCACCTGGGTGGCTCAGTGGGTTGAAGCCTCTGCCTTTAGCTAGGGTCATGATCCCAGGGTCCTGGGATCAAGCCCTGCATCGGGCTCTCTGCTCAGCGGGGAGCCTGCTTCCTCCTCTCTGCCTACCTCTCTGCCTACTTGTGATCTCTGTCAAATAAATAAATAAAATCTTAAAAAAAAAAAAAATCTGTCTGCCTTTGGCTCAGGTCATGATCCCAGCGCCCTGGGGTCAAGCCCAGCATCAGGCTCCCTGCTTGGTGGGAAGCCTGCCCCCCTGCTTGTGTTCTCTTGCTGTCTCTCTGTCAAATAAATAAATAAAATCTTTAAAAAAAAAAAAAAAAAAAAGATGGTGTGTGTCCTAACCTCCAAGATGGCCCCAGTGAGCCTACCCTTCTAGTATTCATGTCTTTGTGTAGTCTTTCATATTGAATCAGGGCTGGTCCGTGAGACCAAAGTGGAAAGAGCAGGCATGACACTAGAGAGGTAGTGATTTCTGCCTTGCTCTCTCTTGGATCTCTAGCTCTAAAGGAAGTCAGCTACCATGCTGGGAGGACACTCAAGCAGACTTGTGGAGAGGCCTTTAATAGGAGCCAAGACCTCCTGCCAACAGCCAGCGGTGAGAGCAAGCCACGTGAGCAAGCTTCTGTGGAGTTGGTTTTCTTTTCTTTTCTTTCTTTTTTTTTAAAGACTTTATTTATTTATTTGACAGACAGAGATCCAAGTAGGCAGAGAGGCAGGCAGAGAGGGGATGGGGAAGCAGGCTCCCTGCAGAGCAGAGAGCCCGATGCGATGCAGGGCTCAATCCCAGGACCCTGGGATCGTGACCTGAGCCGAAGGCAGAGGCTTTAACCCACTGAGCCACCCAGACGCCCCTGGAGTTGATTTTCTAGCCCCAGTCAAGCCTTCCAATACGGCTGCAACTGCCTGAGAGATCTCCAAGCCAGAAGAGGCTGCCAAGCTACACCCAAATCTCTGACCAAAGGAAACTGTAAAAGGCACTCAATGCATATGATTGTATTAAGCCACTGAGTTTTGCAGTAATTAGTTACGCAGCAATAGAGTACTGAAGCAACTTCATCTCAGCATTTCCTACTCCTTGAATATCCTCTCCGCCTTATCACTAATGCCTCAAATGAATAGGACAAAACCTTTCACACAATGCGTAAACATGCTAATACCCCTTGAAGAGATAATACATTCACTTAAATTCAAAGTAAAACATATGTGACAGATATAAATTCTTTCTTTTTTTTAAAAAAAGATTTTATTTATTTATTTGACACAGAGAGAGAGAGATCACAAGTAGGCAGAGAGGCAGGCAGAGAGAGAGGGGGAAACAGGCTCCCCGCTGAGCAGAGAGTCCGATGGGGGGCTAGATCCCAGGACCCTGAAATCATGACCTGTGCCGAAGGCAGAGGTTTAACCCACTGAGCAATCCAGGCGCCCCTAAATTCTTTCTTTTTAAAACTTAGCAAGCTAATAATGTATTGAGACATTCACTTCAGTCTCGCTCCTGCTGTTGTAAGAGACTGGAAAGAATAAAAAGGTAATTTCTCCCTCAGGGTCTACCATCCCAAGAACAGCTATAGTCTTGAGTTATAAGGTCTAAGATTTTCTTACATCTCCCTCACTTCATGCCCAGCGCGTGCACCCCCCACCCCCCGACACACACATACTGGTTAATAGCTTCTTGATGCTAAGAAGCACCAGGGTGGTTCAGTTGGTTAAGCAGGGGTCATGACCTCAGAGTCCTAGGATCAACCTTGGGTTCCAGGCCCACTGGGGAGTCTGCTTCTCCCTCTGCCCCTCCACCCCACTCATGCACTCTCTCCCTCTCCCTCTCTCTAAAATAAATTAAAAAATCTTAAAAAACAACAACAACAAAAATGCGGCCTCTGGGTGGCTCAGTGGTTTTAGCCTCTGCCTTCTGCTCAGGTCTTGATCTCAGGGTCCTGGAATGGAGTCCAGCATCAGGCTATCTGTTCAGCAGGGAGCCTGCTTCCTCCTCTCTCTCTCTCTGCCTGCCTCTCTGCCTATTTGTGATCTCTCTGTCAAATAAATAAATAAAATCTTAAAAAACACACACAACCCCCCCCAAAAAAAACAGCTTCTTGGTGTTAAAGAAGACCACCACCCCAACCTCTTACTCACCAACCCCATCCCAGCTTTATCTTGAGGATTAGGTAATAGAGAAAATATGTTGGAATTGCTCCATAATGGGAGGGGAAGGAGCTGGGATTGATTCAAGAAGAGGGCAAGTGGCCAGGTCAAAGGGGTGAATGACTTTCCCCAGGCTGGGTAAGATTTCCAAGTTTCCAGAAGTGGAAGCCTGTCCCTGGCTTGCACTGTGTGTTTGTGTGTGTGTGTGTGTGTGTGTGTGTGTGTACTGCAGTGGGGATCACTCCATGGGAAGTCTGGGCAAGTGGGATCCTGGGGCCTGGCTATGCACCCCAGACCACACACCCTTACCTCCACTCCTGCCCATCTGGCTTGCAGACTTTGGAAATGTACCCTTCGGTGGTACCCCAAGGATGGGGGAATAAGAACATCAAGACTGAAACAAACACAAAAACAAGGCTCTTCCCCAAATCCTTCCCCCAAATTTGTGAGACTTCACAGCCCTAGAGAGAAAAGTGGAAGAACCTCAGAACGTGACTAATGAATTTCCCGCCAACACTGACAGGCGGGAGCTGAGCCAGATTGCTTTAATTCGTAGGATTAGAAGACATGTGACGCTTCTTGCCCCGGAGTCAGTTGCAGCGAATTCATTCCAGCTAGACCTAGTTTCCCTGGGAGCGTTTTCGGTAGGTGGAAGGGTGGGGGAGAGTGGAAAGAATTCAAGAAGGTGGAGGAAGTAATAGGGGACCTAGGGGTCAGAATCCCCTCCTACTGCTTTCGGTCCCCAGGTCCGGGCCCCCGACTCCCTCCAAGAGAGGACAGCCCGCGCGCGGCCGCCCCTCCGGCTCCGACACAAACACACGCACGTGCGCCCCGCCCCCGCCGCGCGCACGCGCCCCGAGGCTCCGGCGGCGGCGACGGGCGCGCGCGCGGTGCTCGCTGCCCCCACGCCGCTCCCTCCGCTCGGATCGCGGCGCCTCCCGCTCCCCGCACCGCTCCACGCCGGACCCGCGGAATCGGAGGCGGCGACCGTGGTCGGTGGGCTCTTGCAGGTGCAGCGGTCGAGGCAGCGGCGCACGGGGAGCAGAGCGGAACCCGGCAAGTCCTCGGGAGGCGATGTGGCCGGGCGCGGGCCCCTGCGTAAGGCGGGCGCCGCGACAGGCCGGCCGGTGAGGCGCCGCTTGGGGGAGGCCGCGACGGAGCTCCCGGACCCGCCATGGGCTGAGACACGTCCTTGCCGAGCAGGTGCAGTGACCAGCGGTCCAGGGGGTGCTCGCCCCGACAGGCCCCGGGAACCCTCAACCCTGTCAGTAGGTGCCCTACCCAGCGGGTGCCCTGTTGACCTTCCCTCGGCTTCTCCCTAGAGGCGCTGCTGACCCCGCCGTCAAACTCGGCCCGTGCAGCCCCTGTGAAACCAGCAGCTTCTAACATCCCGGGCATACCCCCATCCTACACTCCTGTGACCCGAGCCCGGTAGGCCCTTGTGCTCCCCTCCTCTGCCCAGTGTTTTGAGCCCACTGCTTGCACCGCGTTTGGAAACTACCCAGCATCTCTCTTCGTTTCTCTTCTAGGCCAACATAGGGGTGGGGGCGGAGCGGGGGGCGGGGGGAGTGTGACAGAGAGGAGGAATGGTCAGTCCTTCCCTGCAGAGAACCTGGTCACCCCCAAACCCCTCCTCCCGTTCTCTCAAGCCTGTAGTGAAAGTGCCCCTTCCTTATCCCACCAGAACATGCCCGGGTGACTCTCTCCCAGATCTTCCTAGTGGCCTTCCTCGCCCTTCCCAGTGACACTATGCAACCCCAGCGCGACCCTCGAGGCCTCTGGCTCCTGCTGCTGTCCTTGTTCCTGCTCCTCTTTGAGGTGGCCAGGGCCGGCCGGCCGGTGGTTAGCTGCCCTGCCGCCTGCCTGTGCGCCAGCAACATCCTCAGTTGCTCCAAGCAACAGCTGCCCAATGTGCCCCACTCGTTGCCCAGCTACACCGCACTGTTAGACCTCAGCCACAACAACCTGAGCCGCCTGCGGGCCGAGTGGACCCCTACGCGCCTGATCCACCTGCAGTCCCTGCTGCTGAGCCACAACCACCTGAACTTCATCTCCTCCGAGGCCTTTTCCCCAGTCCCCAACTTGCGCTACCTGGACCTGTCCTCCAACCAGCTGCGTACACTGGACGAGTTCCTGTTCAGTGAGTTGCAGGCGCTAGAGGTGCTTCTGCTCTACAACAACCACATCGTGGCGGTGGACCGCTGCGCCTTCGACGACATGGCCCAGCTGCAGAAGCTCTACCTGAGCCAGAACCAGATCTCCCGCTTCCCCCTGGAACTGGTCAAGGAAGGAGCCAAGCTACCCAAGCTCACCCTCCTGGATCTCTCGTCCAACAAGCTGAAGAACTTACCGCTGCCCGACCTGCAGAAGCTGCCTGCGTGGATCAAGAACGGGCTGTACCTACATAACAACCCCCTGCACTGCGACTGTGAGCTCTACCAGCTCTTCTCCCACTGGCAGTACCGGCAGCTGAGCTCCGTGGTGGACTTCCAGGAGGACCTGTACTGCATGAGCTCTAAGAAGCTGCACAACGTCTTCAACCTGAGCTTCCTCAACTGCAGCGAGTACAAGGAGCGTGCCTGGGAGGCCCACCTGGGGGACACCTTGACCATCAAGTGTGACACCAAGCAGCAGGGGATGACCAAGGTGTGGGTGACGCCTAGCAACGAACGGGTGCTCGATGAGGTGGCCAACGGCACGGTGACGGTGTCTGAGGACGGCAGTCTGCATTTCCAGCAGGTACGGGTTGAGGATGCGGGTGTGTATACCTGCTACGCCATGGGGGAGGCTTTCAACGAGACCCTGTCTGTGGAGTTGAAAGTGTACAATTTCACCTTGCACGGCCACCATGACACCCTCAACACAGCCTATACGACCCTCGTGGGCTGCATCCTCAGTGTGGTCCTGGTCCTCATATACCTGTACCTTACCCCTTGCCGATGCTGGTGCCGGGGTGTCGAGAAACCGTCCAGCCATCAAGGAGACAGCCTCAGCTCGTCCATGCTTAGCACCACACCCAACCACGATCCCATGGCTGGCGGGGACAAGGATGATGGTTTTGACCGCCGGGTGGCCTTCCTGGAGCCTGCTGGTCCCGGGCAGGGCCAAAACGGCAAGCTCAAGCCAGGCAACACCCTGCCAGTGCCCGAGGCAACCGGCAAGGGCCAGCGGAGGATGTCGGATCCGGAGTCGGTCAGCTCGGTCTTCTCTGATACACCCATTGTGGTGTGAGCAGGATGGGTTGGTGGGGAGATTCTGCCCCAGGAGAGGTAACGCACCCCTGAAGGATATGAGGGGATGGAAGAGCGGGCTGGCTGCCCAAGGGAGTGGGTTCCCCCCCGACCTCCAGGGAACTGGTCACGGGTACAACAGCTGGCAAGTCCTCAACCAGGGTGTGGCTGCCACGATTTCCAAATAGGGATATACTAATCCTCAGGCAAGTGCTACACCCTTACCCCCCAAGCCCTGGGAATTCTCCGTGCGGTGGAGGAAGAGGAGCATGTCTGAGTTGGGTGGGAATGAGGAAGGGGTGGGGGGAAGAGCAGATTCCCTAAACTTTTTCGAGGTCATCCTTAGCTCCTTAAGAGAAAATCATCTGGGGGAAAATTTTTTTTTTTCTATCTCTGCCCACCCACACCTGTGATGTTGTGTGTGTTGGGGGGCGGATCTTCCACAGGAGCCACACTGGGAAGAGCTGGGGTGTCTTTGGCCAGGAAGTCACACTTCGCAGCTGGGGAAATTGGAAACCTTTGGAAAAATGAGTCAGGAAAAGGCTGAGACCTCAATCAGTAACGCTCCCCAAAGCTGTTGTGATTTCCCACAAATGCCTCTCTTTCCCCATGAGTCCTGGACGGACGGATCTTTGCGGGAGCCTGGCCTATTGCCTATTAGGTACGGCAACAACATGAGACGTGGTCTCTGTGCCAGGCCCTGGAACCAGGGGCACAGAGGGATACAGCTTGACCTGAGGGGTCTGTATCACGGCATGGGTGCTGGCACAAAACCGTAGATGGGGCATAAACTCCAGGTTTGCTAATTCTCTTGTTGGTGAAACCCTTGGTTAGCACTTGGTTCCCAGCACCTGTGTGTTAGACCAGGGTGGGGGCTGCTGAAGGCAGAGATTTTATGCATGCCTGCCACAGACCTGGGAAGGGGGGCCACTTCAACCCAAGGAGGAGGAGGAGAGTAAACCAGCCTCTGTTACGTAGCATTCAGCTGGGCCTACCTGGTTTCCTGATGCCATCTCTTCTCTCAGTCTCCTTAGCAAGCTCAGGTGGGATTGAGTTTTCCCTAATATGCTGCTCTGCCAGTGGAGGAAGCCTGGAGAGTCTGGCTCGCAGCTGCGTGAGACTGGTCCTGGGGATAGAGGGGACCAGTTATGGATCTCTCTGTTGAGAAAGCAGGCTTGGTCCTCTCTTAGATCTCATCCTGCTGCAAAGCCAAAGAATGGGATTTCATCACCCAGGGGGGTGGAATTGGATGGTCTCTGCCCCAGAAGGGCAAGCTGAAGTGCTGCTTAGAGTTCTGCCCCACTCCACAAGGTTCCAGGCAGTCTTGTTAACAGAGACACTGGCACTAAACTTTCCACAGGAAAGTTCTGCCGCCGCCATCCCTTTCAGCCAAAGGTCTGTGCAGTTGCTGGTGGTCAGGCCGGGGGAACTTAAGAGCAGACCCAACATTCCCTTCCATCCAGGGTTGCAGAACACTTTGGGTATGGAAATGACTGTGCCCTTTGACTATCCCGCAGGCCCAGGGAGACTGGTCCTCTGAGCTTTGGCAAAGGGATGAGCAGGGCAAAGGTGAAAATGTTCTCTGACGTTGGTCTTTTTCAGTGTCTCCCCTTCTCCCAACCAAGCTCCCTGTCCGTTGGAAGTTCTCCAGATCTTCTGGTTTTCAGACCTGCTCTCTAGGTTCTAAGGGGTATGTCCTCTATCTGTGGGTGAGGGCTGCTTGCTAGGAGGGCCTGACTCCCGCTGCCTATTAAGATTGGGAAAGGGGACTGGAACTCAACATCTTCCTTGTCTGTTCCTGGGATGTCAAGACTGCTGTCCATCCTTTCTCAGTAACCTAGTTTGTCAAGAGAGATGCAGCATTTCCTTCAAGTACTTGCATGCTCCTGGGTATGCATGCTTCCAAGTGCGCAAGCACACTAGCGCCTTGACTCCCCTCAGGACAGTGATTCTGCAGTCCCCGCTAAAGACCCCGGTCACAGTGGGTTCCACCTATGTGCCCAGCCTCATGCACACAGCTATCTTGCTCCGTAGGAGAGACAGTGACCACGCCAGGCTCCCCAGATACAAA
Organism: Mustela erminea; assembly: GCF_009829155.1. Classification (NCBI taxonomy): domain Eukaryota; kingdom Metazoa; phylum Chordata; class Mammalia; order Carnivora; family Mustelidae; genus Mustela; species Mustela erminea. The sequence goes on from NC_045623.1 coordinate 16,088,609, forward strand.
CTCTTGTACTTTTAATTTCCGAACTCCCTGAAGCTTTCCCCGCACATCCGTGGCACTGAGTAAGTTCTCTACGAAGGCTGGAGTTAGGAGAACCGCAGGCTGGCAACCTGGGGAGGAGGGATGCTGAGGAGCTGGCTGGTTCTTCAGACCCTTCAGAAACCTTCTCAGATTAAAGACAATATACATGAGAAATAAATGCAGAACTAGGTCGATGATGGCCCCAGAAGGAGACCGATAGGGGAATAAGCAGCTGTAAGTTGTTCTTCCTTCTTTAACTGCCCTGGAAAGATAGGGGCATGAAGGAAAAGTCATCTTGTTATATTCCAGAGACTTCTGAGGACTTTGGTCCTGGCTGCCCTCCTCAGACTTATTAGGACACTGGGGGAAATCTCATCTCCATGCTGCAGTTTCCCACTGGGCACCACCTAGGGCTCTAAAAATCTTTAAAATAGATGTCGAGTGAAGTTGGCCTTCTGGAGCATTTTGAGCTCCTGAGGACTAGGAGGGCCAATTTCTTCAGAAGTTCTACCCAGCTTAGGGAATAAGAAAAGACCCTGAGGCCCTGCGTCTCCCTACTGTATCCACTAGGTCGGCCCCTTGTTTGAAATACTGGTAGATGTGTCTGGCTGCCCCACCAGGACATTGAACTGATTAGCCTCTTCCCGTGGTTTCAGTCGTTAGAACCCAAAGGTAGCTTTCTACTTGGGGGATTAGGTACTCAGCATATATAAGCTCACTAGAACCTTGTGTAGGAAACTTCCAGGTCTGATCATAAGAACAAGCTGAGAAATCTCCTTCCCTTCCCCCCACCCTGAACTCATAAACCAGACATATCTCCCAGGAAGCAGGTGTCCCTGGAGACAGAATATGGCAGGGCTCTACAATCTGTCTGTGTGATTATTTGTGATCTTTTTTCTTTTGCCTGTATTTATGGGGCTCCTAGGAAGGAGCCAGGAGAGGGTACAGCCCAGCTGGGGACAGTAAAGCTGATTGATTCCCATTTTCTGTGTGTTCTTACCTCTGTACTTCCTTGTTGCCCTGCTGGTGAAGCAAGCAGGCCTCCCTTTGTCCAGGACCCCGTCCCTCCCACTTATGTACACCCAGGCTGGCAAACCTTGGAGCCTCTGGGCTCTGAAAACTAGACCATGATCATTAAACCTGGCTTGAGTCTCCGTTTGGGCAGTCTGTGACTGGTTTATTTATCTTTTCAGCCTATGTGTGGGTGGGGCTCACTGTGCCTCCTAAGTGTGTGGCCTAAGGAGAGGACTTTGAAATGCTATTTTTTAAAACATTTTATTTATTTGACAGAGAGAGACACAGTGAGGGAGGGAACACAAGCAGGGGAAGTGGGAGAGGGAGAAGCAGGCTTCACACTGAGCAGGGAGCCCCATGTGGGGCTCCATCCCAGGACCTATGACCTGAGCCCAAGGCAGACGCTTAATGACTGAGCCACCCAGGTGCCCCTTAAATGCTGTTCTAAAGGCAAGGGTAGAATCCACATCCGGGCATGAAAACAGACCAGGGTCAACGAACTTTCTTCTGTGAGGAGCCAGACAGTAAATACGTTAGGCTTTGCAGGCCAGACGCTCTCTGGTAGAGCTACTCAGTCGGGCCGTGGTAGCAGGATGGCTACGTGAACTGATAAGTGAGGCTCTATTCCAGTAAAACTTTATTTACACACATTGAAATTTGAATTTCATATCATTTTCATGTGACTTTTGAGTTTTTTCAACCATTTAAAAATATAAAAACTTTATTAGCCCACAGACCATACAAATCCCAGCAGTGGCTGGTTTTGGCTGGCAGACCATAGTTTCCCGACCCGATAGATTCTCAAAAGAAATGCCACTGATGCTGTAGCAAGAGAGAGTTTAGAAATTCCTTCACTTGGGGCTACTGCCTGTGGATAGTGGAATCTTCCTGGATCCCTGGGGAGGAGGGCTGCCTCCCCACAGAGTTCTCTTAAAAGTCTGGATGAAGCCTTCTGACTGGGCTACGGAAAACCACTTGCACTGGAGTAAAAAAGTCAGTGGAAAGCAGCTCAGTTTTGGTATTTTTATTATTACCTGTATTTTTTTTTTGATACTGTAAATAGTAACTCTCTTAGTTTGGCTCAGAGCATATTAATTGAATGGGCAGATTAATACTCATTGACAGTTTAATGTGTCCTAGGCATTGCATAGAACAGAGAAATGGAATCCCCACATTCTTGGTACAGACATAGCCTACCAGAAATTGGACCAGATTCTACTAAACTCTGAACATGCATATTCTTTGGCTATTCTCTTGGTACTTCTAGAAGGGGATTGTCATGATAGAATCCAAGAGGGGAGAGGAAATGGTAAAAGGAAAACAAATTAAAAACTAGAATTTGAATCATTACCTAATTTCCTGTATTGATAAAATCTTGCCCAAAGGGCAGCCCTCCTCTGTTTGGAAAGTTGTCCTGTTCTCTTCATGAAGAACCACCAAAGTGATGAGGCGATGGAGTCACTCACCAGCCACATCAGACAAATCAACCTTGGCAGGCAAGTGAAATGATAGATGTCAATGCCAGAGTACCCCCATAGTCTACATTTACATGGCATTTTTCATCTTTTTAAAGTTTTTGCTGTGGCTGACATTGGCCAAGAAGAGAATAGGTCTGGGAAGACTCCTGGGTGTTCTCCCATCATGACCTGTGCCTAGCCCTGTCTCTGAGCCTGAAAAGTTTTGGTGCTCCTTTGCACCATCATGCCAAAGTCCATGGCTGCAACTCAGCGCCCCCACCCCCAAGGCACAAGAAACTCCCAAAGGTTCTGGTCAAGATTGCAATTTTGTCTGCCATATCTTGCGGCACTCTTCTTAGCTCCTCATAGGTGGCATTTCAGAGGAGTGGGGGAGACTAATAGGACAGCTGCCTTGTAGAACAGAACCTGAGAGTTCAGTTGCACTGGCCAGCCTCGTCTCCCTTCCTCTTGATCTCTCACCTCCTTCCCTTTGCCATTGTAGTTCTTGTACAGCTGACCTTGTCTCGCAGGAAACCACTTTCCCCATCCACACTGTAGAAAAGGCTCAGACCTGTGCAGTAGGAAGGTTGGCTTTTCTGGTCTGCTACAGTGAGCCTTTGCTTCCTCTCCTGGGGCTTGAGAGAGGAAGACTAAGGGAGCTGCCACATTGGGCTAATATGCCATCGGGTAGGAGATCCCAAGTGGTAAAGATACACAGACCTGCCCTGAGGCAGTCTCCATCAGCACGGTTACTGTCCCAGAAACATAGAGGGCATGGAACCGTGGACTAAGAGAACCATTCCTCCGTGAGCTAGGATACAGAGCCCTGCAGGGAGCCTACCAGGCACCCTATGGCACTGGCATACATAAAGGTGAGAGTCACTGGCACCAAAGTTAGGGGTGTGTGTATGCATATGTGTGTGTCTTGCACAAACATGCACGCAGGGTGAGGATCACCACAGCTGGACAGAGCTTGGTGCTGCTTTCCCCTCACCTCCCACTGCTTCCTCGCTTGGCCATAGTTGGCTTTTGGTGGGGTCCAGCCAGAAAGGCCCAGTTCCATCCTGGGCATCCTTAGAAAGCATGGGAAGATAACTCACAATCTGCTCTAAAGAGAGGGGTGCTGGGGGCCCCTCATGTGTACGCAATGAAACAGAGCTGGGGCCTCTGGTACCACAGAATGCCCTGAAGTAGCTGTTTAATCTGCTTTTAGTGGAGATTTAAAAAATCATCTGGGAAATTCTGACGATAATGGGTAGATTAAAAACTGGGGCTCTTATTCCCTGCACGTTGGTGACTAGCCAAGCCTTCCGGGTGGATGAGTGGGGGAAGGCTGTCTTACTGGAGGTATTTTGGGTCTGCTTTAAGCTTAGCCCCGTGCTGGGAACTGTCTCCTTCAAACCACCCTCGAGTCTGGGGCCCTGTGGTTCTGCACCGTCACCTAGGTCTTCTCTGTGACTGTGCTGGTGAGACGTGCCAGGGCTATGCCCACAACACCTGACTAGTGTCTCATTACCAGATCCCAGGTTAGGAAAAAAAAGAAAAAAGATAAAAACCCGAATACACAATACACAGCCTCTGCACGCCTGTGATTCCTGTGATTCCTGCCTCCGCGCGCACCCCAGGCGGACTGCGGGCAGTTCTCAGACAAATGGAATGGAAAGTATTCTTCCCCTAATTTAACATTTAAATAGAACTGCCTTCCTGGTGTGTATGTGTGTTTTAATTCCTATAAAGTCCTTTAAGGAGGAGAGGACTGGATCCTCCCCCACAAGCCTATAACAGGGAAAGAGAAGCCTGTGACCAAGCTAGGTGCTGCGTGTCACACCTCTGCATCTCCAGTGTCTGGTATGAAGGCCTGAGGCTGGCCTTGCTCAGCCTGGGGCTACAGGGGAAACCAGAGTGAGGGAGGGCAGTGTTGTGTCCATTACCGTTGCTTCTGCCTTCCTGGACTGCTCCACTCTGCTTTTCCTTCAGAAGTGCAGAATTAGGTAGGAGAGACTAGACAGACATGGGACCTGCTCTAAGAACTTCAGGCTGGATGAGGGGACAAGTGCACTGACTTCCAAATTTACAATCAGCCTCATGCCCTGAAAACACCAGGCAGGCAGCACTTAGGGCTGGCTTTGCTAGGGTCATAACTTTGGTCACAGAGTACATGACAGCGGACCTTGCACCTAGCAGGAGGAAATGTGTGTGTGTTCCCTTTTGACGACCAAAAAACAACCTGAGACTTGGGTCCCCGTGGCCTGGTATCCGTAACCATTGACCGCCTCCCTGAAAGAAGCATCAAACCCAGGGCAAGGCCGAGTAAGAGAGAGTCAAGGACAAGAACATACTTAGAAACATATCTGTTTCCATTTGTTTAATGCTTTAGACTTTCCAGTGCCTGTTAACATGCATTCTCTGCTGACCCTCACAACACCCCTGTGAGGTAGGGGGAGCAGTGAGCCGCTCACCTGTGGCCACACTGCTGTTAGGAGCCCAGCAAACCCAGTCCTGGCTCCCAGGTCAGTGCTGTGCTTTTCACTGCCTGATCCACAGGCTCTTATGTCAACCAGATACGGGAGCAACAGAGCCCTAACCCAAAAGCCTCCCTGTTCCCTAAGCCCCCAGTAATGCTGAGACTAGGGCATCAGGGCCAGCACTGCCATTCTCAGCAGAGACTACACTGTGATCCCCAAACCTGCCTTTGTCAGGTGAGAAGGCCTTAGTAATTTACTCAGGGGGTGCTCGGGGCCCACTCCCAGAGGAAAGAAGCCTCAAGCCAGGGCTAGGAAGTGACCCTCTAACTGCCCCCCTGCTCTCCCCATTCCATTACACTCCAGCCGCCCAGGAGGAGGGGTAAGGTGAGGGCTGGCTGACTCAGCCTGCAAATGCCTGAAGCTCTGGAGCTGAAAGGCCCCAGCACTGTGCAGCTAATGATTATTATTAACTCTGAGCAGGCCTTGGCACAGCAACCAGCTGGCTCGGGGAGGATGCCTAGATCTCCCACAGCGAGGTTTGAAAAACAAGACCCAGAGCAGCCATGCATGGGGGTGGAAGGGTGGGGACAATGAGAAAGAAGGGGCAGGCTGGTGTCAGGAACCGGGAGGGGCAGTGTGCCCTGGGGGGCTGTAGGGAGAGAAGGAACAGGCCAGCAAGGGACAGCAGCCCACCTTTGATGCAGCTCAACAGCCGAGGGGAGGCTGGAAGACTTCCCCAGACACAGCGCCCAGCCATCATCCAACACAAACTCCCCCAGGCAGGTGGGGGGTTGGGGAGGGTGTGCTCCAGGGAAGGCATGGTTGGTGGTAGGGGGAGATGGGAGGCGTCTGAACCCAGAACAGTAATCCTGTTACCATTCGGATTTGGTTACAAAAAACATCTACATTTCTAATGTCCTCAAGGTTGAGTTTGAAATATAATCATATTTGGAATCAAGTCTTAGTGAGCCTGATATGCAAATCTGTGCAAATGACATGCAATTTTTTTTTTTTTTAATTTGAGCACCCTGGTTGGTTGTTTTTTTTGTTTGTTTGTTTGTTTTTAAAGGCAAAACAGGCTGACTACTAGCAGCTTTCCCTAGCCAGGGAACAAGGGCAAAAGGGCAGCCATTTGCTTCCTCCCCCCAAGGCCTCTGCCTCATGGTGGAGGTGCCCAGCTAACATCCCAGATGGGGAGATACAGAGAGGTGGGGAGAACAGAGGGAGGAGGGCTATGGGAGGAGGAAACGCACACGAGGAGGCGTGTGCAGCCGGCAGCCACCCAGCTCCCAGCTGGAGGAAGAGTGCCCTGGCACTGAGGTCTAATGGTTGTCCAGCTGCTGCCCCAGGATGTGAGGGCAGGTGGCGATGGAGGGAGAGATGCAGAAGGGGGAGGGAAGTCCCCCTGACAATCTGGCGGACCAGGAAGAAGGGCTCCTCCTGGTGACCTACTCCCCATACTGCAGTCAGACAGGCTCTGCAGAAGACCACCTGTGCCCTCCTCTCCGCCCTGTGCCCCTGCCCTCCAGGCCTCCTGGTCAGAGAGGTGACAGCTGGGGCCCCTTCCTCCTGCGGAATATAAATTACTTCCCCCTTCCTCTGAGGGCTGGGAATAGACATCAGCTGGCACAGCCCACGCAAACTACCGGCTGTCAGCCCGCCCGCCCGCCTGCCCAGCAGCCCCCGCACCACCTGGGAGCAGGCGACACCTCAGGCAGGCTCAGGCTTTATGGCGCTGGCTGCCTGGCTCGCGGAAGCTGGTGAACCTCACCCCACTCTGTCACCCTGCTGTAGACAGAGTGAGACTCCCAGCACTGGCTGTGATGGGGGAGAGGAGAACGAGTCCCCGAGCAGTAACCCTCAATAACAATGTCCTTCATGCCATGCCGGGCACCATCTCTTCCAAGTTCAGACCACACTGGGTAGTCTGAGAGGGGAGAGAAGGCAAGCAGACAGGAATAATCACCCTCTGAAGGTGCAGAGACCCTCAGTTTAGATGCTCCAAGTCTGGAGAGCTTCTGGGAGACGCCATCTGACCCAGTGAGATCCGCTCAGAGGACTTCTGCCCTTGCAGTCCCCATTCCTAGACTGTTAAACTATGCCAACCTCCTTGCTTCTGAACCACTCAGGGAGGGAGGTCTTCAATCTTAGGAAGAGCCAGGGCATCTAAATTACTGCCATCTAGGAATTCCTGCCCTGCTCCCGGGACTGGGGCTCCAGTCCCTTCACCCAGGCCTCCTGCAGCTCTCACTGAGCTGTCTATCCACCTCAACACCAGCTTTCCTGGCGTGGCTGTCTACAGTCCTTGCCATGATCTATGGAGGTCCACCCCCAAGCAAGCCAGACCACAGTTAAGCCAATCTGGCACCCAGCTCACCACTGAGGAAAGCCTGGGGAACTACCTTCAGTTTGGAACAAGGAGTGGGTTTCTGCAGGGAAGAGGGCCCAGCCCCTTTTTGCCAACTGGCACCACACTCAGCCCCCTCCTGGGCCAAAGAGCTGGCAAGAGACAGCAACTGAGAAGAGCTTAGTTGAGAAGGGGAACCGGGGAGACTTTGTTTTTCCTAGATCAGAATAGCCCTACCCCACTTCCTTAACTCTTATTTTGTTCTAAAAACTCTGGAATACCTCCACAAAGATATGTGCTAGGGCATGAACCTGAGCCCTAGGAAGGGCTATGAGAGGTTCAGGACAACTGTGCCACTCAGAACACCTGGCAGGGAAAGGCACTCACCCATGTCCTGCAGCCCTCAAGCCCAGATTCTGAGGTGGGCTGAAGGGTGTTCTTAACTGAGCTAAGAAGCCCAGCCAGGAGCCAGAGGCTTGCTGAAGCCAATGCCCTTCTGCTCCTACAAAAGCTTTAAAGTGACTTCAGTGCTTTTAACTGTCTTGGGAGTTCAAGAGAGCCTCGTCCAGGACTCTTCTCTCCACAGTGCCTGACCCCCTGTGCCCTAGTCCAGGAGCCCAATCAGCAGATTCCTGGAAGGCCACGGGGGCAGACCTGTCCCTCCAAAGGGATAACGGGATAATGAATTTAGGAATGACATCCTGAGTCTGCTTAGCCATCCAGAGAGGGGAGTGTGTTTCTGTGGCATCAACCTGACAGACACTGAATGTTGGAGACTGTTTAGAAACACTCACCCATGACACAGATGCAGAAACTGGTCCCGAGATGTGTGACTTGCCTAAGGTTGCCCAACAGACTCTACAAGAACCATAACTCATGGTCTCCCTCCAAACTGCTTTCTCGAAGACCCCCACCCCCGCCAAAACCAGTGTTGTCATTCATAAGTTACTGGAACCCAATTCTCTATCAGACACACAGGCAAGAAATGACTGTGAACACCCTCACCACCACCACCCAAAACTTCTGTCTCCAATCACGAATGGAGGCTTCAGGATCAAGCCTCCCCCGGCCCTGCCCACCACCTTCCACTGGCACCCAGTATACTTCCCCACTTTGACCCACTGAGTCATCATCAGAAATAGCACTTTGGGTTTCTGCAGCTGCTGGCCCAGTTAAGAAGTATAAAACCCCTACTACTTCTGAAATGAATCCCCTAAAGGTCATAAAAGGGAACATTTAGGTCCAAGACAAGTGTCCCACCTACATTCAGAGTTCAGAGGAACTCACATTTCCATTTTCTTCTTTGGCAAGTAGGAGCTGGAGATCTGGTGCATGATCACCAGGGCCGGATAGAGGGGCAGGGCCAGGCACAGGTACCAGGCTGTGCCTTTGATCTGGGCCTGGAACCACACTGAGTACATGCCCAGGAGCACCGTTACTGTAGCCAGCAGATAGACTACCAGTCCACATGTCAGATGGTAGAGCTTGAGGCGAGCCACTCTTGAGACCCTGGCTGCTCGAGGACAGAGGAGGCAGAACCCACACAGTGCCTGACCACTAGTGGCCAGCAGTGTCAGAGCCCCTACCCAGCTGTGCCAGGACACCAGGTGGGGCAGCTCACTGCGGGTCCTGCTGAAGATGATGAAGCCCAGGCCCAGGGCTGCACAGAGGATGGCCAGGGTCTGCCCTGCCCAGTGGAGCCGGATCCGGGCCTTGCGGGAGCAGAAGAAGAACAGGGAGTGTTCAGGCGAGAAGAGTAGGATGGCCTCAGCCATGCAGAGGCAGAACTGTGAACACAGGAGAGGGCCAGTGAGCCTCAGGCCCAGCGTGGAGGCCTAAGGAAAAGGAGGTGCTCTCATACATCCAAACAAGGATGACAAAGGGTGATGGCTAAAGAACTCCACCCCCGCCCCCGACCTCCTGCCTCGCAGGTCAGCATTTCTGGGCACAAGTGGGAATCAACACTTGAGTGGAAGTCTTATCATTCAGGCTGACCGGCATGCCAACCTCCACAACCAATGACTCCCTATTTCTTTACCAATGTTAAGCAAATCTACAGCAAATGTTAAACTGCCTCCTTAATTTTGCGAGTGGGGGGTAAGGGGTAAGGGAGTTGGGAAGGAGGGGTGATTGCACAACACTACTACTACTTCCTCCTTTCAGACCCTAGGAGAGAAAGACTCATCTTCCATACCCTCCCAACACCCCTCAACCACCTGACATTAACTACAGCCCAGCCTTCCATATCTCTCAACCGAGCTGCAGGGGACGATGGAACCCTCGCTCTTTCCCCCACCTCTCTGAGCCTTAGAAAAAGGCTGAGCCTCTGAAAGCCTGATGCTTCCCTACGGGGCATTTCCAAACAAATCAGCTGCAGAAAAGAAACTCAAACTCACCGCCAAGGCCATGAATACAGGGTGCCAGGAGAAAAGACCTAAGAATCAAAGAGAACAGACTGACGGCTGGGCACCATGTTTCTGCCCCTGTGGCTGGCTGGAACCCAAACAATCCGGCTACAGGGGACAGGTCAGTGCACTATTTCCAGCCCGAATGAGGAACTCCGCGCAAAGTGGAGCAGCCAATCGGGCTTACGGTGAGCAACCAAGGGGGAAAACATACACCAGTCTGGCCTGGCTTCCCCATCCGGCAGTTTGGCAGCTCGGCAGCTCAGCTCGGCAGCTCGCAGCTGTCAGCCCAGTCCTAGGGTGGACCTTGGCCTCCTTTACTTGCATCCTCCACGAGGGGCTCCGCTTCTGTTGTAGTGGTGAGTTCAACTGAGTGTGTCGACCTTCCGACCCCCGCGCCCAAAGCCCCACCCTTCCAGGACCCACTTCCCGGGGCCCTTACTACCCCTCCACAGGTCGCCCCTCCACTGCGGGGGTCCTCACTCCGGGTCTCGGAGCGCTCCCAGCTACGCTCCCTTAGCATCCCGGCTCCGCCCCTTTCCCTGGCCCCGCCCCGCCTTGCACACTCACTGGTTCCCGGCCGGGACAACACAGTCAGGAAGATGGTGAAACCCAAAGCCACCAGGTGCGCCAAGATTCCACTGCCTGTCCGCAGCCAAAGGGTCAGTCTCGGCTCCCTCGCCGGAGCGGGAAGCAGACCTGCCTCCAGGGGCTGCATAGCCGGGCCGGGCCGGCGCACACTCCCAGCGGCTGGAGCGCGTCTTCCGGGTTTGAGATCGCGGAGGCGGCCGCTGCTGCGGGAGAGGCCCCTCCCCCGGCCGCCGCCGACACTACGGCGGCCTTGCCCACAGCGCCCTCTGGAGGCTGGGGGGAAAGCGCGTCCGCCCTGGAGAGCCGTGGGGCGGGGGCAGAAGGGGACCAGACTGCAGGTGGCCAGCCGGGTTTCTTCTGTCAACCTGTTTGTACCTTTCTGTCCACCAGGGCTTACGTCTCAAGTAGCCTGTGGAAATTACACTTATGGCAACTAATTCCACCCATACCCCAATCACAAACTTCGCACGATGAACCAAAAGTGTGAAACCAGTGCTTTGAACTGTCTTCCAGAAACAATGAATTTCTCAGCTTGCCCACGCCCTCCTGCCCTCCCTTCTTCTGGCTTGTTAAGGGAGTTAAGAGTCCTCCCTGCCTAAAAGCAAGGGCACTGGAAGGTAAGGACCAAGCCAGAAAATATTGCCCATGCCTGGTGAGTTCAGGTTTGAGGACCAAAGGAGGGGGGTACAACTGTGTCACCCCTGTTGGCACACTAGCCTCCAGTGACATACATGGAAGAACTAGGGCACTCCCAGCCCTTCCCACCTCCACACCATGTGCTCAGCCCTGGGAAGCCAGGTGATCCTGAGGGACCAGGACCTCCCACATTCCTGCTGCCTCCCACACCATAAGTTTCCTAAGTGATCATACCTTTCCCCTTCCTGCCTCCAAAAAGGTGTAGTTCAGCTTAAGGAGGCCTACCTGGGAGAGACTCTACCCTTTCCTGAAGGGCAAACCCACAGGGACCAGGGGCCAGGGACCAAAAGAGCCTGTCCCACCGAAGTCACAGACATCGTTAGAGCAGTTACCAACTTAATTCAAGCTCCCCCAGTGGTTGAGAAAATGAGGCTGCTAGGGAGAGACGGCAAGGGCAGGAACAGCTGAAGAGACTGAAGCAATAGTTCAGAGACTATGATGGAGGCCCGGCAGTGCTGGAAGACTGGAAAAGGGCCCAGGACGACTCCCACAGGCCCTCAGGGCAAAGACCTGAAAGGAGAGCCCCGAGGAGTGGCTCCCTTGCCCCTGTTGTTTCCCTTCCCAGCGGGACAGGAGTCATCTCTGGGATCAAGATTCCGGTGAGCCCTTCTTGCTCCAAGCCATATGCCTCAGCATCCTCTCTGGAGAGAAGACTCCCCCATGACACAAACCCTGGCCATTCCCACACCGTTTAGACAAAAATATAGGAGCATAAGAGACTTCTGCAGGCAAGCGCCAGGAGCTGGAGTCTGGCTGCCTATCATCTCCACCTCCTGGGGTGCGGATGGGGACAGCAATGACACTCATTTTATTACATCTTTTTCCTTCCTTTTCTCTGTTTCTGTTTTTACATTTTCTTAGCAGCAACAGAACAGGGAGACAGTCTTGAGGTATTTTAAAGAGTTTTTTTTTCTTAAAAAAAATAATATAAAGTTATAAAAAGCGGCAGCAGCCTGGGGCCCGGATCTGGAGGGGAGGAGGTGCTGGCGGCTCCATCGTGGTGGGCAGGCACTTTCTTGTTAATGGGCTTTCGACTGCAGGAAGACAAGAGGCAAGAGACGCGGTCAGGCTGGGGACCTACCAGTCCTGCTTCCCAGTGAACTGTGTGGACCATGAGAGCTAAAGCTTGCTTTCTTCCTGGCTAGGCTGCTGCCCAATGATGGACGAGGGGGAAAATGAAGGCCAGTGGATCAGGGACAGCCTGAGAATGTCCATGCACACATGCGCGCACACATGGGGGCATGGTCCAACTCACTACTCTCATAAGGGTGCCAGAGGAGTGGGTATGCATCTGGCCTGTGCCTACACCAGGAGGGCACCCAATTTCTCGCCACGGGCAAGCCCCTCCTGCCCTCCTATGGACAGCCCAGAGTGTGCTACTCCAGGGCTCCCGTCAGAAGAGGCGCATAAACCGGCTGCTGGCTTTCCCAGAAACCCTGGAGGACTTGCCTGGCGCATGAAATCCTGGAAGCGGCACATATGCTTACAAGGACCTCAGGTGACATCCCTGGCCTTCTAGGCCCTGAGGCCCAGAGGCAGAACCCATGAACAAGACCAGCCCACCCACTCTGCCACCCAGCATATCAGGCCACTGCTTAGAGACCCACGCTCAACCCCACTGCCCAAACCTTTCCCATCAGAGTTCATGAAGTCCAGCTTCCTTTCCTTTGGGGGACACGGGTGGCTCCAGTTCCTGGTGTGAAGGCCACAGCCAGATCAGAAAGTGGCCCTTTTGTTAAAACAGAAGGAGGTGTGGGGGCAGGGGACAGGCAGCTCAAGGGAGAGACAGATGGGGGAAGGCCCATCAAGCAAAAGCTGGGTCACCTTTTAAAGAGCTGACCTACCTCTCCCTACAGGAGACGGCCCCGGAACTCTCTCAACTTCCCCTTTCAGAATCCCTTCCCTGCACAAACACTTAGCACCTTCTCTGTGCCGGGTTCCCACTGTGTGCTCTACCCTGGTCCATCCTGATCTCTCCCTGCCCATGCTCTCCAGAGAGCTGGGCTGGTACCTTCAGTGTAGAACACTTCTCCTCAAAGGCCATGGCAGGACCCGGCTTCTTGCGGCGCACGGAGCAGGTCGCATCGGCACGGGCGCCGGCCTGGCAGTGCTTGGCCTTCACCGGCCGGCAGTAAGTGGCCAGGTTTTTCCGCTTCTTGGCTACCTCCTCCTCAGAGAGGCAGTTGGTGGGCAGGGCCTTGGCTGGGTGTCCGGATGCTCCCCGGCTGTCCAGCTGAGAAGCCTTGACGGGTGTCGGGGGTTGATGAAGGGAGCCCCGACAGTCCAGAGGCCCTGCCCGCTTCACTCTTGGCCCCACCGTCCCATTGAGCCCCATGCCCAGGGCTGTTTTAGTCTTGGCCGAGAGGCCCCGGCAGCCAGAGGGTTTGCCTTTTCCAGAGGGCTCCAGGATGCAGGTCCGTTTGAAGGTGGTGGGGCCGGGGGATAACTTTCGCTTTCGAGAAGGGGCCTCCACCTCGACCCCGTCCTTGCCTTTGGACGACTTGCTGGCCTTCGAAGGCGGGAGTTTGCTGAAGGATGGGGATGGCGTGTTGGCGGGCAGTGGTGAGGTGATGGCCTGGGCCCCCCCCATGCATTCTGCCTGGCTGCAGGCCGCGGCCACACTGGGGGAGCCTGCAGGGTAGCTGGGGACCAGGCTGTCCTTGGCAGGGGGTGTGGAGGCTGGGCAGGCAGGTCTGGGGGGCAGGCCTGGAAGGCGGGGACAGCTGCCTGTAGAGGACGGGCTCAGGGGAGCAGACAGTGGGGAGCTGACAAGGTGGGACGGAGGCTCAGCCGCGGGTGGGATCTTCCTGCAGCAAAAAGAGAGCTCTGCTGTGACGCCAAGCAAGCAAGAGGACCTCCCCACCAACCTCCACCCGGCTCTCTGCCCCACCTAGAAATGGCCCACAGAGCCCCAGCCTTGCTGCCATCTGCTGGGAGATGCTGGAACTGAGGCTTAGGAAGAAAGCACAGGGGTAGACAGCTGTGAACTAGTATAGGGACCCATTAAGAACCTTATTTCAAATTTCAGTTTGGGCACCCCTATCCCTAGTTACCCAAAAGGTACTGGAAGTGACAGATAAGAGTCAGACTTCACTCCCACACCCCCCATTCTTGCCCTGCCTCGGCCCAGCCACAGGCTGTCAAGTTCCCTCACCTCCTCTTCATTCTATCTGGGGTCTCGCCCGAACAGCCGAACCGCATCTACAGGTAAGTGAGAAGAATGAGGGCTTCTGAAGCCCATGGATGTCCGGGGCCCGGGGTCTAAGGAGGGCAATTCCAGGCCCAAAAGACTCACTTCCACATGTGTGAGCTAAGGTGCCGTTCCAGCATGGAGCTCAGTGCTGAGCAGAACCGGTCCAGCCGGCGGCTAAACACGTAGCATCCTGGACTCACCAGCCGGCTCCCAAAGGTGCAGAACTAGAGGCAGAAGGAGGGGCCAAGGTTAGCGGGGCCTGGGAGGCAGGGAGCGCACTTGCGCAAAGGATCTGACCTCCTCCCCAAGCTGTGGGCCGGGAGGGCTGGGCCACCCCCCACCCCAGGTCCCAGCCCCAGGTCCTTACCGCCTGTGGCCGCGGGGGCCGGGTTGCATAATGGCAGTCAGGGGGGAGGTGGAGGTCGTCAGATGTCCCCTCCTCCTCACTCTCCTCGCTGGAGGCCTGGGCCCCACCCCGGGGCAGGGGAAAGGGGAACAGGCCTGGGTCCCCATCACCACCACAGGGGCCTTCATCATCCAACTCACTCTCAGAGGAGGCCCGGGACCTGGAAGGGCCAAAGGGGACGTGAGGGCGATGAGACGGGAGTGGGTCAGGGTGGGGGTGTCCCTGAACCCGCCAAGCTCAAAAAAGCCAGGGCAGACACCCTGCTGGGCAATGAGATAAAGAGAAAGGAGGACGGGGAAGGGAGAGAACAACAGAGCTCACAAGAATGAGAGCCAGAAAGGTCGGGGCCACAGCTCCCAAGGGATCCTCTCCCCAGCCCCTTTGCTTCCCAGGCCCTGCCTCCTGGGGCGGTAGGGAATCTGCTCCAGATTCGCCTCCTCCAGAACATCTTCTGAGCTTAACTGCACCCAGCTCTGGTCAGCCCCGTCAATTCTCTCAACCCCCCTCTCGCATCACGTATTCCTGTCAGCCTTTCTGGGAGCTGAGCCTGTTTCGGGTCTGCCCCTTGTGTTATGGGCAGAGATGTGTGTGTGTCTCCTTTGGCAAGGTGGGTTCTCCCTGGGCTCTGGCGCAACCTCTGCACATGAAGGGGCCAGTGAATGAACACACAGTAGGACTGCCTCACCCAGGACCCTGACCCTTTCAGTTCCCCAGGTACAGGTTTTTATCCCAGGCCCTGGAACCAGGCCCCTACAGAGGCTGAGGTACCTCGGCATGCTGGGGTAGGAGCGGGGAGTCCCCTGCTTCTGCACAGCTAACAGGGGCCCCAGCTAGCTCCCCAACTTGGGGTGGAGTGCGACTCCCTGGGCCTGTCTCCCAAAGTCCCTGATGGCTTGGGACCAAGTGTCCCCAGGTGGGGGACTAGACCTGGACGTACCTGGGCAGTGCACAGAATGGGTAGGTCTGCTTGGCGCGAGCAGAGAAGGTGCTGCTGGGGGCGGCCGCTGCCACAACCTGGACTGAGGAGGGGGGCTCCTGGGAGGGGCGCTCAAGAGTGGGCTCCTTGCGCCCTGGGCTCTTCTCTTTGGGAGATTCCCCTTTGCGGGAATTGGCCTTCAGCTCTGCCACTAGCACGTCAAAGTCCTTGGCTCGGCCCTGGACCTCCCGGCGCTGGTGCACCGAGTGGATCTAGAACAGAGCAGGGTGAAGGGTGGGGAGGGCATGTGAGCTGAGCAGGAGTGAGGGGCAGCAGTGTGTGCAAGCCTAGGCAAGCAGAGAGAGGGGGTTTGAGTATGTTTGTAGGGGTACTTGTGTGTCTTTGTTTCACTCCCAGCCGCCATAGGCCCAGAATCTTCCTTTGGAGTGGGGCAGTCTGCCTACTGCCTCCAGCCTGGCCCCACTGGGGGCAGCCTCCTCTCCCCCTTGCCTTACTTGGGCTTCACCTCCACCCCTCGCCCCTGAGCTGAATCTTGGATAACACTGCAGTTTCTCTCCTTGCCCAGGGCCCATGTCTGTGCTGTCCTCCCTCACTCTGTGCAGCGGGGCGGAGATTACCTTGCAGGTCAGCAGGCGTGTACAGATCTTTTTGGTCTCTGGGTTTATTACCCCACACTGCCTGTTGAGGTCGCACTCCTTCCCTGTGGGGAAAATTCCCATGAACCTCAAGGCCATTTCCAGGAGGCCCACGGAAGGCCTGGGAAGAGCTGGGCCTAAGACAGAAGAACCTCTAGCCCTCAAGTCCAGACTGTAGCCTTCCAGAGAAATTCCTCTGGGCATCAGAGAGAAACTCTCTGCTGGGCACAAGAACCATCCCCGCCCCCATTCCCAGCCCAGGCGCTCCTTTTGGTGACTCCAAGGCCAAAACAGGGCAATGCAGATCAAACAACAAAAGCAGCCACAGGCATCTGGGATGCCAGGGAAACCAGCTGTGGGAGCGGTCTGGTGCCCTGGATCTAGGTGAGAGGAGAGATAAAGGTCAATGGCCCAGGGTAAGGAAGAACACCTTCCCCTGCTTGGGCATAAGCTCTCTTAGCCTTGGTCAGGAGACCTGAGCTGGAGAGAAGCTTCCTAGAAAGCAAGTGTATGCCCACGTCAAGTGGTAACCAGAGATGGCCAGGCCCACTCCTTCCTGACCCTCTCCAATAGGCCCAAGGACAAAGCAGTCCAAAGGGGTCCCCCACTCTACCTTCCTGACTCCCAAGACCATGACTACTCACGGGCCATCTTCCGATGGGTTTTGGGGGGCAGCCTGGCCCCACCAGGCTCCTTTTCAGGGGGGCTGCCTTCAGCCCGGTGACTGGGGCCCTCGCTGGGGGTCATCTCGATGCTCTCTCTCCCCGGAGGTTCTTTAGAAGGGGGTGCCATGGGGTTTTTCCCAGGGGAGTCCTTGGTGAGGCCACCAGGCTGGCTGAGGAAAGCAGAGGGCGGGGCCACCCTGATTCCATGTCCATCGGGCTTCGGGAGACTGGACATCTTCTCCAGATTCACCACAGGCACGAAAAGGCTACACATGGAGAGAGGGTGTGGGCTGGGGGGTAGGGGGGCTGAGCTTGGGCCCTGGACTCTAGCCCAGAGCCATCTCCTTCCCAGCCCTGAAACTTGGGTGGGCTCCAGCAGGGGTGCAGAACATGGGGACAGGGGACCCCATATTCCTTGGAGTACACGGAAGGGAGCTGCAGAGAGAGAGTGGCTGCCTCCTGCTGTGAGCAGTG
Source organism: Mustela erminea (assembly GCF_009829155.1). Classification (NCBI taxonomy): domain Eukaryota; kingdom Metazoa; phylum Chordata; class Mammalia; order Carnivora; family Mustelidae; genus Mustela; species Mustela erminea. Next base: position 16,105,912 of record NC_045623.1, read on the forward strand.
CTCACTGCCCCACAGCTGTCTCCGTTCATGTTAACCCCTCCCTGGACTAGGGTCAGGGTCAAGGCTGGTCTCAGGGAGTCTCCAGCCTCTCCTTACCAGAGGTTGTCCTTCTGTGTCTTCTCAGGAGGCGGGTGGCCACGGCTCCGGGACCCCTGGCCCTTCTCCCTGGAGGAGGTTTTGGTGGAACCCGGGGCCCTACAAGCTGGGCCCTGCCCATTCACTACATGGCATTTCTGAGAGCTGGCAGGGGCTGGAGGTGGGGGTGGGGCCCGGGCGTAAAGCTTGCTGAGGGGCCCATGTCTTCTTTCTGTCACCAGGAGGTGGAGAGAGTAATCGAGGGTGAGTAGTATCAAGTGCTTCCTTCCCCAACCTCCTAACCCTGCTCACAGACTCATGATACCAAAATCTGCAATTGCCTAAGCCTGAGATTTTAAATTTGCCATCTTCCCACTTGAATCTGACCCTTCCAAGACTCAAAATTCTAGGACTCGGCTTCCTGAACCTTTCCACTCTTCCCCTAATTCTTCCCCAATATTCTCCTAGAATTTTGCTCAAACAATCACTCTGACAGGCCACAATCATCTGAAGCCACCCCCAGGACCTTCTGATCCCCAAGGCCTCCCCCTCCATGACCCACATGACCTCCCAACTGACCCTGTCCTCAGAGTTCCACATTCTACCTTTCCCTATCCCCTCTATCTCCTCCCTAGGGCTCCCCTCACCGCAGTGCTTCTGGAAAGCTTGAGGCTTCACCACTTGGCTGCAGTGGTTACACACAACCAAATAGAAGTCGTCATGGGCAGGGCAGTGCCCGAAGATGGACATGTCTGCAATGACAGAAGCCCTTATCACTGGGGCTGGGGATCCCAGGGTTTCCCTGTAAGATCAGACAGCACTCCCCCCAACTCCCAGAAGACACTTTCCCCTCCCCAGCTGACATGACAGGCTTTATGCTGCATGCCCTCAGCTTCTAGAGCTCAACCTAAGAACATAGGCTGTCAGGTGAATGAGCCCAATCACCTATGATTAAGATCTCCCACAACAGGTCACAGGAGGCAGGGGAATGGGCTGACTCAGACCTAGCAAAGCGAGGATCCCCAGACCTGCTGCTTCAAGCAGCCACCTCCTGGGATATGTTGGAAGAGAGGAAGGTAGTTCTGTCTACTCTAGGCCCCAGACCTAATGTGTGTCAACTCCCACCTTCTTTAATGAGGGTCATGGCATCCAACTTCTTAATGTTTTTGTTACTCTCCTCCAGCTCAGCCCCTGGAGGAGAAACACAGCTTAGAAGGGCCATCCCCACTAGAAACCCCGTCTCGTACCCAACCAGCACTGGCAGCCAAACAGTAGGAAGCCCATACTCTCTAATAAGCTCCTGGTGCTCAGGACCCCTTGGAGAGCCTTTCAGTGGGTCATTCTTAAGTGCCCGTTCTTCTTTCAGCTGCTACCTCTGGAATGAGATGAGCCCCTGCCACCTTTCTTATGAACCCTTCACTCCAAGGGTTCCACTGCTGAGTAGCTGGGTGATTGTGAGTCAGTATGATCTCTTTTCTGGGCCACTTCCCCATTTAAATGGGAAACAATCTTTGACATATTTTGCTATAAATCTTGAAGTCCCTTCTTCATGAGAAGAATATGAGACCATATGAGATTTCTCATATGGTCCTTCCTGCTACTCTGTGCCACACCAAAATCATACGGTCCTTCCTGCTACTCTGTGCCACACCAAACAGATATCTCCCAGGTCCCAATCCCCACGAATGTGACTTTCTTCCACCTGGGTTACTGTGATACTGACAAAGTTACACCCAGCTTCTCAGGTCCTGCATTGACAGGATGGTCACAGAGCAGAGAAACTGCCATCTCAGGGGGTCCTCTGGCATCTTCAAAGTCCATTTGGTCAGCTATGCAAGCCCCTCTCCTCTTTAGAGGACTTTGGGCAAGGGTTACCCTTATACCTCAGTTTCTGGGTTGATGACAAAAACATCTTAGCTGTGCAAAGCAGCTCTTGCCCCCATCCCCCTACTTTACTCCTCTCCCCTCCCTCCTCTATGCCCCCTCCCTGTCCCTTGGAAAAAAAAAAAAATCAATTCTGAGTCACCAAACCCGTCTGATTCCATTTCCGGTTCTCAAAGCACCCAGACCCTGACAATGGCCCCATCCTTGCCCACCCCGCATGGGACAGCCCGAGGGTGGCCTGGGCATCCACTTAGATGTGCTTCTAACACCTACTGACAGATTTGCCCCTTTCTAGGATGAGAAGATCGCTGACAGTCTTACATAATCTCCAGATATGAGGGGTAGTGGGTCAGGCATGCAAGAGACAAGGGGCAGCTCCCACTCTTAAGTCCATTAAAATGCACTAATGGGCAGAACTGAGCTGGGAGTCAGCCGTCTCAGAGGAGAACAAGTGTCATCAGAGACCGCTCCATGCGGTCTCCTCCTCCATCTCTTCTCACTTGCAAACTTCTTCAGGGCTGTGATGCCTGCTGTCATCCCAAAGGCTATGAGGCCAGGTGCCCCCTGGGGCCCAGGAGACAAAGATCAGCAAAAGGAGATGTCAGCCCGCTTACCAAAGGCACTCAGGGGCCTAGAGAAGGTGGGGGTCGGGGAGAGAGCCAAGAGGCAGGCAGGAGGCCCGGGAAAGGACTGAGGGTTGAGGCACAGAGGGAAGGATGGACGGAAAGGAGGGAAGGAGGGAGGAAGGGAGGATGGATAGATGGATGGACAGGCGAACTAATGCGGAGGGGGCGGGGGTCCAGTGGTACTGCAACCCGCAGGCAAACGCCGAAAAGGAGCAGGAGGTGTGGGGCAGAAGGCAAAGGAACAAGGGGGGTTGGGAGGGGGGCACAGAAGTGGGGTGCGTGGGAAACACGTGGAGAGGACTGTTGCGGACGGGGAAAGCCCTAGGCAGGTGCAGGAGGGGCGGGAGCTAGAGGACAGCAGGCGAAGAGAAAGGTAAAGGCAAACAGATGTCGGGGCAGGTACTGGGCACCGGCAGAGGCAGAGGTGGGCAGGGTGGGCTGCGGGCGGTGAGCCGGCACTAGGACCCGGAGGCGCGAAGGTGACGGAGCAGGCGGGCACTAGGACCCGGCGGGTCCTTTGTTTGGGGGGCCGGGGAGCCGGACGGCGGCTCCCGTCGGCAGCTCCCCTCTGCTGGCGGGGGCCCGGAGAGGGGGAGGGGAGACAGTGCTGGGGTCCCCGGACTCTACGGGAGCTTCACTCACCGTCGGCCGCGGGCAGGTCGGCCCGTTCCACCCACGAGCTCCAGCTCTGTCCCGCGAAGTCATCGAGACTCGGCACCCGCCGCTCCAGAGCGGCCATTGCTGCCGCCGCGCGTTCACGCACCGCCATCACCGCCGCGGACGCGCGCCCGCCCCGGCGCCTCCGCCGCGCGGCCCCCTCCCCCTAGCCCCGCCGCGGGCACGCCTCCCCTCTCCCTCCCACCTTTCCAGCTCACTCTTTGCGCAAGCGCAGCACAGGTTGGCTTCCCCTCACTCTCCCTCTCGCATAGCTTTCTGGGAAGTGTAGTCTTGGCGGGGTTGCTGTTGCCTACGGAGCTTGCTGCAAGAACCCCTCCAAAATGCACAACTGCGGAGGGCGAAGAGACCAAAGCCCCAGGACCTCGTCTCCTGACCCTTGTGCACACATTCTTTGTGCTACCAGCCCGCCCTCCCAAGCTCACTGCATACACACCCCCGCCCCAAACCTCTCTCTGCCCAAGACGCCCCTCTAAGCCGTGCCTTCGCCAGCTGGCTGGCGCCCCTTCCCGGGCTGGCGGTCAAGAAGCGACTTCGCTCCCCTGTAGATCGAATAGGGTAGGTGCAGGGAGGTGGGCGCTGTGAATCAGAAGGGCAAGGGGAGGGAGTCTGTAGGATGTGCTGAAGGACACAAGGGTTGGAGTGGGGGAGGGTCCTCGGCTCCTGTGTTGTGCCTCTTCTGTGGGAAACCCACGGTGCCCTGATACAGGGTAGAGGGTTGGAGTGGCGTTGTCTGGGTTTGGGAGGACGTAGATGAGCTGATCAAGATCACCTGTCAGGATGACAGAAGGCTATCTCCGAGCCAGAGCCAGCCCCGGAACTGGGGTGGCCCCCGGGCTGCTGGTGTTTGCAGCATCTCTGCTGATCCTTCTCTCCTCCTGAGAACTGCGATCAATACCCTGTACCGCCTCTTCCCAAACCCTGGCTGGACCCTGACTCCATCCATCACTTTGGCTTCTTTTTCTAATGAATATTTTCTCTGCTGGAAGGGCTGCTACCAGAGCCTCAGCATAGGGAGATTTCTCATCAGATCTGTCATTTTCTTTGCTAAGGCCTGGAAAATACCTTAATCATCCTCTTTCTTCTTCTCAGCTGATAACATTTCTTCCCACCCTCCCACAATCAAAAGACAAAAGCCTCCCCCCCCATCATATCAGAAAAGAGAGACTAGTTCTCTTTTCCCTCTTCAAACCTCACAGCTCAGCCCATATTTATTCCTTCAGCTAGAGGAAATCAAGTTGGAGGGTGTGACTTCGAGACCTCAGACTTTCTTCTCATTTTCACCCAGGGAAGGTTTAAGCACTGCAAAAATAATCTCTGAGGGCAATGATTCTTAAGCTGAGAACTACAGATGATCCCTGGGAAGGGGTGGGGGGCGTCGACCAGGATCTTGTTGAAATTGTGACATCATGTCCAAGTGCGTTTTTCTGGAAGTCACTTGTCCGAAGGGGGATAGAGGTGCAAGTTTGTTCAGGAAGAACCTTTATAGTTAAAAGGGCAAGACATATGGCTCTCACCTCCTGACAGGAAGCTTAAGAGAGCAGATGAAAACAGCATAGTGGAAGCTACTATCTCTTGCCGTTTGAGTTTGCTCAAATTTGGTAAAGAGTCTCAGTTACTTTGGACTAATTGGTTTCTCTCAAAAGAGAAAACGCAGACTCTATTGCTTGGGGTGCAGAGTGGGGAAAAGTGGAATGATGTTTTGGCGGAAATGCTGATATTTGTCCAAGAATGTAAAGCAATGGGAGGAAGAGAATAAAAATCCCTGGAAGGGCTCTAGTCTTAGCTCTGTCATAGCAAATGTTTTGAAGCACTGTTTATTTAAATGTGTAATAACAAGCACCAGAAAACAACATGCAACATTCTCCCCCCACCCAGCCCCGATCTTCAATCCCAGAAGTAGGAGACCTATGATCATGATAGTGGACGGAACTCAAAATTCTGAAAATGTCCTTCGTGTGCACCCTGGCAGTGTCAGAGTTTAGTAGGGCGGAGGGTGAGTGCCCTGCCTGTTGGCCTCCTACAATCTGGAGAAACTAGACACAGTCTCCTACCCCAGGCCCCACTAGGCAAAGCAGTGGTGCCAGCCCTGGTCGGAGGGGCATGAATCCTATGAGAACAGATCTGCCCTCAGCTCTTTGCCTAGCCCAGCACTCTGGAGGTAATGAGGTGAAGTAGGATTTCCTCTTAGGTCACGGAAAGCAAGGCCATAGCCAAAACCAAGGCCCTTCTGGAAGAGAACAAGCCAGCTCTTGAGAAGGAGAAAGAGCTTCCTGAGAGTTCTGGGCTAGGAGTCCTTGGCAGAAGTTCATACCCACCCCAGCCACCTTGCCCTAGCTCGAGGGCCAGTTGCTAACTTCAGCCCCCAAATGAGAACATTTTATCCGTCACATTTCAAATAAATTATAAATATATACAGAGAATCCAAACAAAGTTCCAGTAGAAGCTGCTCACAGACCCTCACAGGGGCCAGCTTAAAGAAAAATCGTCACCTCTTTGTTCTCTGTGTCTCTGGAGCTGCAGGCAAAACTGTTCCCCCTCTTCCTAGAGTAACCATGGGGACAGCTCAGGACAGAGAGGGGTTCAGACTTAGAAACACTCATCCCCAACTCCTCTCTTCCCTCCTTAAATCCCTTCCCCAAAATCTAAAAACAAAACAAAACAAAACAGAAAATCTAATTCTTTCACTGAAATGTTCTGGAGCATTTGAGGATAAATTTCACACTCCCCCTGTCAAGTGGGGAAACTCTGACCCAAAGAAGAAGTGATAGCCCAAAGTCAAATATCCTGTCTTCTGGGTACCCCAGTCATGTGCACATTACTATGGATGGTGTTTAGGAAGGTGAGAAGGTTGAAGGGGTTGTCTCAGTCCTGAGGAGAAATTGGCACAGGGCACATTCACCTTTGGGATGATAAGTGGGCCAACTGGCACCAGATTGGAAAATGGCTGGATTCTTCTTTCTTCATCCTTCTCTGAGGAGCCGTATGGCCAGGGCTGACTGAAATGCTTTGAGTTGGGTAGGAAATGATGTCCCTTTCCCAGTCAGCATTGACTCTTAGGCCCTGGGGTCCAGAGAGGGACTGAAGGAGGTGTCAGAAAGAGGAGACATATCAAAGACAAATATGGAACTGGGTCCCGAAGTGAAGAAGCACCAATAGCACTGGCCTGCCCTGGACAGGGTTCGGGTGGGAAGGGATAGAGCCTGGGAGAAATGAGGAAGCAGAGGAGGAAATGAGGGCAAACCAAGAGGACATGTCCTTTTGTAAAGGTGAGATAGGGAAGTATGAAAAAGAGGCCAGAGCAGGAATTGTGGGTTGGGGGGGAAATGAGGAAGAAATGGGCCCATCCATCCATGTCCTGGGGCTCTGGGCAACTTAGCCTCATGATGGTCCTTTGGACCCTTCCAAAGTCCCTATCTGGACCCACAGGAATGAAAGGAAGGCCTAGAAAGACATGGGAAAGGATCTTGAATGCCTCAGACCCAAGAGGCTGGGGAAGGGAGATGGACGGAAAGATTGGAGGCAGGGAGGACTGAAATGGAGATGTTCCTAGACCCCTCATCTTGTGTCCTATATGTGGGACTAAGCCCAAGAAGGAGGCCAGGAAGGAAAGTCAGATTTCTAGGGCAAGTACAAGTGTAGTTTTGGTAGAAAGTGCCCCAGCCTGGAGGGTTGGGAGGACAGAGGGAACAGAAGAAATGCTTCCCCAGCAAGTGCCCTGGCTTCAGTGTCTTGAAGTTGCAACCCAGTTGCAATATTTCTGCTCCCCACTAAGTCCAGGCCTCATCAGGACCCTCTACAGAGCTTTTTTCTAGGCTAGTTGTGGCTTCCCACATGGTAGGCTGTGTGGGTGAGCAGAGGCCAGAGGGAAAAGTGGGAGAGCTGGGGCTGACTGGTGATTGGGGAGACACAAGTCTTAGATGACAGCCACTGGGGTGGGGGGAGGGAGTTCCTGAACCACTGGTGGGCCCTTCATGCAAGGGAACAGGAAAAAGGTTGCCAGCCAATTTCCCCTCCCCCCACTTTTATTGAAGCCAACAGGTTGATAGAAGTGGCTGCTAGGAACCAGTCTCAGGACTCTGCTCTCCAGCCCCTTGCAGTAGATGCTCATTCTCAGAGGCTGCAAGGGTACGAGTAAGACCCCAAGTAAGATGCTGGGTTTCAGGCAGTAGACAAGAAGCACTGAGCTCCTGCCTTCCGAGGCTCCAGCCAGAGGCTGGATAGGAAGCCACTGGGAGGGCTGCCCAGGTTTCTGACAGCTGATGCCTGCCCATCCATTAGCGTCGTCTCAAAGCTCAGAGCCCAGAATGATCGGGGAGGGGAGTTGGAGAAGGAAGAAGAGGGAGGTCCTGGAAGCCGGAGGTGGTTGAAGAGGTGCTGTCCTGTTCGGGAGTAGCCAGGTAGGGGCTGCTTACTGCTTCTCCACTGCTCCCTGCTCCGCTGCGCTCTCCTGGCTAGGGCCCTGGCCCTGGTCCTGGCCCTGCCCGTGCCATGGGGTCTCCTTGAACACAAACCAACAGTTCCCAGCCCACAGGAAAAAGTTGATGAAGCCGAAGAGCTGCAAAAACACCAGGGGAGTTTGTGAGAGTGGTAAGGAGGGCATTGTGGGAACAGGGAGGGGGAGTCTCTGGGGTGGGTGAGGGAGAAGGCAGAGGGCTGGGAAGACTAAAATAACAAAGAACTGAGTGCTCGCTTCAGCAGCACATATACTAAAATACAGAGAACTGGATGTAGAGGCAGGTTCAGTGCTGATTCCCACTAGCGGTTCTCGGGCCAAAGTCTCTCACTGTCCACAGCATGCACCTGAGCTGTAGCTTGATCGCTGGGAGACTCTGGCCCCTGGAGCGAAGCATCACGCAAAGCAGAGCAAGGCGCTTTCCACAGCAGGGTCCTGAGTGCCTTTTCCAAGGGTGGGTGTGACCAGAGCTGTCCAAGGTGCTCCTTTCCTGGGGCCAGGGACCCAGCCACAGCTGTATTCAAACATTTATTCAAAAATACTTAAAAACCTATCAGCAGGAAGTACTGGGGCAAGGGAGCATACTGATGTCCACAATTAACTTTGAAATGCATTAAAAATACGGTGGTTTGGGGTACCTGAATGACTCAGTGGGTTAATCCTCTGCCTTCAGCTCAGGTCATGATCTCAGGGTCCTGGGATGGAGCCCCACATTGGGCTCTGCTCAGCGGGGAGCCTGCTTCCCCCTCTCTCTCTGCCTGCCTCTCTGCCTACTTGTGATCTCCCTCTCTTTGTCAAATAAATTAAAAAATAAAATCTAAAAAACAAAAGAATACAGTGGTTTGATGGATAAAGAGGGCAGATAGATACGTGATAAAGCGTGTCTAGGAAAAAATTAATCATACAGTTTAGGTGACGAGTGTATGGGTGTTCATTGTAAAAGTCTTCCAACTTTACTGTATGTGTGAAATTTTTTACAATAAAATGTTGGGGGCTAAAACCTATCAGCAGGGTTCCAGCAAGGTCTAGAAGGCTCCCTGGTATGCCAGCGATGAAAACCCTTCAGTGTCTGGGACTTGGGGAGTTCCAGGCCATTTTCAGGGCAGGACTAAGGTAACAAGGGGCATCTGAAAAGCTCAAAGCCTCAGCTATGTGCCAACTGATATGGAAAGATTTCAGCATTCTAATAACCAGGATGGCCAAACCAGTGTGTACCAGCTGGACCCACCCCTGCCCAAAGCCCCTTTCCTGCCTGGAGACCTGAGTGACAGTGAACCCCTTTCTCTCACTCTGGGTGTGCTCCCAGTCTTGAGCCCCACCACAGCCTGTGCACCCCTTCACATGCTCGCATGCACATGTGCACACGTGCACACACATGCACACACATTGTCAAGAGGCAGGAGGGGTGGGAGCATGCCTGGATGTGGGGAGAAGGGAGATAGGAGGGCAGAATACAGAAGGAGGAAAGAACAGGAGGCTAAGTGGCTCTTGGGTCCCCCCCCAAAAAAAGAAAATGGCCTCTCAGGGTCATCCAGAGGCCAGCAGCCATCCTTAGGTGCCAGGGTCACCCGCTCCAGTTGTAGGGGATACCAGCTGGAGAGACACCCCTCGGCTCCTCTCAGAACCTGCTAGCTGGGACAAGCCTGGGTATCTGGGATAACACTGCCTCCCCTAGACCCCTTCAGTGGCTACAGGTCTCACCACAGAGATGTTGGCCAGTCCCATCGAGGGTGTGGCCCCAGCACTGCACACTGCTTCCTCTCCATGGCACACAGACATGGCTGCTGTCAGGCTGGATGGCCGCGTGGCCCCCTTGATGTCCGTCAAGCCCTTGCCCCAGGCGGCCGCAGCTACCAGCCAGAAGAAGGTGAAGGAGACAGTCACACAGAAGTCCTGGGAGGAGTAGAGGGACAGGAAATGTACTCAGAAAGGCCCCCCTGATTGTCTGCTTCTCTTCCTCTGGCTATAAGGCATTGGGATCCTGCAGTGCTAGGACGGCTACCTCTTGCCATCCTACCCAACATCTGGAGCCTCAGGGAGCCCAAGTCATCTTAAGGAATTTGTTCACTGCCACCCAAGGAATGCTGCCATCCAGGGCTACCCCCGTCCAGTCCCTCAGAACTGAGTTCAGGCAACAATGTATCAAGGCACCTGCTGGTCACTGCCACCCCCAAACCCAGGTGGCCTAAACCCGCACTCTCGACTTCAAGCCTTTTCTTCGATCACCATTGCTCAGCTACAGCTGGTGGCAGAGAGCAGACTACAGGAGACAAATGGGGTCCTCTAAGTTACCCCTTCACCTTGCATGCCTGGGATAGGGAAATGGTAGAGGCGGGAGAATATTAATGATGGCTAACACTCACTGAAGCTAACTAGACACCAGATATTTACACGCATTTTCTTTTTTTTTTAATTTTTAATTTTTTTAGAGTTTTTTAAATTAACATATAATGTACTACTTGCTTTGGGGGTACAGGTCTGTGAATCATTAGTCTTACACAATTCACAGCACTCACCATAGCATATACCCTCCCCAATCTCCAAAACCCAGCCACCCCATCCCTCCCCTCCCACCCCCTAGGAACCCTCAGTTTCTTTCCTGGGATTAAAAGTCTCTCTTATGGTTGGGAGCCTGGGTGGCTCAGTGGGTTAAGGCCTCTGCTTTCAGCTTAGGTCATGGTCCCACGGTCCTGGGATCGCGACCCCATCGGGCTCTCTGCTCAACTGGGAGCCTAATTCTTCTTCTCTCTCTGCCTGCCTCTCTGCCTACTTGTGATCTCTGTCTTTCAGATAAATAAATAAAATCTTTAAAAATAAAATAAAATAAAATTCTCTTATGGTTTCTCTCTCTCCCTGGTCCCATCTTGTTTCATTTTTTCCCCTCCCTACCCCCCATGACCTCTCACCCTGCCTCTTAAATTCCTCCTTTCAGAGAGAGCATATGATAATTGTCTTTCTCTGATTGACTTATTTCGCTTAGAATAATCCGCTCTAGTTCCATCCATGTCATTGCAAATGGCAGGATTTCAGGGTTTTGGTGGCTGCATAGAATTCCATTGTGTATATATACCACATCTTCTTTATCCATTCATCTGTTGATGGACATCTAGGCTCTTTCCATAGTACATGCATTTTCACTTAATCCCCCCACATGCTATGAGATAGGTATTCTTTTATCCATATTTTATATTGAGAAAACTCAGTAGAAGTGACTTGTCCAAGAGCACACATCTAGTAAAGGACTGTCCTGGAATCTGAACCCAGGTAGTCAGGCTCCAGGGCGCACTTCTTGATGCTATTATGCCATCTGTGAGCACAGCAAGTGATGGGGGCTTGGTAGAAGCAGAGTCCTCAGAGCTGTGGGAGTCACAGAACCTGAAGGGGATGAACAGCGAAGAGCTGGCAGGGAGACCTTCAGGTTCCACACAGGGGTGTCCTCCCTCCCCAATGTGACATCAGTCCCAGAAGGTGCATCTCCTCAGTTTCTCTACCCCATCCCTTCTGGCCATGTGCACTCACCACCAGTGGGAAGCGCTTGTTCTCTGTGTAGAGGTTGTGGAAGCGCAGGTAGAGGACTAGCGCAGCCATGGTGTAGAAGAAGGAGAAGATGCCCAGGGTCACAAAGAACTCGGCAGGAGCAGAGAAATCCCCCATCAGGTGCATGGTCTTGGAAGTGGAGTCATCATCACAGAGGGGCATCTCATACTGGACCCGGTTCAACCTGCGGGGGGCAGGAGGTGCCATCCTGAGCTCGAGGCAATCCTCGCCCTGCGGAGGCAGGGGACCAGCCCGAGCTGGGAGTCATCATGGGCTGCTTCTTGCCCTGGGACTCTTACAGAGCCAAGGAAGGGAGCCTGGGGTAGGAATGTTTCTAGAGGCAACCTTGCAGTCAAGACAGGAACATCCCCAGAAATCTGGTCCAACTCTACCTCCCATTCAGCTGCTACCCACCCCTTTGTCCAGATACAGAGACCGTGTATTTCCAAGTGTCTTCAGGGCCCTTTAGGTCACAACTACAATACATATACAGTGCCATCTATTTCTGGTGGCCAAACCACCAGGGAGATCAGCTTCATTTTGCCCCTGGGAGAGTACAGGTCCACAGTGGCCAGGTTAGGGTTGGACTTACCCATTCTCAGGCCTAAATAAGGCACCCCTCCCCCATTGGACTATATGGGACCAAAAAGGACAGGGGAAAAAATAAACAAACAAACACCCTTTTATATATGAGAGACAGTTAACCTAACTTGACTATTGGTGCTAAAAATTTCTGAGAAGGCAAGCCCTGTCCCCAGTGCTCTTCTGAGCATTTGGGACTCCCCTCCATAGGCTCTTAAATAGCCAGGAAAGAGTCTTCTTTTCTACCTCCTGGTCAAGGTGTACCTCCTTGGATTCTAGGGTACTAGGTGAGCACCCCACATCAACTTTTTGGATCTAGGTACTAACAAGCTCCCTAACCTTCAAGGCAAGGAGAAGGTCACTGAAGGTCAGAGAGACCTGTGCAATTAGCCTCCATCCCAAACTCCATGAGTTCTTTCTGTAGGAACCCTTGTTCCCTGCTCTTGGTTATCTATGGACTGGAACATCATTATAACAATGACCTATCTGATTTTCCCTGATATTTTTCTATGGTTAGTGTGTCTGAAATTCCTAAAGGGTGGGAAGGACCCAAGTTTTGTAGTTCTATTTGAACCTGGCATGGTTCAGTAGAACGTTGTTCATTAGGCTTCTGGAGGAGGAAGAGACCAAGCAGGTCCTGTTAAACCAGCGAGGGAGGCTGTGTGGGGTCAGAATCAATTCCTGCTCACCTGAAGGGATAGCCGAACAAAACAATGATGGAGCTCACATCCTTGGCTTCGTTGTTGCAGCGAACTGTTGCTCCTGTCTCCCCGCTGTAGGAGCCGCAGGACCCGAAGGCGAAAATAGCAAAGAGCTGAGGGAGAGGGAAGGCCCTTTGAGAGTAGGAAGGCCTCAGCTGGCCAAGGAATATCTCCTCAGAACCACCTTCTGACTCTCAGCAGGTGCGGTTACAGGGGCGGGAAGGATTTCCTTTAATCAAGTCCCTCCTAGGAAGGGACTCATGGCTTCCCTTGGCCTTCCCGCCTCAGGTTGCTGTGCTCACTGCACCTGAGTGCCAGACCAAATAGCCCAATGAATGAGGTTGATTTGGAGTGGTGTCCAGAAGGGAGACGTAGAGGGAACAAATGGATAGTTTCCACATCTCCTCACTGGATGTGGCAGGTAACCTCCTTAAGATGATGACGTACTCAAAGCTATTCAGGCTTTTGGAAACGTCTAGCATAAAGCAGGACCTGAATTTCCTCCCCAGGGGAGAGACACCCTAGAAATAGGTTCCTCTGTGCCACCTGGGATCAGGCATGTGTTGGAATTTTTTCCATTTCTCCTTTGGAGTTGTTGTTGAATCTTGTCACCGTGTCACTACCTTCCAGTGGCTTCCTGCCTCACTGGAGGTATAGCTAGAAGGGACAATTTCTGCCAAGCCTTCAGAGGGGAACTAGGCAGGGAGCTGTCCCACGCTCTGCTAACTTCTCCTCCCCCAGAGGTTCTTTTCCTCACAGCCAGAGTGCTGGCCACGTCTCTGCTGACCGTCCTGGCTCAAGCCCAGAGGAAAGTACCTTCCACTTGCCTTATCAGCCTCCACTCACTCCCCAGTGGTGTTTCCCTTTGTAATCTGTTGATGCTGCCATCACTCAGTGTTAAGAACCAGGGGCATTTCAGATCACTTGAATTGTTTTCTTCTCCACTTTTCATCACATTTTACTAAACCTCCTGTCTTGAGTGAGATGAAATTTCCTTACCCTATGGTTTTCAAATTTCTTTCTGGGAAAACACACTGGTTAGAAAAGAGGCGAGAAGCTGGACTCTCTAAATGTCCCACATCGTCGGTCCAGGCCCCATCTCCTGTGCACTTACCTCGTACAGGCTTGTACATGATGGAATCATTCTGAGTAAGCACAGAGCTTATTCTGCTAATGATCGTTTTCTGTGTGTTTCTCCGTGTCTTGGTGTCTTGGACATTAAGCACCTAGAAGACAGCTCATCTATGTCCCAGGCTTGCACTCAGCGTTTAGAATAGAGCTGTGTGCATGTGATTTTCCTAATGCTTCCGAGTGTTGTGGAGTGAGAAGAGGCCTGGGTTAGGAGTTAGGAAATCTGGGTTCTAGCCTGGGTCCGGTCACTCAGTAGCCGGGCAAACTCTAATAAAGCGCTCCGCTCTCTGAGTCTCCGTTTTCTCATCTGTTCAAGGAGGGGTTTGGAGTGGGCAGTCAACACGCCCTGCTCTCACAGAATGAGGGTAATGCTGTCAGTGTGCTCTTGGCTGCGCTGGCCAGCAGCTGTGCTCTGCCCCTGGCTAGGGCCTGGCGCCACTGCCCCACCTCGCATCGCCCAGCCTGGCAGAGCTTCTTCGTGCTGGAGCCATTGACCCCTCTCTAAAGGTCACAGTGAACACCTCTCTGTTTCCAGGAGGTTTAGTTCAGACAAATGAGAATTGTCTCCATTTTTAAAAAACATCAGGAAAGGAGAGAGTGTCACTCTCTCCAGGACCTGAATAACCTCCTCATCTGGCTTAATTTACAGAGGCTGAAGTGGAGCCCTCTTGGCTCCTGTTGACAGAGCTGAAGAGAAGTTCCCCAAAGCCTCGGCCTCATTACCCCATATAGACCCCAGCCTCCTCATTGGCGTAACAATGGTGCCTTCTAGCTCTTCCTCATAGGAATTCCCGAATTTTTGTCAGCTCTGTGAGCCTCTTACGGTTTTCTTTATTCCTCTTAGCTTCTGGCCCTCAGAAGTGGACACACAATTAGGGTGTGCCATTCTAGGAAGGGGAGCACAGTTGGATATATTTTTACCCATTGGCAGTTAGCTCTATCTAGGTCCCCTAAGAAAATAGGTATTCCTAACTTTGGGCAATGAATGGTCAGTTGCGGAGCCTTCTCTTCACCAGCACTTCCTTGACAGGCACATCTAAAAAAAGATGATACTTATTGAGCACCTACTGTGTACCAGGCACTGTTCTAGGTACTATCATTTAGTAGTGAACAAAAGAGAAAAATCTCTGTCTTTGTGGAACTCGTGCTCTAGGGCTGCTTTATCCACCACAGTAGCCAGTAGTAGCTGAGTGTGGCTATTTACATTCAAACTCATTAAAATTAAATAAAGTTAAAAATTCAGATGCTCCATCACACTAGCCACATTCCAAGGGCAACATTTTAATAGCCACATGGGGCTAGCAGGTACCATACTGGACAACATAGACCAAAGATCTTCACCATCATTGTCCAAAGTTCTGCTATAGCTAGATGATAACCTTGAAGTTCTGAAAATCCTGACCCTGTTCTGTGATTCCTCCAAGAATGAAATATACCACAAGAGTTTTAGTACTAGCTATATTCTCTTCTGATTCTCTGAAAGTCGGGAATCCCTAGCCACCTTACACAGCTCTTTATCAATCAGAATATATAATTAAATCTGAACATCACACAGCCATATGATGCCAGAAAACGTAAAGTTTGCTAGGTAAGTGGACAAAGGGAAAAATCTGAGGGGAACCTCACAGTTTCACAAGACAGCAGAGCAAAAAAGAGCTCAGATGAGGGTGCCTGGGTGGCTCAGTTGGGTAAGCAGCTGCCTTCAGCGCGGGTCATGATCCCAGGGTCCTGGGATTGAGCCCCATGTCAGGATCCTTGCCCAGTGGGGAGCTTGCTTTTCCCTCTACTCCTTTTTCCCCTGCTTGTGCTCTCTTGCACATGCTTGCTCTCTCTCTGACCAATAAATAAATAAAATCTTTATTAAAAAAAAAAAACATCTCAGAGATTATTAAGCCCAATGGTCTCATTTCACAGAGGTGGAAATTAAAGTCCCACCAAGGGACTTTAAGATCAAGTGACTCTCCCAAGTTCCCATTTAGCCATTGTGAGAGCCAACCTTGGAATTCAAATCTCCTGATTCCCTGTCCAGTGCTCTTTCTACTTCATTTATTCATTAATCAACAGTTACTGACCATCCCGAATGTGTCAAGTGCTGGTAACAAAAAGATGAATAAGACCTGGTATCTTCTCTTTCAAGTTTATAACAAGGAAAAAAGTGTCATGCTCAAACAAAATAAAATTCTGCATCACAAAGTTATTAAGGCTAAAAAAGAAAGAGAGAGAGAGAGAGAGATGTCTCTTATGTTCAGCAAAGATTATAAGGAGGCAGGGAGTAGCTCTGTACTTGGGATGCAGGAGCAGAGAAAGACACCCTAACCCAGCCCCCTCGACCTTTTGGCACCAGATTTGCCTTCTTCCCAAAATGTACCAGGAGACTGAAGCACAGGGAAAAGCAGGAAAGAACTGAAACCATCCATGTCACCAAACACGAAGATCTAAGTTGAGCAAACTGCTCAGAAAGAACAGGAATCAAGGAGAAATGGAGTCCCTGAGCTGGGGATGGGTTGGTGGAGGGAGGGAGGAATCTCTTAAGTTCTGATGCCAACCAGCCTTCCTCCTCCTGGTCCTGTATTGCTGGGGACACTCTGGTCACACACTGCTCTCCATACCCTCCTCCTCCCGTCTCTGCTTCTCTTTGGGAAAGGTGTCAGAATAACCTCACAAGTTTGGTGCTGACTTGCTTGATGGTGATGATCCTTTGAGAACACTCCCATCCCCAGTTAGTGCTGGGCACAAGGAAGACAAGTTCTTCCCCTGCTCCCACCTCTATAGTCATCTCATTGGTTTTATGGACTCTGATGGGGACGCTGATGGGATTCTTTCACATTCCCCACACCAACTGAAATAGTTTATTTTCATTACAGAGTCCCACAGAGCCAAGCAAGTGGTTTTGGCACCTCAAACGTGAATTACTGATCAGGAATACACCCAGTTGATGATAATATGACTTACTATAGGAAGAGTGACTGAGTAATTCAGGAGATTCTTTTGTGCCTTACCCTCAAAGTGAGGATTTGGCAGTGACATTTGAGTAATCCAACCAAAGGACAAGTCTAGCTGACAGACTGCATAAAGAAGAAATTTAGGGGAGAAGGGAGGTTTAGGAGCGGGAGAAAGGGGAACCAACACTCACTGAATAACTCCTGGGCTGCTTGGACTGAATGCTTGGATGCTTTACAGAAATCACCTCCTATAAGCCTCTAGTGAACCCGTAAGATAGATTGTACCCTCACTTACATATACGAAACAAAGGCCCACTAAGATTTTGTTACTTACCCTAGGTATCCTAGATTCTATGGCTAGAAAGCAGAGGAGACTCAATTTAAACCAAAGCCCATCAACCTCAAAATCTGCCCTTTTTTTTAGGAAGCCAGTTCTTTACTAATTCGTCTAGACCCATGTTATTTTGCTAGCTTTGTGAAGACTTAGTGAGACTCCGGAATTGGAATTGAGGTGAGATGAATTTCTGAATTTAAAAAAAAAAGACACTCTAAGCCAAGCTCCTGACTAATAAAAGTCTAACATTGCTTTCTTCTTACCAGGATTCCAGCAAAATTACTTTTGGATAACAATGTCAACAAAAGTTTTCAAGCGTCATTAGTATAAATGCAAGCCCTATGTGTTCTTTTTTTCTTTTTCCAGCCCAGGAGCATCTGAGCCCCCCAAGGAGGAAATGAGTGAGAATCCCAAAGGACATCTTCACTGTCATTACTGGTGCTGGTTCCTGTGCTCCTTTACAGGAGCTTATCCTGCAGAGATTTAGGGCCAGTGAAACTCGTGCTCTGAATTCAGGCTGCAGGGATGGAAGTAAAAGCAAATCATGTCTCCCTTTGATGCTGCCCTTCCCACGAAGGCTGAGTTCAGAGTCTAGCCCTGGGCCCCTGGATTTAGCACTATGAGAGAAAGGCATCACCCTCTCTAAGAAGCTGAAGATCAAAAAAGTCAAATGGGTCTAAACTCTTAGGGATCAGTGCTTACCCTGGGAGGAGACTGGATATTTTCCTAGGCATTGCTTTGTGCAGCCTTTATAGAAACAGCCTTTATAGAAAAATGGTATTGGTGGGTGGGGAGGGGGGGTGGCACTTTGAAGATGGAAGGATTTCAGAATCCCCCCCCCCCACAAAGGATGATTCCATGGTCTAATAACCTCATTGTTTCCCTTATCCCTTGACAGTCTTTCTCAAATTTCCCCTAGATCTATTTGTCTAGTTTAATGATAAAATTGTACCCTCACATTTCAGGTTCTGCTCCTCATAATGGCTCCCTAGTTCTGGATGGCAGTCACAAGGAGCCTTAATAACATTCTTATATGGCCACCACTGGTATTCAAGTGGTGGATCAGAACAGGGAAGTTGGGGGGGGGGTGTGAAATTGCTCAGTCAGCAGTCCATCCAACCGCTCTTGAGGCAGTAGGGAGGGTGGAAAGTCCCCACCAGGTCTCAGAGTTTGCTCTCGGGAACTCCTTGCTTGGCCTATAGCCCCAGTCAAGGTCTCAGATATCTGGAGATAACCCCAAATGCACTATTGCCCCTGAATTCCAGGTCTGATGATTCCCATCCAAATGATGATTCAGGAATCGGTGACACGGTGCTCACTCTTATCTCCCGTGAGTTAAAAAGCCCTCTAGAACTCAATCCTCCCCAGTCTTAATGGTAACTTATTCGTTAGCTGAATTCTGTGCTGGAAGCACATTAATTAAGTTATTCACACATCATTTGGTGTGTAGATTGTCTAACTTAAATCTCCTCTGTTACAGTGCACTAAATGCTGCCAACAAGTTTTCATGATTTGAAAGAGTGACTGCACCTGCCCCCATGCCTAACTTACACTCAGGAAACCTTGGGCACTGCTAAGGACAGAAAATATACTAATATCTCAAAGTACCAGTGAGGTAAGGAGATATATTTCCCGGCGACCATTACAGAGGAAACTGAGGCTATGGGCAAGTGATTTCTTCAAGGTCAAGAGGTGAGCCTAATGAAGGGCAATATTTTGGCATACCGACACATTTAGAACAGAAGAGGACCCTGTGGATGGTGTGATCAACAGTTAACTAATGTTGGAAACTGAGGTCCAAAGAAGTGACTTGCCCAAGGTCACAAAGCTGGAAAAGGCAGGTCCACGTCTGAAACCCAGAGCGCCAGCTTCCCTACTCAATGTTTTATCTTATTCTACAAGCCACATTTTGGCCACAGTGTGATTTTTATTGTCTTAATATTTTTTCTTTTATTTAATCTTAGAGCCCCAGGCCTCATTCATTCATTCATTCATTCATTCACACTTTCACACAGTCACAAGAACCCGTATCACTCTAGTGACCTCAACAGGACAATTGCCAGCCAGGACCCTGTCCCTGAAGCCCACATTCAAGATCAGCCAGGTCCCGGTGGGTTTGGGGGCTGGATGGTTTCCATCGCACTCCTCCTCTCCTCTGCCTTCCGTAGCTTTCCTCGTCCTCCTTGTCCTCCTCCCCCCTCCCGCCACCGAGGAGTGGTATGTGCAGGATCAGAGTTCTGGAAAGGTTACACCCGGGTTCTCTCGCCCGGGTGAAATGTGAGCGCCCTGGGCAAGGGCTCCTTGCACATAGAAGGACCGAATCCCGGACTCCGCATGCCTTGCTCCTCGCTCTCCAGCCACCAAGTGCTGGAGAAGCAGCCCCAGCCCGCCCCTCCCCCGCCCACCTGTCGCCGCCCCCCACCCTTCCGTCACAGCGGGCCGCAGCACCTCCCCGCCCCCCACTCCGGCCACATTGCTTCGGGTCAGCGTCACAGCCCAGGCTCCCGAAATAGCCCACAGCTAGAGCGTCGACTCACCCACTGGAGAACTTTGATGAAGCCCAACGGCTCCTCCAGCCGCCGCCAGCGCAACCCCACCAGCAGGCGGTCCACCTGCGGAGACAGGGCCCGCGGAGGGTCAGGGCGGTGGGGGACCCAGGAAAGTGCTGGTCCTCTTCCCACTCACATTCGGGGGAGGGGGCGGAATAAGGGTCCGGCCTGACGCCCAGGTGGAGAAGGGGTGGTAAGACAGCCCCAGGGGCGCGCGGATAGTACCTGCTGGCGCGGCGACTTGTCGGCCGCGCGACTCGAGCCCTCCGTCGAAGACATGCTCGCAGAGTGGGGCCGGGGCGCAGCGCCGGGGCTCGGCTCCCTGGCCGGGAAGCTGCGGGTACCGCGGTGGGACGAGGGGCTGCTGATCAGCCGCCGGGGCAGCGAGCTGTGCTGGAGCGCGGGCGGCCGTCGGCGGCCGGGGCTCCAGACTGGCTGGGCGGATGGCGGGGGCGCTGCAGCTGGCGCTCGCCGAGGCCGGGACGGCCGCTCTGCCCCTCCGGCTGCAGAAAGCCCCCGAGTCCGATTCAAACTTCTGTCAAACTCGCGAGCTCAGCTGGCAGCCGAGTCACGTGGCGTGCGCTCGCTGACCCTCCTCCCGCCGCCTCTGCCCGGGGTCTGCCCGCTGGGAGCCTTAAAGGGACCTGTGGCCTCCGCGGACAGTTCGGCCGCGAGGGGGCTCAAGTTCCTGGCCAGAAGCCTCCCGAGCCAGGCTCAAGCCCTAAACCGCAGCCGCTCCAAGTCGCGGCCCAAGTAGGAACCAGCCTGGACGCACCGCGGTTCCTAATTCCTCTTTCCCCTTTGGCCTGGATTTGGGGCCGCTGTGCGCGGTTTTTCTCTTCTTCCACACCACAGTACCCAGAACCCACACCATTTTCATAAAGCATGATCAGCGTTGATACAAGGTTCTGAACCTTACGGTTAACAAACTGCTTGCTTTCAAAAAGCTCCGAGAGCCCCTGCAGAGGGGAAGGGCAATAGAACAGAAATTGCTCACTTTTTATTCCGTCTATTTAGGTGTCGGTTTAATTTCTTTCTAACAAAAGATATTCATAATTTGGTGACAAAAATTATTAATCTTTAGAAAGTATAAATCCATTCTCCTTTATAATAGACGTCACCATTTAAATGAGAGTGAAAACAGTCTTTGAGGAATAGGGGGTTTGGAGAATATTTGCATTGAAAAGTTGACATTGTTGTGTTATGATTGACCTTAAATCGATCCCTAATTTTCAAAAAAGTGTTTGGCAGGAGCCCTGAGCGGCCAGTCATGAATATTACACGTTCGGTTTACTTTATTGTAAATAGGGAAAGGTTAAGTGATTTGTCCAAGGTCACTGAGTGAGCCAGGGGGCGGCGGCCAGGACAAAACCTGCCTGTGCCTCCGAAGAATTTACTTCTAAGTATGTATCCTTCCCCTCACAGAGTCATTATTGGAGGTCCCCTCTGATACTTTAGAATGACTACTTTTGGAACAAACATTTAGCTATTATTAAGACAATTCAATCCCCCCTTGAGCAAGTGCCTTACCATGGTTCCGGTAGGAAGGCGTGGCTGGACTTGAAGGAAACTTCTCCAGCATATTTCCATGCAAATTTGGACGAAATAAGAAACAACAGAGTCCCGATCCAATTTTTAACAAATTGTTCTGCAGTTTTAGCTCCTTAACTGTAGAATTGGAATAATAATAATATTAACTGCCCTACTTACTGCATAAGGATTAAGTGGTGTGATGTGTAAATGCCCACACTATACAAATATGAACTATTCCTAATGTTTACAACAATATGCATACAGAATAGAACACCATCAGAAAATTCGGAATAATACAGCAAAAATTCCACACATCTACTAAGTAGCCTTACTAAATTTTAACACTTTTCCTTCTTTGCCTCAAACCCATTCTTTAAAAAAAAAAAAAAAAAAAGCATATAAAAACAAAGCTCTGTGTTCTGATATCATTCCCTCTATCTCTCCTTCCACTCCAGAAGTAACCACTATCCTATCCTCTATTTTTTTATCAGCTTCGTACATATTTTAATACTTGTTCTGTAGAACGACTGTATCTGCAAACAATAAATTAAAATTCACCAGACTTACTATTGTTTTTCACATGATTTTAAATTGTATCTAAATATTGGGCTTTAGGTGACCTTCTTTAACTTGTGGGTTTGTTTGTTGTTGTTGTTTTTTAAA
This sequence comes from Mustela erminea, assembly GCF_009829155.1. NCBI lineage: Eukaryota > Metazoa > Chordata > Mammalia > Carnivora > Mustelidae > Mustela > Mustela erminea. The sequence goes on from NC_045623.1 coordinate 16,127,600, forward strand.
TACTCAGTGGTGGATTTACAAGAGTCATCTGGCCAGGTGTATGTACCTTTAGTCCCTTCATTATAACTATAGAGAATTCCACAACATACATATACCACTATATTATTCTCATATTGATGGGCATTAAGGTGATTTCCAAATATATACTTTTACAAGCAGTGTTGCATTGAATGTATACATATATCCATAGTCGCCACACAGTCCTGAATTTCCGACTTTCTTTCTTTTTTTCCTCCTTAAACACAAACCCTGGTAAAAAACAAATTTTTAAGTCATGACCCATTTTATAAAATGAAACAAATGTTTCATAAACCATTCTCATTATTTTCTATTACATTTCATTAAAAGAAAATCTGGCTATCTGGAGGCCAATCTAGGTTTTGTCTAAATTTGCCTAAAATTTATATAATTTGGGGGTCCCCTGTAGAAAAAAGAATATACAATTATGAATACAAAATTAGTAACCAGGACTTGAAAGACTTTGCAAGTGAGGGAGCCTGAAGCTTTATTACCATTAGTTTCAGAGTAAACACGCCTCTAGGAGTCACACTAGATTGCTTTAATGGTTCACGAACATTGCTCTATACCTAAAAGCGAGCCGGCTAGGACAGAAGACTTGAACATTTCACCTTTGAATTTTGATAAATGTCTGTACCCATGTAACCACCGCCACGAGCCTGATACAGAATATTTCTTATTTATTTATTTATTTATTTATTTTTAATCTTTTTTTTTTAAGATTTTATTTATTTGTTTGACTGACAGAGATCACAAGTAGGCAGAGAGGCAGGCAGAGAGAGAGAGAGAGGAGGAAGCAGGCTCCCTGCTGAGCAGAGAGCCAGACTCGGGGCTCTATCCCAGGACCCTGGGATCATGACCTGAGCTGAAGGCAGAGGCTTTAACCCACTGAGCCACCCAGGCGCCCCCAGATACAGAATATTTCTATCATTCCAAATAACTCCCTCTTGCCCTTTTGTTATCAATCCCCCAGCAATTACTGATCTGTTCTCTATCATTATAATTTAATTTTGCTTTTTTCTAGAATTGCGAATGAGTGAAAGTACACACTATGTACTCTTTTGTGTCTGGTTTTTCACCCAGCCTAGCTTTTGAGATTCATCTATATTGTTGTACTTACCAGTGGTTTGCTCCTTTTTGTTGCTGAGTAGTAGTCGATCATATTATGAAATATGATCCATAACTGTGTATCTATTCAACTGCCAAAGTACATTTGGGTAGTTCCTTTTCTTTTCTTTTTCTTTTTTTGCTATTATGACTAGACCTGACACAAACATTCACGTACAGCTTTTTGAGTGAATGTAAGTATTTATCTCTAGGGTAAATACCCAGAAGTGAGATTTCTGGGTTATATGTAAATACATATGTTTAACTTTATACAAAAGTACCAAACTGTTTTCAAGAATGGCTGTTTCTTTTATTTGTTTATTTATTTATTTATTTTATTTGACAGCAATCTCAAGTAGGCAGAGAGGGAGAAGGAAGCAAGCTCCCTGCCAAGCAGAAAGCCCCATGCAGGGCTCAATCCCAGGACACTGGGATCATGACCTGAGCTGAAGGCAGAGGCTTTAACTCACTGAGCCACCCAGGTGCCCTAAGAGTGGCTATTTCATTTTGCTTTCCCATCAACAATGTATTCCAGTTGCTTTACATCTTCTCCAGCACTTGGTATTATTAGTTGTTTCAGGTTGTTTTGTTTTGTTTGGGTTGGGTTGGGTTGAGTTTTTTTTGGTGGGGAGGGTGTTCGCTTATTAGTTTTTTTAACCATTCTGAAAGGTAGGTAGTGGTATCTCTTTGTGGTTTTAATTTAACCCTGATGGCTAATGATGTAAAGCATCTTTTAACGTGCTTATTTGCCATCTGTGCATCTTCAGTGAAGTGTCTGTTCAAGTCTTTTGCCCATTTTTAAATTGGGCTAAGTTTTGAGAATTCTTCATATACTCTGAACGTAAGTCCTTTGTTGAATATGTGATTTACAAATACTTTCTCCCAGTCTGTAGTTTGTCTTTTTCATTCTTTTAATTGTCTTTTGGAGAACAACGTTTTACATTTTGGTGACGTCTATTTCACTATTTTTTTAAATGGCTCATGCTTTTGGCATCATGTTTAATCACTCTCTGCTTAACCTTAGATCACAAATATTTTCTCCTTCGTTTTATTCTAAATGTTTTATAATTTTATTTTTGAGTTATTTTTTTGTATAAGGTATGGGATTTAAGTGAGGGTTATTATTATATTTATTGAAATGTAGATATCCGGGTGTTCTAACACCAGCTTTTGAACACACTATTCTTTCTCCTTGCTTTTGCACTTTTGTTTAAAAAAAAAAAATCAAGGATCACCTGGGTGGCTCAGTGGGTTAAGCCTCTGCAGTCAACTTAGCTCATGATCTCAGGGTCCTGGGATTGAGCCCCTGCATCAGGCTCTCTACTCAGCAGGGAGCCTGCTTCCCCCTCTCTGCCTGCCTCTCTGCCTACTTGTAATCTTTCTCTCTGTCAAATAAATAAATAAAAATCTTTTAAAAAAATCAATTGGCCATATTTGTGTGAGTCTATTTCTGGACTTTCTATTTAATCTATGTGTCTGTACTTTTGCCAATACCACATTGGCTCAGATACTGTAGGTTTCTAGTAAATCTTAAAATAGGCTAAAATGATTCCTCCAACTTTGGTCTTCTTCAAAACTGTTTTAGTTATATAGTTCCTTTGCCTTTCAAAATAAATTTTAGAATCAGTTTGTCTATATCTACAAAAAAATTCTGCTGGGATATTGATTAGAATTGCATTAAATCTATAGATCAATTTAGACAAAATTGACATCATTACTTTGTTGCATTTTCTAGTCCATGAACACAAAATGCCTCTCCATTTATTTAGGTCTTATTTGATTTCTGTATCAGCATCGGCAGTTTTAAGCACACAGCATTCATGTACATGTTTGGGTAGACTTATACTTGAATATTTTATTTTTGGGAGCCACTATAAATGGTATTATTTTATTTTTTTTTTAAAGATTTTATTTATTTGACAGACAGAAATCACAAGTAGGCAGAGAGACAGGCATAAAGAGAGGGGGAAGCAGGATCCCTGCTGAGCAGAGAGCCCGATGCAGGGCTCATCCCAGGACTCTGGGATCACTACCTGAGCCGAAGGCAGAGGCTTTCACCCATTGAGCCCCTAAATGGTATTATTTTAAATTCAAGTTTCCATTTAGCAATTTCTAGAAACTTGTATTTTTCTATTGACCTAGATCGATCCTATGAAATTTCTAAACTCGTGTTTTAGTTCTATGAGTTTTTGTAGATTCCTTTGGGTTTGCTATATAGACAGTTATATTGTCTGCAAATTGGGGCAGTTTTCTTTCTCACTTTACAACATGAATGCCTTTTACTTATTTTCCTTGCCTTAGTGCACAGGCTAAGACTTCTAGTACTGGGGGCGCCTGGGTGGTTCAGGGGGTTAAAGCCTCTGCCTTCAGCTCAGGTCATGATCCCAGGGTCCTGGGATCGAGCCCCGAGTCTGGCTCTCTGCTCAGCAGGGAGCCTGCTTCCTCCTCTCTCTCTGCCTGCCTCTCCGCCTAATTGTGATTCTGCCTGTCAAATAAATAAATAAAATCTTAAAAAAAAAAAGTTCTAGTACTGTTGAACATGTGTGGTGAGAGTGCCTCATTCCTCTTAGGAGAAACCGTTCAGTCTTTCACCATTTAGTACGATGTTACCTCTAGGTAATATACAGATTCTTCTTATCAAGTTACAGATGTTCCTCTCTATTCCTGGTTTGCTGAAAGTTTTTATCATGAATGGATGTTGAATTTTGTCAAATATTTTTTCTGTACCAATTAATAACAATCCTGAACTTTTTTTTCTTTGGATTATTAGTATGGCAGATCAAATTGATGTATTTTTGTAGAATATTTAAAGTTCTAGAATTAAATAATATACTATAATTATAATATAAAGTACATATTTTTTATTTATTTTTATTATTTTTTGAAGACTTTATTTTTTATTTGACAGAGAGACACAGCGAGAGAGGCAACAAAAGCAAGGGGAGTGGGAGAGGGAGAAGCAGGCTTCCCGCTGAGCAGGGAGCCCAATATCAGGCTCTTTCCCAGCATCCTGGGATCATGCCTGAGCTGAAGGTAGATGCTTAATTACTGAGCCACCCAGGCACCACAAGTACATAATTTTTAAAGATACATATATCTCCCTGTCCTTGGCTTGTCTCTCTCTCTATATAACTACACTGTACTTTTAGGACAGTTTTAGGTTGAGAGCAAAACTGGACAGAAAGTGCAAAAAGTTCCCATCTCCCCTTCCCTTCTCCACATATAACCTCTCCCACCATCAACATCCTGAATTAGTACAGTAACTTTATTTTTCACAATCAATGAGTCAACATTGACACATCATTATCAACCAAAGACCATAGTTTACATTGGAGTTTACTCTTTGTGTTATATATTCTGTGGGTTTTGACAAATGTATAATGACATATATCCACCCATATAGTATCATACAGAATGATTTCACTGCCCTAAAAATCCCTTACGTTCTATCCATTCATCTCTCGCTCCCTCAACCCTCTGACAACCATTAATCTTCTTATTGCCTATATAGTCTTGCCTTATCCAGAACACCATATGGTTGGAATCACTCGTATGTAACCTCTTCAGTAATAGACCTTAGTAATATACTTCTAAGTTTCCTGTCTTTTCATGGCTTAATAGCTCATTTCTTTTTAATAACAAATGATATCCCATTGTATGGATGTACCACAGTTTATGTATCCATTCACATATGAAGGACATTTTGGTTGCTTCCAAGTTTTAGTGATTATGAATAAAGCTACTATAAATGCCCATGTGATAAGATCCCCAATTACCAATTTTGTCAAATAGATCAGTGGATATTTTGATCTTATTTAATTGATCACAAAAGTCTCTTGCAGGAGTTAACTGTAATGTTAAAGCAACACGTGTGAGGAAATTTTTCACACCCCAAATGGTGTAGCAATAGTAGACAGTCAGCCGTGGCGTGGGTTCTCGAGAAGTCCTTCTGTGACTTCATTTGGTTCTTGGATGAGTGCATCCAGTACCTGGGAAGTACCATTTAGAGTCTTGAAGAGCAAGCATACTGTTTGGCTTATTCTATATTGCAGTCCTAACGTGAGTCCTGGAAGTCCCATAGTGAGCTTTGAGGCTCTTTTTACCAGGAGGGCTGTTAATATGCTTGGTTAGTATGTCAGTAGAGGTGGCTTCCAGGATAAATGACTATGAGCGATGAAATCATCAAGAAGCACTTTTTGGGGGCGCCTGGGTGGCTCAGTTGGTTGGGGCCTCTGCCTTCGGCTCAGGTCATGGTCCCAGAGTCCTGGGATCGAGCCCCGCATCGGACTCTCTGCTCAGCGGGGAGCCTGTTTCCTCTTCTCTCTCTGCCTACTTGTAATCTCTGCCTGTCAAATAAATAAATAAAATTAAAAAAAAAAAAAGAAGCGCTTTTTGTTTGAAGTCCAGCCTTAACACTATCCTAATTAGGAGGAATCACTGGCAAATGGGAAAAGACTTGTCTCAGGAGATAAGGGCAACCCCAAGTGCATCATCCAATCTAATCATAAAGAAAGTGGGGCCATCCATTATCTCTATGGGTATACTCTGGCTTTTAAAGAGTAATTTTGTCATCCCAGCCACACAGAATTGGTCAAGGTGATAGCTGAGTTATACAATTGTTGGGTGTCTATTCCATTTCCTAGTTGTTCGAATAATCATATACCCATGGGGTCCTGTTATCCCCACAGAATAACAAGCAAGGAGATTGTCTATACATGAGCTATTGTGGCAATTTCTCTGAGGTTTACCTCAAGTTGTCTAGCTTAGGCAAACACTGTTCAAAGACAATCAGAACTAAAATATCACATCCACAAAGGTGTGTCATTAAAACATAATTTTTTTCTCTCATGGGACGCCTGGGTGGCTCAGTTGGTTAAGCAGCTGCCTTCGGCTCAGGTCATGATCCCAGCGTCCTGGGATCGAGTCCCACATCGGGCTCCTTGCTCTGCAGGGAGCCTGCTTCTCCCTCTGACTCTGCCTTCCACTCTGTCTGCCTGTGCTAGCTCTCACTCTCTCTCTCTCTTACAAATAAATAAATAAAATCTTTAAAAAAAAAAAAAAAAATAATAATTTTTCTCTCAATAATAGCCCATATTTCCAGAAATAGACAAGTAAAAACAAGTCTAGTTTTAACAAATGGTATAATTATTTATATAAGTTCAGCAAGAATGATTTATCATATAGATCTTTTAGAATCTGCTTTGCTGGAACTTTCATAAGGAATCTCTAGGTTAACTTTTAATAGCTTCTTCAGGCCAGAAGCCCGGCCAACATTTGCCATCAGACATGCCTGCAATGCCTGTAGATTTGGGTGGATCCCTCTTCATGAGGTCCCCAATATATCCTGAGGTTCCTGCTCCTGCCAGGAGGTGACATTCTTTACTCACCTGGTGAGGCTGCTGGGAGTTCTGTAAGCAAGGTACCAGGCCTTTAAGAGGCTTTAAGGGGCTTTATGAGTCCAGGTTTCATAAAGTCAACCTCAATTCCTCAAAGCTGTATGGTCATATCCGAGTCTATGCATTTCTCTCTCAATCATGACATTCAAGTCAAAGCCCTGAGAAAATAACCAATATTTCCAACCGTGTCCTGTTGCAAGGACAACAGATTCTTATTGAACTTATGCAAATGGCCATGACATCCAGGGAAAAAAGAATACTTACTAAGACCTTTTGAATTTCAAAGGGTTCAGGCAAAGAGAAAGGCTAAATGCTTCAATATGTTTACAAGTGAATACTTTATCACGTTTCTGTAAGTCATCTTTCTTTTTTAAAGATTTTATTTATTTATTTGACAGAGAGAGATCACAAGTAGGCAGAGAGGCAGGCAGAGAGAGAGAGGAGGAAGCAGGCTCCCCGCTGAGCAGAGAGCCCGATGTGGGGCTCGATCCCAGAACCCTGGGATCATGACCTAAGCTGAAGGCAGAGGCTTTAACCCACTGAGCCACCCAGGCGCCCCTGTAAGTCATATCTTAAGAGAAGTTTCCTCAATCTGGAAACAAACATTAAAGGACATTAAAGCAAACATTAAAGAACCAGCAGTGTTTCAAACAAAAATCACAAAACTATTATCATCTTTTCAGTTCACGTAGTCCCACGTTACCAATTCTTGTTTAGTTTGAATGCAGTTTTAGTTCCAGAAATTTTTACCTATTTCAGTTTTAATCTTTAAAGATATTGAATACCTGTATTTGCCCTAAAGTCCTTTTAATGAATCTCCTTGAAGATGAAACTCACTTTGCAAGAGAATAAGAACAATTATAAAGACAAAAACTCAGAAATGGGCATGGTTAATGATCGGAGATTTCATTATGATGCAATTGACAAAGAGACTCAGTTACTTTTGTGTCGCATAACACTTTCAATAATCAAAATGTTAAGTAATGAGTTTATCTTTAAATATTAAAGCTTTATAAATTGTAGATCATCTCTAGAATAGTTAGAATATTTACCCAAATGTAACTGAAGGTTTCTCATTTGTTTAACAGTGCTGTCAGAGTAATTTAACATACAAATAAAAGGCCTAATGAGTAAAAGAGACTTTGTTCATGATTTAAATCTTGGGCAAGTTTGTTAAAACTTTAGAAAGTTTTAAAGCCCGTGCATAAATAGGATTAGGGATCATCAGAGACTTAATAAAGGAAAACATAGAAACTGGTTTTCTGGGCAGGAAAAGAAAAAAATAGCTTTTTACATTTTCTTATCAAAAGCATGATGAAGTTCTAGAATATACATGAGGTTTGGTGGGGTGAGGTCCGGAGCTGATGACCAAGAAAAAATTATTGCAACATCTTTGGTGCAAAATGGTGGTTTATTAAAGCATGGGGACAGGACCCGTGGGCAGGAAGAGGAGTTACCCAGGGTTGTGAGGGATGGCAGGTTCCGTACCTTGCGGTTGGGGGAAGGTGACGGAAAGGGGGGTTTCAAAGGAGTTTTCATATGCTAAAGAGGGCTTACAAGGTGTGGGGATACTGGAGGTCTTGCGGCTTGATCAATGTTGTCTTTTCCCTTTTGACAATCCATTAACATCATGGTAGTTCGGAGATTCCTAAAGAATGTCACATTTGTCCCACCCAGGAGTGGTGGGGGTGAGGGGGAGATTGCGAGGTGTCAGCCTTTTGCTTTGTCCTCAGCCAGCCTTCTGCTCCCTCACCAAGCAAACCAATAGTTCAAGAAAACTCCCTCTTTTTGGGGCGCCTGGGTGGCTCAGTGGCATAAGCCGCTGCCTTCGGCTCGGGTCATGATCTCAGGGTCCTGGGATTGAGCCCCCATCGGGCTCTCTGCTCAGCAAGGAGCCTGCTTCCTCCTCTCTCTCTGCCTGCCTCTCTGCCTGCTTGTCATCTCTCTCTCTGTCAAATAAATAAAAATTAAAAAAAAAAAAAAGAAAACTCCCTCTTTTTTTTTTAAGGTTTTATTTATTTGACAGAGGGAGATCCCAAGTAGGCAGAGGGTCAGGCAGAGAGAGAAAAGGGGGAAGCAGGCTCCCTGCTGAGCAGAGAGCCTGATGCAGGGCTGGATCCCAGGACCCTGGCATCATGACCTAAGCCGAAGGCAGAAGGCTTAACCCACTGAACCACCCAAGCACCCTAGAAAACTCTCTTTTAAATAGAGAGAGAATTCCAATCTTATATACCACTGTACTTTCATTTTTTTATTTTTTATTTTTAAAGATTTTATTTATTTATTTGACAGAGAGATAGTAAGAGAGGGAACACAAGCAGGGGGAGTGGGAGAAGGAGAAGCAGGCTTCCTACTGAGCAGGGAGCCCCATATGAGGCTCCATCCCAGGACCCTGGGATCATGACCTGAGCCAAAGGAAGACACGTAATGAGTGAGCCACCCAGGCACCCCTACCACTGTACTTCTAAAATCCCTTTATTTTAATTTTAGTTCATCCTGACCACACCTAAAATTCCTTTCCAAAGACTTTCCTTCACAAACCTTGTACAACTTTCTTTTGCATTCAGATTTAGTCCCAAGCCATTTTTCTCCAAACAAACATCTTATTTAGGACAAAATTACCTTCTTTTACACTCAACAAAAATGTGTTCCCATTCCTTACATCTTTCCTACATACTCCTACTTTTCTACTGTAGGGTCCCCCCAAAATGGGTCCGTGATTAAAGGAGTGAGACTGATACAAAGTGAAGGCCAAGCAAAGCTTTATTTTGTGCCAAGCATCAGGAATCAGACCGACGGTCAAACAAACCAGTTGGGCCGCTCCTACAGAGAGGACGACCCCTTCCTGCTTTTCAGACTAACTTTTATAGAGCAAAGGCCATGTGGTTGGGCTTGGCCACACACAGGTGGCCAACGAGATTATAACACACACACAGAAAACTCCACAGTGATGCTAGGCAACCAATTGAATTACAATTTACCCTAGTAGACATTCGTTTTAGCCTATCACACCTTGGTTAGGATTGGCGCCAAAAGGCTCCCAAAGGGCGGGGCCCATACTCCTTGGTAGCTAGGAGACAGTATGCGCCCCCCACTGATTGAATACCTCCACCTGGCCTGAACCACCCGTGTATTTGGACTTTGTTACCTGGGACTGGTTTCCGGGACTTGCTTTTAAATAAGTTCCCCTGGTGGGGGCAAGGTCAATTTAAGCGTTAGAGCAAAATGGCAGTTCAACCGGGATGGGGCTGCTCTGGCTGAATAGGCCCTTACACTACATATAGAGTTGCTGAATTTTGCACTCTTAGAAATCTTGGTCTCTAGTGAAGACTAAGTAGTAACCAACTGTGAATTGTCATACCAGAGTTCTTTAGATGGCAAATTTATGAACTGGTTAGGCACAAAGCATGTTTACCAGCCGACTTAAATATCCTTAGTTTCTTTGCAATAAGTAGTCAAAAGCACAAACCTACGTCTAGTAATCAATGATTTAGCACCTTATCCTATTTGGAAAGACTTAGATGTCCTATGAATTTAATCCCAAAGACTCTGAAGCTATTTTAACAATTTCCTATGAAAACTTTGATGGGACAATTAACCACCATGTTAGTCGTCTTTTTACAAATTGCAACAGAAATAACACAAGCTTATTTTGTTAGGTCCCCCAATAATGGGTACGTGATTAAAGGAGCGAGACGCTACAAAGCGAAGGTCAAGCAAAGCTTTATTTCATGCCAAGCATCAAGAATCAAACCGAACGTTCAGGGCCATGCCTCTTACAGAGAGGGAAACCCCTCTCTGTTTCACAGACAAGCTTTTAAGGGCAAAGGCCATGCGGTTGGGCCTGGCCACGCACAGGTGGCCGATGAAATTGTAACACACAGTGAAAGCTGCACAGTTATGTTAGGTCACACATAAGTGACCAATTGAATTACAATTTACCCTAGTATATATTTGAATTAGCCTATCACCTTGGTCAGAATTGGAGCCCAAAAGGCTCCCAAAGGGTGGGGCCCATACTCCTTGGTAACTAGGGAGACAGTATGCGCCCCCCCACCTCCCACTGATTGGATGTCTCCACCTGGCCTGACCCACCCTTGTATTTGGGCTTTGTTACCAGGGGCTGGTTTCCCAGACTTGTTTTTAAGTAAGTCCCTTGGGGGAAGGGGAGCAGGGACAGTTTAAGGGTTAAACAACAAGGTTATTGTTTAACCTGGATGGAAGTGCTCTGGCTAAAATAGGTCCTTACAATTTGACCTTTAGCAAACCTTGGCAGAATAAAAGTTTTACATTTAGTGCTGATAACTTTTTTTTTAAAGATTTTATTTATTTATTTGATAGACAGAGATCACAAGTAGGCAGAGAGGCAGGCAGAGAGAGAGAGAGAGGAGGAAGCAGACTCTCACTGAGCAGAGAGCCCGATGCGGGGCTTGATCCCAGGACCCTGAGATCATAACCTGCGCTGAAAGCAGAGGCTTAACGCTCTGAGCCACCCAGGCACCCCTGGTGCTGGTAACTTTAAAGACCCAGTCTATCTTAATTAAACCAACAAAGTTAACTTAGCTTGAAGACCAAGTGATGTTCCACCTGGGTCCCCTTTTAATAGTAAGTTTGTTCCCCAGCATCAATTTTTACCTGAGACACTAATAAGGAAATCTGAAGTCAGCAATGTAGGCAGGCCCCCACCGTACCCAAGGTGCAGAAGCAGGAGAGTGTGGGGCAGACAGAAGGGCAAAGTGCTGCCAGAAGACAGAGAAAAAGGACTCCCGGTTCCAAAGCTCATCCATTTGGACAGCTGAGCAAATGCCATGTTTTCCTAACAACAAGTGGGATTAGGCGGTCCATGTCAGGCCAGAGAAGACAGGGAATTTCCTGGAAACAAAGGGACTTTTGCAGCTGCATGAGAATATTCCTTAAAGTTCCCATCCTGAGGTGGGCTAACCCCAGTTGGCTCCACTTATAGCCATTAACCTGGGAAATGAGTGAGGGAGAAGTCCCCACAACTCTTAGGAGGAATGGTGAGAGAGACTGAGAGTAAGCGTCCCCTTTGCTAGGGATGACTAGTGTTTCATTCAGCAACCTAGGTTTATTTGGAGGAGGTCTTTTAGCCAATTATCCAATATGTTAGGAGAGAGTTTGCCATTCTGGTTACCACCAAACACATTCTGCAAGAGAGCCTTAGGTCTGGGTCCTGATTTAGAGCCCTGAAAGCCAGGATGGATCTAGAGTACTTCTGTCTATTTGCCCTGTTTCTTGCAGAAGAGACCTGATAGACCCAACTGTGGCCATGCGGTGTGTGTCACAGGAGCTCAGTCCTCTCCTAAATTTACAATCCAAATTGTTTCCAGTGGGTTAAAAGTTATCCCAAAGGAGAGTTCTTGGGAACTGAAGAAGAGACTATGCTTTGCTGTAAAGGTCATGCCTTATTTTACCTTGAAGAACCAGCCATGTCCATTTACAATTGCACCCAAAACCGTAAGATACCTAGGAATAAATCTAACCAAAGAGGCAAAGAATCTGTATTCAAAAAACTATAGATATTCATGAAAGAAAGAGGAAGACACACACAAAAAAAGGAAAACTGTTCCATGCTTATGGATTGGAAGAACAAATATTATGTCTATGATATCCAGTGCAGTCTACACATCAAAAGAAATCCCTATCAAAGTACCACCAACTTTTTTCACAGAAATGGAACAAGTAGTCCTGAAACTTGTATGGAACCAGCAAAGACCCTGAATAGCCAGAGGAATGTTGAAAAAGAAAAGCAAAGCTGATGACATCACAATTTGGACCTCAAGCTCTATTACAAAGCTATAATGATCAAGACAGCATGGTACTGGCACAAAAACAGACACATAGATCAATGGAATAGAACAGAGAACTCAGAAATGGATCCTCAACCCTATGGTCAACTAATCTTTGACAAAGCAGGAAAGAATATTCATCCAATGGAAAAAAGACCGTCTCTTGAACAAATGCTGTCGGGAAAATTGGACAGCCACATGCAGAAGAATGAAACTGGACCACTTCCTTATACCATACACAAAAAGAGACTCAAAATAGATGAAAAATTTAAATGTGAGACAGGAATCCATCAAAATCCATGAAAAAAACACAGGCAGCAACCTCTTCAACCTCAGCCGCAGCAGCTTCTTCCTAGACACATCACCAAAGGGAAGGAAAACAAAGGCAAAAATGAACTATTGGGACCTCATCAATCTCAAAAGCTTTTGCACAGCCAATGAAACAGTTGACAAAACCAAAAGATAACTAACAGAATGGGAGAAGATATTTGCAAATGACTTATCAGATAAAGGACTTAGTATCCAAAATCTATAAAGAACTTATTAAATTCAATATGCAAAGAACAGATAGTCCAATTAAGAAATGGGCAGAGGACATGAACAGGCATTTCTGCAAAGAAGACGTCCAGATGGCCAAAAGACACACAAAGAAGTGCTCCACATCACTCGGCATCAGGGAAATACAAGTCAAAACCACAAAGAGTTACCATCTCATATCAGTCAGAATGGCTAAAATGAACAAGTCAGGAAACAACAAATGTTGGTGAGGATGTGGAGAAAGCGGAACTCTGTTAACTGTTGGTGGGAATGCAAGCTGGTGCAGCCACTCTGGAAAACAGCGTGGAGGTTCCTCTAAAAGTTGAAAACAGAGCTACCCTACGACCCAGCAATGGCACTACTGGGTATTTACCCCAAAGATACAATGTAGTGATCTGGAGGGGCACATGCACCCCAATGTCTATAGCAGCAATATCCACAAAAGCCAAACTATGGAAATCACCCAGACATCATAAAGACAATGTTCTGTGTGTACACACACACACACACACACACACACACACAGGAATATGACACAGCCATCAAAAAATGAAATCTTGCCATTTGCAATGACATGGATGGAACTAGAGGGTATTATACTAAGTGAAATAAGTCAATCAGAGAAAGACAATTATCATATGATCTCACTGATATGTGGAATTTGAGAAACAAGGCAGAGGATCATAGGGGAAGAGAGGAAAAAAATGAAACAAGATGAAACCAGAGAGGGAGACAAACCATAAGAGACTCTGAATCTCAAGGAACAAACTGAGGGCTGCTGGAGCAGAGGGGGTGGCTGGGTGATGGACACTGGGGAGGCTATGTGTTGTGGTGAGTGCTGTGTATTGTGTAAGACTGCTGAATCATAGACCCATATCCATGAAACAAATAATACATTATACGTTAATTGAAAAAAAAAAACCTTATGTGTTTAACCCATGGAAAACACTATAAAAGTTTTACAAGGGACAATTACCCAATTTTGCAGTACTCAGTCTAGAGGAGTCCCCACAGAGAATTGTTTGTTTTCTACCTTGTGATCCAGTAGGAGTTACCCTGTACCTGTTAAAGAGAGGTCATATGAAGGCATCCCTGCATATCAGCTCTCCCCTGGGAACCAAGGCTTCCCATGGTTTCCTACTCAAGGTGAAAGAGTGGCCTAACATCTTGGGCTAAGGAGGGATCAGGACAACGGGAGTAGCCACCCTTACTCATCCATCAACTGATGCTCCTTTTCTCCTCTGGGTTTCCTCCTCCCAAATCTGGCCCAATCATAAAGACTTAGCAAGGTTAACAGTTTAATCTTTGATTCCATTGTGTTCCCTCCCCTTACCCCTTCGTGCTTTTTTCTGTCCATATACCCGAGGTCCCATTTGCAAGCATTGCCTTATTGAGAGGTACAGACCCCGAGATTTAAAATCATCATCATTTCATATTTCAGTTGTTGGAACAAGAAAGCCTCAATTATATAACCCATTAAAGTCCCAGTCACTAGTGCAACCATTTGAGGAACTGGACGAGGGTCTGTAATTCCCTCCTTAATGCCCAAAGTATTCCAAGGGAAGTAAATGCCCAGGAAACACTGGGTTCCCTCCAATTTATCATGTAAAGGGATAACTCTAATCCTGCTTGCCAAAAACTTGGATTTTGATTCCTGGCCATGATTAAAACTAAACTGTACCTAACAGTAAAACCTATTTCTTACCAGGCAGCAAAAATGAGGAAAAGCTTCTCTTCCTGATCTAAGTTCTCATGAAAGGCATATTTAAATGTAAAAACATTGTATCTCCATAGGCAAATGCTTTTCCTGAAATGAATCCCTGATTAAAAGGGCATAGTGGTGGGGCGCCTGGGTGGCTCAGTGGGTTAAAGCCACTTTGGCTCAGGTCATGATCCCAGGGTCCTGGATCAAGCCCCGAATTGGGCTGTCTGCTCAGTGGGGAGCCTGTTTCCCTTTCTCTCTCTCTGCCTGCCTCTCTGCCTACTTGTGATCTCTGTTTGTCAAATAAATAAATAAAAATCTTTATTAAAAAAAAAAGGCATGTTGACCATCAGAGACTAGAAGGGCCCTACTATAGGCAAAGTCCCTGAGGTGGGAGAAAGCCTTTTCAGAAAAGCCAGTGAACAGAAAGCAGAACTGGGTAGGGTTAGGACAGCACACCCTTCTTTTGAGGAAGGGGGATTGACCAGATCTTTGTGCAATAGCTTTTCACCTGAGACTTAAGTCCTGTGGCAGCGCTTTTCACCTTTAACTGGCTGACAGGTGTCCAGTTTTGTCGTTTGTCAGAAGAGGTCACCTATGAAAGAAAAGAAAAGAAAACAGTCTGCTTTTACTCACCCTTTGGTGGAAGTGATCCTGGCTTTCCACACCAAAATGAAGCCAGAGAGCTGGGTTCTTGTCTCGCAGAGGTGAAGAATAAATCTTGTGGACAACGGAAAGTGAGTAAAGCGATAGATGTTTATTAAGTGAAGATACAGAAAAAGCTCTCAAGAGTGAGCAGCGTTGCCCTCTTCGGCATTTTTTAATCCATGAAATTACACTGTGACAGATAATTCATTATTTGAAAATTCTGCCTGTTAGGAGTAGAGCCACCCTACAAAAGGAGATTGACAGCTTGGTAAATTTCTGACCTAATAGTTTTTTGTTTGTGTGTTCATTTCTTTTAGATAACCTTAAGAGACACTAAAAAATTCTTGGATTTTGGGAGTTGCTCTGGTGGCTCAGTTGATTAAGCATCTGACTTCGCCTCAGCTCATGCTCTCGGGGTACTGGGATTAAGCCCTGTGTCAGGCTCTCTGCTCAGTGGGGAGTCTTCTTGTCCCTCTCCCTCTCTCAAATGAATAAACAAAATTTATTTTTGTAATTTTTAAATTTAATTTTTAAATTTTTAATTAACATATAATGTATTATTAGCCCCAGGGGTACAGGTCTGTGAATCGCCAGGTTTACACACTTCACAACACTCACCATAGCATATACCCTCCCCAATGTCCATAACCCAACCACCCTCTCCCTACCTCTCTTCCCCCGGCAACCTCAGTCTGTTTTGTGAGATTAAGTGTCTCTTACGGTTTGTCTCCCTCCTGATGCCATCTTGTTTCATTTTTTCCTTCCCTATCCCCCAAACCACCCATGTTGCCTCTCAAATTCTTCATATCAGGGAGATCATATGATAATTGTCTTTCTCTGATTGACTTATTTCGCTCAGCATAATACCCTCTAGTTCTGTCCACATCATTGCAAATGGCAAGCTTTCATTTCTTTTGATGGCTGCATGTATTCTTTTGTGTATATATATACACACCACATCTTCTTTATCCATTCACTGTTGATGGACATCTAGGTTCTTTCCATAGTTTGGATATTGTGGACATGGTGCTATAAACAATTGGGTGCACCTGCCCCTTCGGATCACTTTGTATCTTTAGGGTAAACATCGTAGTGCCATTGCTGGGTTGTAGGGTAGCTCTATTTTCAAATTTTTAAGGAACCTCCATGCTGTTTCCCAGAGTGGTTGCACCAGCTTGCATTCCCACCAACAGTGTAAGAGGGCTCCCCTTTCTCCCCATACTCGCCAGCATCTATTGTTTCCTGACTTGTTAATTTTAGCCATTCTGACTGGTGTGAGGTGGTATCTCATTGTGGTTTTGATTTGTATTTCCCTGATGCCGAGTGATGTGGAGCACTTCTTTGTGTGTCTTTTGGCCATCTGGATGTCTTCTTTGCAGAAATGCCTGTTCATGTCCTCTGCCCATTTCTTGATTCTTGATTCTTTGTGTATTGAATTTGATAAGTTCTTTATAGATTTTGGATACTAAGCCCTTTATCTAATATGTCATTTGCAAATATCTTCTCCCATTTTGTCGGTTGTCTTTTGGTCTTCTCAACTGTTTCCTTTGCTGTGCAGAAGCTTTTGGTCCTGATGAAGTCCCAATAGTTCATTTTTGCCCTTGTTTCCCTTGCCTTTGACGATGCTTCTGGGAAGTAGTTGCTGCAGCTGAGGTTAAAGAGGTTGCTGCCTATGTCCTCCTCAAGGATTCTGATGGATTCCTTTCTCATATGGAGGTCCTTCATCCATTTCCAGTCTATTTTTGTGTGTGGTGTAAGGAAATGCTCGTTTCATTCTTCTGCATGTGGCTGTCCAATTTTCCCAACAGCATTTGTTGAAGAGACTGTCTTTTTTCCATTGGATGACTATTCTTTCCTGCTTTGTCAAAGATTAGTTGACCATAGGGTTAAGATCCATTCCTGAGTTCTCTGTTCTATTCCATTGATCTATGTGTCTGTTTTTGTGCCAGAACCATATTGTCTTGATGATGACAGCTTTGTAATAGAGCTTGAAGTCTGGAATTGTGATGCCACCAACTTTGGCTTTCTTTTCCAACATT
Organism: Mustela erminea; assembly: GCF_009829155.1. Taxonomy (NCBI): domain Eukaryota; kingdom Metazoa; phylum Chordata; class Mammalia; order Carnivora; family Mustelidae; genus Mustela; species Mustela erminea. The sequence continues at coordinate 16,144,854 of NC_045623.1, forward strand.
CCTCTGGCTATTCAAGGTCTTTTATGTTTCCACATAAATTTTAGGATTATTTGTTCCATTTCCTTGATAATAAATTGGTGGTATTTTGATAAGGATTGTTTTAAATGTGTACATTGCTTTAGGTAACATAGACATTTTCACAGTATTTGTTCTTCCAATCCATGAGGATGGAACATTTTTCTTTTTTGTGTGTGTGTCTTCCTCAATTTCTTTCATGAATATTCTATAGTTTTCTGAAGACAGATTCTTTGCCTCTTTAGTTAGGTTTATTCCTTGGTGTCTTATGGTTTTGGACACAATTGTAAATGGGATTGACTCCTTAATTTCTCTTTCTTCTGTCTTCTTGGTGTATAGAAACGAAACTGATTTCTGTGCATTGATTTTATAACCTGACATTTTACTGAATTCCTGTATGAGTTCTAGCAGATTTGGAGTGGAATCTTTTGGGTTTTCCACATAAAGTATCATATCATCTGCAAAGAGTGATAATTTAACTTCTTCTTTGCCCATTTGGATGCCTTTGATTTTTTTTTTTTGTTGTTGTTGTTGTTGTTGTTGTCTGATTGCTGAGGCTGGGACTTCTAGTACTATGTTGAATAGCAGTGGTGATAATGGACATCCCTACCATGTTCCTGACCTTAGCGGAAAAGTTCTCAGTCTTTTTCCATTGAGAATGATATTTGCTGTGGGTTTTTCCTAGATGGCTTTGATGATATTGAGGTATGCACCCCCTATCCCTACACTTTGAAGAGTTTTGATCAAAAAAGGATGCTGTGCTTTGTCAAATGCTTTTTCAGCATCTATTTAGAGTATCATATGATTCTTATTCTTTCTTTTATTAATGTATTGTATCACATTGATTGATTTGCGGATGTTGAACCAAACTTGCAGCCCGAGAATAAATCCCACTTTGTTGTGGTGAATAATCCTTTTAATGTACTGTTGGATCTCTTTGGTAGTATTTTGGTGAGAATTTTCCCATCTGTGTTCATCAAGGATGTTGGTCTGTAATTCTCTTTTTTGATGGGATCTTTGTCTGGTTTGGGGATCAAGTTATGCTGGCCTCATAAAATGAGTTTGGAAGTCTTCCTTCAATGAATAAATAAAATCTTTAATAATGAAAAAATTCTTGGGACTTTGGTAAAATGACTTCTACTGTCTGGAATCCTAATTCTGTTGGATTGAGATTTATAAACAACTTGTAAAGGCCTAATATCAAAAATCACTTAATCTTCATGCTTCAGAAGAAAATAGTTTAAGGGAAAATACATATTTGAGAATAAAAGTCAATAGCTGCTATTGTATTAAAAAGTAAAAGTCACAACAATTACTGTGTAAAACAACGACCTAAAGAAATATTTTTTCTTTGGAGCTAGTGACCCTGAGAAAGCAATTTTACACAAATAAAAGCATAGAAGTGTGAATATTGAGGGATGTTGGCAATCAGCAGATCTTTACCTGAAAATAAGATGTATGAAGGGGAGTAGTTGAAAATAAAATTGGAAAGGCAGTTGGAGATAAGGGCCTTGCATGATAAACCCTTAGATGTCACTGACCACTTACTTTCAGGTTTTGAGTAGAAGAGGTAATATAGAAGTGGTGAAGAACCAAGTTCTCCACCTAGTTCTGCCATTTAGTAGTTATGCTTTTTCAAGAGATTCAGTTTCAAGAGATGTAGTTTCTTTAAGCTTTTGTTTTCTTATCTCCAGAATAGGGTTAGTGATAGTACCTACTACAAAGGGTTATTGTGAAGATTAAATAAGATGATGTATGATGAGCCTGATGCCCAGCACATAGCAACTATTCAATAAATATTAGTGACTACTTGGTTAGAACTATGCTTCAGGAATACTGATCTGGCAGCTGTGTGCATAGATGGTATAAGCATATGTTTTTCCTTTTTAAAATAGAACCAGGGTCTTCCCAGGTCTGTGCCAAGAACATTTCAGAAGCTGGAATCTTGAGGTGGAATTTCCTGTCTCTAAAGTTGAATTACAAGAGTTAGAGGGTGCTCTGACCAAAGATCAGAGAAGAAGGAGTCTTCTTCTTGATTGCATTACTGTTTTCTGCATTTCTATGTTCCAGTGTTCTGTACTATTTTTGAGCACCAAAAGGCAGATGTCCTTGTTGGTGCAATACCATTATTTTGAACACTGTTCAGCAGCTTCATTTACTCTTTTTGGCTCTCTTCAAGCCCTCCTTCCTTCTCCTGTCCCCCCATCACTGTCACCACAAGCCCCCCATTCTCTCTTTACCACCCAGTTCCAGCAATTCCTCACCTCTTCCAAACTCCCTCATCCTCCACCACATTCTCACAGCAAAAGTGCTGAGCAAGGATTAGGGAGGAGGAGGCCGTGAAGTAGGAAGTCTCCCCACAGGGGATGGGAAAGTCAGACCCAGTTTGGGTCATCTCTCTTGGGCTACTGGAGGAGAAATCATTTTTTTTTTTTTTAAAGATTTTTTTTTTTTTTTTTGTCAGAGAGAGAGAGAGCGTGAACACAGGCAGACAGAATGGCAGGCAGAGGCAGAGGGAGAAGCAGACTCCCTGCCGAGCAAGGAGCCCGATGTGAGACTCGATCCCAGGACGCTGGGATCATGACCTGAGCCGAAGGCAGCTGCTTAACCAACTGAGCCACCCAGGCGTCCCTCCACCCAGGCGTCCCGTGGAGGAGAAATCATTTTCAATCAGAGACTGTAGTCCTGAAAATTCCTTGAGGAGCTAAACTGGGCAAGAAAGCCTTGAAGCTCTTTCAGACCAGCTACATCAGAGATGATGGATGTGTGTGGCAGGGAGTAGGGGAGCAGTAAAGTTGCAAGAAAGACACATTGCCAGGAGTGACCAAAAGGACATTTTTCAATGTGTACAATTTTTGTTTTAAGATGTGTTAAATAGAGGCGCCTGGGTGGCTCAGTGGGTTAAAGCCTCTGCCTTCGGCTCAGGTCATGATCCCAGGGTCCTGGGATTGAGCCCCACATCAGGCTCTCTGCCCAGCAGGGAGCCTGCTTCCTCCTCTCTCTCTGTCTGCCTCTCTGCCTACTTGTGACCTCTGTCTCTATCAAATATATAAATAAAATCTTAATAAAATAAAATAAAGTGTGTTAAATAATGCTTAGTTTTATTAGGTTTTTTTAAAACTTTATGAATTGTGAACATGTAAAAAGTAAAATCCAGTATTTTGGTTTTGCAGGAAATTAAAAGAGAAACATTATTAATGCAATTTTGCCCTAGTATCATAATTACTCACTGAGAGTGGAACCAAAGAAGTATGAGAGACCACTGAGGACACTTATAAAGATAAGGAATGCTAGGGGCGCCTGGGTGGCTCAGTGGATTAAAGCCTCTGCCTTCTCTCGGGTCATGATCCCAGCGTCCTGGGATTGAGCCCCGCATTGGGCTCTCTGCTCAGCAGGGAGCCTGCTTCCTCCTCTCTGTCTGCCTGCTTCTCTGCCTACTTGTTATCTCTGTCAAATAAATAAATAAAATCTTTAAAAAAAAAAAGATAAGGAATGCTATCAGTACTATCGAACATTGTTCCGTACTGTAAGATATTGTACTGTAAGAGATGATATCATAACTAGGGTCCCAAAGAGTTTCCTTTCCTCCCCTCCCCTTCCCTTCCTTTCCTTTCTACCCCCACCCCCGCCCCTCCCGCTTCTTCCTTTCTCAGAGAGAGAGAGAGGGAGGGAGATTCTGTAGTTTTCCTTTGCCTTCCTTTGCTATCAGTACCAAGTACCAAAACTGGTACTTGGTATTTATTTCGTTAAGTGTTCAGAATTAATTTTTTAAAGATTTTATTTATTTATTTGACAGAGAGATCACAAGTAGGCAGAGAGGCAGGCAGACAGAGAGGGGGATGCAGGCTCCCCGTCAAGCAGAGAGCCCAATGTGGGGTTCGATCCCAGGACCCTGAAATCGTGTCTGAACCGAAGGCAGAGGCTTAACCCACTGAGCCACCCAGGTGCCCCCAATAGTTCAGAATTTATAATGTGCAAAAAAATTGGAGAAACTAGTGCTAACTCACATTCCTCCAAGCCAAAACCCCTCTTCTATTGTTGCTTCTAATTTGTTTGACCAGAAAACCAGATGAGTTTGTTAGGACTCTTTCAGTGCAGAAACCCAGCTCAACCAGGCTTAAGGAAAAAATAATTTATTGCCTCCTGTAACTGAAAAGTCTGAGTTTTAGTCATGACTGGTCCCAAAGGCCCAAATTATACCAACAGAGCTGGGTTCTTCCTCTGTCTCTGCCTCTCCAACTCCTTGCTCTGATTTCCTTTATGTTGGTTTTATTCCCAGCTGGTCTCACTATGCTATCCTACATCAGTCTGACTTTTCTTTTTTTTTTTTTACGTAACATTATCCTATAAGATACAGTTCATGTAAAAATTGATAATTTAATGAAATAAAAGATAAGGGTTAATATAATATTCAACCTTGCTAAAAATGTAATCTTTTTGGCCTATGTATGAACAAAGCTATTATTAAAGGTAATTCTCAGTGTTTAAGGATTTGGGGGGGGGCCAGACACTCATTCACAGCTCGTAAGGAACACATTTAGACAATGTGTTTCTTTCAGGAAAGCAGTAGCAGGAATTTGTTGTAACAGAAACTAAGCTTAAACTAGTTTAAGCAGAAAAAGGGAATTTTTTGGCTTATGCATTGAGAAGTTCAAGGAATGGAAGTGGCTTTATGCAGATGGATCCAGTAGTTCAAATGATTCATTCTGTCTCTACCTCTGTCTCTTCATTGCTTCATTGCTTCATTGCTTGCCTCTGCGTGGCTATATTCTCAGGCAGGCTCTCTCTACATGGTGAAGAGATAGGTGTTGCAGACCCAAGTTCACATTGTACTTCTTGCTTACTGTCTGGGTCAAGGGAATGGAGTTCTCTTGATGGCCAGGCCAGGTCACCATGACCGCTCTGGAGCCTGGGAGCTGGATCAGCTCCATCTGAGCCACATGTTTGGGGTAGGATTACTATAGAATGGGAAAGGATTCTCCAAAGGCAGGAGTGCTGGGAAGCTAAATGTTGTGTCCATACAGAGGACGACTTGACAGTGTGTACCCAAAGTCTTTAGAATACACACTTTTCTGAGCTTAGCAACACCACTTTTAGGACTTAATCCTAAAGAAAGGACCAGAAACAAACTTTTACTCCTGCTGTTCCTGTGGTGGTGGGTAGGAAGCAGAGAAGGAGGCTGATCCGGCCGTATTACATCTTAACAATATAGCAATCCCGTAAGTGCCATAAGCAAAGTTCTGGGTAGGGCTCTCAATGTCCTAATTTGGGCCACATTCCCATTTCAGAATCAGTCACTATGGCCAAGGACTGGCCAGATCTTGGCCACATGCTCATTCTTGGACCTTGTGGGTAATATCAATCCTACCAAAACCACAAAACTCAAAGTTAGAGAGACCTAATTACCCTCCAAGCAAATCAGGGTGTTTTTGCCTAAAGAAGAAAGAATAGACAGTTAACAAGCAAAACCAATAGACATTCAATACATCAGATAACTAAACCTTTAGAACTGTATCTAGAACCATGGCAAATTTGCTCTAAGTGAGGATCTAGGAATGTGTCCCAAAAATAAAGTCCATCAGTTCCGGTATATAAACTTTGTGACATATATTTTCGTAGTTCCAAGTTGTTTTACAGACCTGAGGGCATAGAGCTGTTCTTGCAGAGTCATCTTCCTCTATCAACTCTTTAAGTGCAAGCATTTTTTAGGGTTTTATTCTCTGAATAATTGTCACATAAATGATCTCTGGAGAAAATGAGTTTTACCATAATCTGACAAGCTTTATTTCTCTCTTTCAGAATTGCACCAGCAAATCATTAGGTTTCTAAGAGAACCTTGCAGGATACTTAAGCCACCTGGAGTACAGATAGAACAATTCCTAAGTGTAGAATTTAAGAACTAAAAGAATCTGGGATTGGGGCACCTGGGTGTCTCAGTGGGTTAAGGCCTCTGCCTTCAGCTCAGGTCATGATCCCAGGGTCCTGGGATTGAGCCCCGCGTTGGGCTCTCTGCTCAGCCAGGCGCCTGCTTCCTCCTCTCTCTCTGCCTGCCTCTCTGCCTACTTGTGGTCTCTGTCAAATAAATAAATAAAATCTTTTTTTGTTTTAATAATCAGATTTTTTAAAAAAAATTTATTTATTTGACAGACAGAGATCACAAGTAGGCAGAGAGGCAGGCAGAGAGAGAGAGGAAGGGAAGCAGGCTCCCTCCTGAGCAGAAAGCCTGATGCAGGGATCGAACCCTGGGACCCTGAGACCATGACCTGAGCCGAAGGCAGAGGCTTAACCTACTGAGCCACCCAGGCGTCTCAATAAATTAAAAAAAAAAAAAAAAAGAATCTGGGGTTGCTTTCCAGAATGCAGCTAATTTTCAAAAGGAAGAGTCACTTCAATAACTACCAACAGAACACTTTCACTACCTATTGCCTTCACAGTACTCATATCCCATATCTAATGATAGCACCCACATTTTGCTTAAGAAAGTCATTCATAGCCAGATGGTTTGGGTATGATAAATCCTACCTCTGGCTTTAGAGGTAGGGTCTGTTTGATTTATAGCAATGCTCCTCTTTATGACAATTCATTCAAGAATGGAAATGCCTCAATTCAAACCAATTATCTCAATTTTTGGACAACTATACTATTTGAATGCATAAGAATTTCTCTTTTCCTCTCCCACCACCCTTTTTTCTGGACATAAATTCAAAAGCACATAATCTCAGAAACTGTTGGCAGCCATCCTGCATCAGGAAGGGAGAGTTTGCCTGAGAATGAAGCCAGTCTCAAAAAAACTAGAACAGAAAACCTGGTCACACTGAATTGCTGGATTTGAGTTGTGCTGGTCACATTGAGTTGCTGGATTATGCCATGCCTGAAATGATATACTTATTCACTTTTTGGAAATGTGCACCAATAAATTCCTTTTACTTTTTAAAATGAGTTTGAGTAGAATTCTGTTACCAGTTATTCTGACACCAACTCCAACTGCAAAGCAATTCTGATGCTAACCACCCAGACTTAGTGTTGGACTTCACAGGTTTAAGGGTACAGTCCTCAGCAAGTCTGCCCTCACTTCAGACTTTGGCCGCGCTTGGGGCCCCCAGGCCAGCCATACTTTTGACCATTTGGTGAAAATTCGTGACTCCTTCACATTCAGAAATCCGCAAGAAAGACTCACAGAACTCAGGAAAGTGCTATACTTAAAATTAGTTTTATTTAAAAAATACAAATCAGGGTCAGCCAAATGAAGAGACACACAGGGTGAGGTCTGGGTGGGTCTTTTTTTTTTTTTTTTTAATTTATTTTTAGAAAGATGGGGAAAGGGCAGAGGGAAAAGGAGAGTCTTAGGCAGAGTCCACACTCTGCACAGAGCCCGATGTGCGTCTCAATCTCACAACCTTGAGATCAGGACCTAAGCAGAAACCAAGAGTCAACTGCTTAACCAACAGCACCACCCAGGCATCCCATGGGAGGGTCTTAAACACAGAACTTCCATGCCTTCTCCCTATGGAATCCAGATGCACCACCTTACTAGCACCACTATGCTCACTAACCAGGAACTTCTCTGAGCCACAGAGTCCAGAGATTTTTTTTTTTTAAGTGGTACAGCCATTTTTTTTTTTTAAGATTTTTATTTATTTGACAGAAAGACAAAGGTCACAAGTAGGCAGAGAGGCAGGCAGAGAGAGAGGGAGAAACAGGCTCCCCACCTAGCAGAGAGCCCGATGCAGGGCTTGATCCCAGGACCCTGAGATCATGACCCGAGCCGAAGGCAGAGGCTTAACCCACTGAGCCACCCAGGCGCCCCAGTGTCCAGAGACTTTACTGGGATTTTGTTACATAAGCATGTTTGGCTAATTGGCTAAACTCAATCTCCAGCTATGTTAAGAGATGTTTCCTCAAGCTGTTTCTCCTTTCGTCCCTTCTGTGTCGGTGGTAGTTCATTCTCCTATGACCCACTTTGTTCCCACTCTCATTCCATGCCACCTTGCCACAGCTTCACCTTCCCACACCCTCACCTCCCCTGCTTTAAGCCCCAGGGGACTGGCTTATTTTGGAACAGCTGTGGTACAATTTCTTTGAGCCTATTTAACCTGAACATTCTGAAGACATTCCTGAAGATCCTCGTACCTAAAACAGTAGATAGTTGAGATATTTAGGCTGTTTCTCATTACTCCTTCTCCTTCTTGTAAAATCTCTTTCTGAGGTTTATATCATTCATCCACTCATCTTTTCTCCCCTCCCAATGCAATTTTCCTTCAAACTCTTGGTCGTTTTCCTCATTCTTTAACAAGCACCTGGCTCACAGCCTTCTTCCCCTCCTCTACTTCCGCCATTCTCCTGGGTAACATTAAGGTCCATATGGCTTCTCAGTTTCATATTCTTATTATCTCCAATTTAACGAATTTTTTCTCAGCTCCACATCATCTGTAATCCTCTTTTCATCTCATGGTACAATCTCTCCGTAGGCTCTCTTATTAATTCTTATGGCTTTACATACAATCTGTGTGTTCATGACTCTTATTTTTCTAGCCCAGACCTCTCTTCTGAAATCCATACCTCTGTCTATATTCAGCTGCCTTTTTGGCATATCCCTTTACATGTCTCATATTCAGGCATCTCATACTTACCCTCTGAAAGCGTACCTATTGCTCCTTTGACTCTCCTTTGGCAAATCTCCTGCGTTTCAGTGAATGACCCCACCAGCCACTCGGTTGTGCAATCTACCTTCTCCACCCCCTCATTTATTCTATCACTAAGTCCCATTTTACCTCTAACATATATTTTGAATTTACTTATTTCTCACCATCCCCATTATCAACCCAGCCCAATCTATCCTCACTTTTGCCTGGACTACTGCAATAATGTCCATCTGGTCTCTCTGCATTCATTCTTGCATCCTTTCAATCCATTCAATCCATTCTTTACATAGCAAGCATCATGACTGGTTGTGTTTTTTTTTTGTTGTTGTTTTTTGTTTTAAGATTTATTTATTTGGGGGACGCCTGGGTGGCTCAGTTGGTTAAGCAGCTGCCTTCGGCTCAGGTCATGATCCCAGCGTCCTGGGATCGAGTCCCACATCGGGCTCCTTGCTCCGCAGGGAGCCTGCTTCTCCCTCTGACTCTGCCTTCCACTCTGTCTGCCTGTGCTCGCTCTCGCTCGCTCTCTGACAAAAAAAAAAAAAAAAAAAAAAAAAAAAAAAGATTTATTTATTTGGGGGGGAGGGGCAGAGGGAGAGAGAGTCTTGAGCACATGCCATGCTCAGCACAGAGCCGATGTGGGGCTCAAACTCAGGACTCTGAAGTGACAACCTGAGCCGAAACCAAGAGTCAGCCACTTAACTCATGGCATCACCCAGGAGCCCTGCATCATAACTTTTTTTTTTTTTTTAAAGAATTTATTTACTTATTTGACAGAGAGAGAGATCACTAGTAGGCAGAGAGGCAGGCAAGGGTGGGGGAAGCAGGCTCCCCAATAAGCAGAGAGCCCGATGTGGGACTCGATCCCAGGACCCTGAGATCATGACCTGAGCCGAAGACAGAGGCTTAACCCACTGAGCCACCCAGGTGCCCATGACTTTTTTAAATACAAAATTTATCTTGCTCTCCTACTTAAAACCTTTTAGAAGCTTCCTATTTCTCTTAGGATAATGTCTGAGATCCTTACCATATCCAACAGGGACTTTGCATGATGTGGTTCCCACAATCTTTCTAGCTTGTTCTTCTGTCACAGGCCCTCATTCACTGGGCCGGTTATACTAGCTTTCTCTCTTCTCTGAAGATGCCAAGCTCTCTTATGTCTCAGAGTATTCATACACATGGTTCCTTCTACAACATTCTCCATGCCCTAATCCCACCTCCATACATCTCTTACTGTGTGACAGGAGCTATACCCTGGGAACACCTCTCTTCCTTTAAGAAGTTCAGTTTAATAAGAGACATGCATATATGCAAACAAATTCACCGCTTTACAATAAATGCAATAGAAGTATGGCCACAGGGAAGAAATATTTATCTATCTCTGAAAGTTAAGAGAGGGCACTTAAATAGAAGAACCAAGAAAGGGGGGCACCCGGGTGGCTCAGTGGGTTAAAGCCTCTGTCTTCAGCTCAGGTCATGATCCCATGGTCCTGAGATCCAGCCCCACATCGGGCTCTCTGCTCAGCAGGGAGCTTGCTTCCCCCACAACCCCCCTGCCTCTCTGCCTATACCTGTGATCTCTGTCAAATAAATAAATAAATAAATCTTTAAAACAAAAACAAAAACAAAAAACAAAAAAGACAGACGCAAGGACATGAGGAGATACAAGAAATTTGGTACTATTAGAGAGTTATAGCAAGAAGGTGGCAGAAGGCACCTTGGATGCTGTGTTAAGGGGCTTGAAGTTTGTCCAAAATGCAGAGTGTGTCCCTTATGAAGAGTTTTATGGACAGGCATGAATAGTGCTATCAAATTGGTAGCACTTTGAGAAGAAGGCCTGGATAAATGAAGGTGAAGGCAAAATGTCAAGGAGGAGAATACTATAATAGTCCCAGCCAATGATGATGGCAACTGAATAAAAGCAAAGGTAGTGGGAATAGGGAAGGTGGGTTGAAGATGTATTTAAGAGGTAGAATTGATAGGACTTGGTGACTGAACAAAACAGGTAAATTCCTTGTCTGTACAAAGTTTGCATTCTAGAATGGAAGACAGATAATGTCCAATAAACAAATGCATACATGATATGATCCCTTGTAGTATTACAGGTTGTGAAAGGAAATAGAGCAGAGTAAAATCATAACAAATGAAGGTGAGAATAGGTTATAGAGCAGTCCTTACAAGGAGGTCATATTTGAACAGAAATGAGCCATGTGAATATTTGAAGAAAGACTATTCAAGGAGAGAAAATTATAGGTGCAAATGTCCAGAGATGGGATATGTTTGAAGAACAATAATAAGACTACTATGGCTAAAGCAGAAAAAAAGGGGAGAGTGGAAGGAGATAAAGTTGGAATATAGCAAGAGATCAGATAATGAATGCCTCATACATAATGGAAAGAACTTTGGTTTTTTTAAGTTTTTTTTTAAAATTTATTAATGAGAAAGAGAGAGAGAGCAAGCGCAAGCAGGTGGAGGGGCAGAGGGAGAAGCAGACTCCCCACTGAGCAGGGAGTCTGATGCGGGGCTTGATCCCAGGACCCTGAGATCACGACCTGAGCTGAAGTTAGATGCTTACCTGACTGAGCCACCCAGGTGCCCTGGATTTTATTTTAGTGTAATGAAAATCACTGGAAGGTTTTGAACAGGGGAGTGGCATATTCCAACTTCCACAGTAAAAGGATCATTCCCAATACACTATTGTGAGGGAAGTGTGGAAGCTAGGTAGCCAGTTAGGAAGGGATCTAGGTGAAAGATGATGGTGGTTTGGGCTAGAGTAGAAGTGATCAAGGTGGTGAGAACTGGTCAGAATTGGGATATGTTTTGAAGGCAGAACTGATGTAACATGTTGATGAGTTGAATGATGGTAGAGAAGAATCAACAATGATCCCAACATTTCTGGCTTGAGCATCAGGATGAATCATAGAGCCAATTACTGAGATGGAGAAGAGTGAAGGGACTTAGGTTTGATAAATGCAAGAATTGGTTTAGACATGTTTAGTTTGGAATACTGTTAGATGTTCAAGTAGCTAGTAGAGACAGGAGTCTCGAATTGAGGGGAGAGGCTGAGCCCTCAGATATAATTTTCAGAATCATTGGCATATAGATGACATTTAAGATGATAGAATTAGTTAAGATTTGCTATGATGAATTTAAGCAAAAACTGAATGGAAGTCCAAGGATGGAACTAGAATACTCCAATACTTAAAGGTTAAGAGAAAGATGAGCCAACAAAGAAATTAAGGAGTGGCTAATGAGATGAGAAGTAAATCAGTAGAGGATGAAAGCCAGGTAATGACAGTTTTTCAAGAAAGAGGAAATGATCAACTGGCCAAGCTACTCTTGGGTCAAGTAAGTTGAGAACTGGATTTGGCAATACGAAGGTTACTGGTGATAAGAGAAGTCTCAGAAGAGTGATAGGGATAAAAGGCTCATAAAACATTTTCTGTATCATAAAGGTTAAGATACAGTTGATAGCTCAAAAGAAGGAAAGAGAGAGAGAGAGAAGTACTACCATATAAAGGGAACAGAGAAGTAATGCAGTAGTGGAACAGACATGCTATCAAGGGAGAAGTTTTGTTTTTTTAAGAAGGGAGAGAAAATTGGTGATGTAGGAGAGAGGGGAAAAAAAGTGGTCAAAGTTCTTGAGGAGGTGAGTTCTCTAGACACTTGGATATTTACGCATAGAGATCAAGAAAGAAGTAGAGACTGGAGATATAATTTTGAAATGATTAACATATATGAAAGGGACAAATGTCAGAGTGAGTAAGTTGTTTGGGGAGAGTGAAAAACGGAAGCCAAAGACAGAACCCAGAGGTACCAACAAATTTAAGGGAAGAAGGGGAGAAGATCCATTAAGGAATACTGAGAAGGAATGTCCTCTTATTTACAAGCTATTTTTTTTTTTTAAAGATGTTATTTGACAGAGAAAGACAGCAAGAGCGGGAACATGAGCACGAGCAGGAGTGGGAGAGGGAGAAACGGGCTCTGCGCTGAACAGGGAGCCCGACGTGGAATTCAATCCCAGGACCCGGGGATCATGACCTGAGCCTAAGGCAGACACTCAACAACTGAGACACCCAGGTGCCCCTTGCCAGCTATTTTTATGCTCATAGTACATGGCACATTGTTCCATCTCTCAAGCCTGGAAAGCCTTCCCTCCCCTGGATTCATACCCATCTCTCATAGCACTTTATGCAAATCTTTATTAGCATTTATTTCACTGCATTTAGATTATATGTAGTCTTCCATCAGCCTGAAGTTTCCCTCTGCCAAAAACTTTATTCATCTTTTTATGTACAACTCTTAACATAACACATAGTAGGTGCTAAATAAATGAGGCATGAAGCAGGGGGAAGTTAATCCACGGATAGAATGTGTAATATGTAAGCATTAGAAAGTGTCAATACGCATTTTATGACTTTCTAAAAGAAATATACATGTTGGAAAGAATTCACCAGTGAAGCCATCTGGAGTTTTCTTTGTAGAAAGATTTTAAATTATGAATTCAATTTCTTTAAAATATAAAATACAGAATTTTCTATTTATTATTGTTTAGTTTTAGTTCTCAAGAAAATTTTCCATTTAATCCACATTGTCAAATTTATTGGTAAAAAGTTGTTTATGGGGCACCTGGGTGACTCAGTGGGTTAAGTCTCTGCTTTCGGATCAGGTCATGGTCCCAGGGTCCTGGGATCCAACCCTGCATCGGGCTCTCTGCTCTGCGAGGGGCCTGCTTTCCCCTTCCCCTCTGCCTGCCTCTCTGCCTACTTGTGATCTCTCTCTCTGTCAAATAAATAAATAAAATCTTAAAAAAAAAGTTGCTTATAATATCCTCATTTTTATTGTCTATGGGACCTGTACTAATAATCCCCTTTTTATTGCTGATATTGGTAATGTGCTTTTTGCACTCTTCCTTGATTGGTCTTGCTAGGAGTTGATTATCTTTTTAGTCCTTTTGAAGATTAATACGTTTTGGCTTTGTTGACTGTTGATTAATGAGCATTGGCTCTTCTATATCTGCTTTCTAGTTTATTGATTTCTGATTTTATCTTTATTTCCTTTTTAAGCTTCCTTTGCATAAATTTGCTGTTTCTTTCTCTAAATTTCCCTGTGAGCTCTAAATCCTGTGGATAGTTCTATAGCCAAAGCGGCACATTAGTGGAATCCCAAGTCTGAAAGGAATGAGCCTGATTTACCAGCGCATGATGCTCAGTCTTTAGCTAAGAATGAGTTGTGAGAATGGCCTCAGTTGTGAACATATTGGTGGATCCAGGTCAGTAGTTGGGGCCACAATTAACTGTTTTGCATAAAAGGGAATCCAGTGGCCCATTTTCAGAATCACAATTCAACTCCTTTGCTCCAAAGATCTATTTCTTCATTCAAGGAGCGCCGTAGTGACTCAGTCGGTTAAGTGGTCGACTCTTGATTTCAGCTTAGGTCATGATCTCAGGGTCCTAGGATCGAGTGTAGGGCCCTGCATTCCGCATCCAATGGGAAGTCTGCTTGAGAATTTCGCTCCCTCTTCCTCTGGCCCCGTCCCTCCCCCTGCTTGCACTCTTCAAATAAATAAATAAATAAATAAATCTTTTTAAAAAAAAAATCATTTCTTGGGGTGCCTGGGTGTCTCAGTTGGTTAAGCGTCTGCCTTTGGCTTGGGTCATGATCCCAGGGTCCTGGGATCCAGTTCCGCATCAGGCTCCTTGCTCAGCAGAGAGCCTGCTTCTCTCTCTCCCTCTGCCTGTACAAGCTGTTCATGGCTTGTACTCTCTCTGTCAAATGGATAAATAAAATCTTAAAAAAAAAATCATTATTTCTCCATTCAGGTTTGGGGAGAAGCTCTTCCATGGTTCCCACGTGGCCACTCTTCCTGAAGGGAAAGATAGAATAGGAAGGTTAGTGTGATGGACTATAGCAATTGAGGCCATTTGATTTAATGTGTATGACACATCCTGAATATACACAATTTTTCCAGAGTATTTCCCTTGAGTGGCTCTTTACCTGTGCCTTTAGAAAGTCATTCTAGCTCTCTATAAGGTCAGCTTTTTCTGGATGGTAATGGATGACCAGTGGAACCGATCCCATGGAAATGGGTACACTCTTACCCCTCTTTTGCCATGAAGCATGGGGCCCTGGTTGGATGCTATGTTACATAGGATTCTGTTTGTAGATCAGCCATTCCATAGGCCTAATATAGTAATGTTGGGTAAGGACCTGTTGGTGGAAAGAAAAACCCATACCCAGAATAGCTATCCATCTCTGTAAAAATGAACCACTGGCTCCTCCAAGATGGAAGGGACCCAATGTAGTCAACCTGTCACCAACTAGCCAGTCGGTCTCCTTGAGTAACGGTGCCATATTAGGGGTTCAGCATTGGTCTCTGTTGCTGACAGGATGGACATTAAGACATCAATAGCTATCAGCCTTGGAAATTTGGAGTCCATGCTTTTGGGACCTGTACATATTCTCCATTGCTGCCACTATGGCCACTCCATTTATGTGCCTGTATTAGTCTCGTAGGGGTGTCTTAACAAAGTGCCACACATTTGGTGATTTAAACAGCAGATACTTATGGTCTTACAGTTCTGGAAGCTAGAAGACTGAGCTCAAGGTGTCAGCAGGCTTGGTGTCTTTTGAGGGCTGTGAAAGAAAATCTCTACCCTAGCTTCTGGTGGTTTGCTGGCAATCTTTGGCATTCTTTGGCTTCTACTACATCACCCTGATCTCGGTTATTGTTGTTATTGTTGTTTTTTAAAGATTTTATTTATTTATTTGAGAGAGAATGAGTGAGAGAGAGCATGAGAGGAGAAGGTCGGAGGGAGAAGCAGACTCCCCAACGAGCTGGGGGCCCGATGTGGGACTCGATCCTGGAAGTCCGGGATCATGACCTGAGCCGAAGGCAGTCGCTCAACCAACTGAGCCACCCAGGCACCCCTGATCTGTTTTTATCTTCACATGGCATTCTCTCTGTGTGTGTCTGTCTTCACATGGCTGTCTGCTTATGAGAACGTACTTGAATTAGAGGACCACAATACTTCGGTATGACCTTAAATCAAAGTTCTTTACGACCCCAGTAGGAAAAATACATGGGCCCAGTAACCAAGGAATGGATGCAGGAACGGCCCCATTTACTTTTACTATCAATGATCCACTAGATGGATACCCACATTTGTCATAATCTGGGATCTATAGGGCTGGTGATACTGGTCGATGAAAGGACTGCACTTCTATTAAGAGACACAAGGGTCCCTTTGAACTATAAGCTATGACTGCTGCACTTTGAAGTCCTGTATGATGTCATTTTAACTAATTACATCTGCAGCAACCCTATTTCCAAATAAGGTCACATTTTAAGGTACTGGGAGTTAGAAATTCAACGTGAAAATCTGAGAGAGGGATAACAGTACCTATCACACAATCATGCTGGTTCCAAGGTGGCCAATGATTAAGACTGGTAATGACAAATGGATGATTCATTTTGTCTACTTGATTGCTTAGTGCCTCTTCCCTGGTAGATGCAAGATTTGATAAAAAAAAATCTTCACATTTCATGCCAACTCCTGTATATTTATCCATATGACTCTATTCCAGATCTCCTTATCTTTGATCTTCTAGTCCTTTTCCTTCCAGGTCCTCTACTAGGTTCCCTACCAGGCAACTGACACCTTGCCCAACAATCTATATACATTCTTACTTTATTTTTTTTTTAAGTTTTTTTTTTTTTTTAATCTATTTATTTGACAGACAGAAATCACAAGTAGGCAGAGAGGCAGGCAGAGAGGCGGGGTGGGGGGAGGCAGGCTCCCTGCTGAGCAGAGAGCCCGATGCGGGGCTGGATCCCAGGACCCTGAGATCATGACCTGAGCTGAAGGCAGAGGCTTTAACCCACTGAGCCACCCAGGCGCCCCTACATTCTTACTTTAGTCTGCTTCTCCTTATACACAAAGCAGATGATCAGGGATGATCCTTGTAACTCTACCAACTGGGAAGATTTTCACTCTTTGCTGTTTTTCAAAGACTCTCAGGAATGTGACTATAATGCAGCCACTATCTAATTTTGGTTTGCTCCCACATACTAAGCTGACTCATCTATAAACCAAACTTAGGCTTTACCCTTCTTCCTTCAGCTGTTCATGGCGTTGGTGCAGCTGTGGTGGGTTACATGGGGATCTGGGCTACCTGAGCATGCATCTTACAAGTGCCCCAATTGTGTTTGATCTCCATCCCATATGTACCATTTCCATCATATAACAGATGCTGCTGTCCATCTGAACCAACAGAATTCAGTCCATAACAAGTGGTTCTGGACACATGGTTACTTGGTATACTACGGTTAAGTGTTCTGTCTCCACCAAGGCTCAGTATCTAGTTCTTGCTAGTAGCTGGTTCTTAAAATGTGTATAATTCTCTGTTGTGGATGGCATGGCCTTGCTCCAGAGTCCTAAGGACTATACTGTGATTTTCTCACTAGGGCTTACTATAAGCTCTGTCTTTGTCAGCTTGGGCTGCCATAACAAAATACCATAGATTGGATGACTGAAACAAGAAAAAATTACTTTCTCACAGTTCTGGAGGCCAGAGGTCTGAGATCAGGATGCCAGCACGATCAGGATCTGGTGAAAGCTCTTTTCCTGACTCGTAGACTGATACACCTTCTCACTGTGTCCTTATAGGACAGAGAGAGAGAGAGAGCTCTCTGTTGTCTCTTTATCATCACATGTGGGGTTAGGGCTTCAACATATGAATGGGGGGGACATTTAGTCCATAACATCCCACCCATGCCCCCCTAAAATTCGTGTCATTACTGCATGCAAAATACATTCATTCCATCCCAAAAGCCCCAAAGCTCTTAATTCATTCCAACATCGACTCATCTGAATATCATCTAAGTCAGATATAGTGAGATTGGAAGTATGATTGATTCATCCTGAGGCAGCTGTGAATCTGTGAAATCAGACAAGTTACGTGCTCTCAAAATACCACAGTGAGACAGGCATATGATACACATTCTCATTTCAAAAAGGATAAGAAGGAAGGGGTGATGGTCCCAAGCAAGTTCAAAATTTAGCAATGCAAAAATTCCATTAGATTCCATTGAACCCTCCTTGGTTCAATGCTCTGCCTTCCAGGTACAGTTGGCAGCAGCATCATCCCTAGGGTTCTGCTGGGTAGTCCCACTCTCAAGGCTGTTGAAACTGAGGCAGCGGCCCTCTCAATAACTTTCAGGGTCATTTCTCCCTCTTTTTGCAGAAGAGTGCATGCCCGCAGCCAAACAGCTCTATAATTCTGTCCTGTCAAATTCAGTAAGCCCAACAGCCTTCCTTCATTTGGTCTTGTCTCCATCCCCTTCAGTTCCAATTGGCTCTGTTTCTGCTCATGTAATCCCATAAGCTCTATCAAGTGATAATCTAGTTGTGCCATTGGTGTTCTCTTTAAAACATGCTTTTTTATTTTTTGCAATATGGATAGGCTGAGAATTTTCTAAATCATCAAGTTCTGGTTCCTTTTTCCTTAACAACTCCTTCTTCAATTCACCTCTCTCCTTTTGCATTTTACAATAAGCAGTCAGGAGGAACCAAGCCCCTCCTTCAATATTTTGCTTAGAAATCTCCTCAGCTAAATATTCAATTTCATTGCTCAAATTCTACCTTCCATGAAACACTAGAACACAGTTCAGCAACGTTCTTTGCCATTTTAAAACAAGGTTCACCTGTCCCCCAGTTTTCAGTAACATGTTCCTTATTTCTGATATTTCACCAGAATTGTCCTTAAGGTCCGTATTTCTAGCATGTACTTTAAAACTCTTCCAACTCCACCCATTACCCAGTTTCAAACCTGCTTCCACATTTTTAGTTTTTTGTTTCAGCTGTATTCCCCTGCTGGTGTCAAGATCTTTATTAGCCAGGGATCTCCAGAGAAACAGAACCATTATAGTTATATAGATGAAGGTGTAAGTATAGATATAGAAGAGATAGCTATAGCAATTGAGTTATAATAAGGAATTGACTCACATGATTATGGAGGCAGGTCCCAAGATCTGCAGTAATCAAGCTGGAGACCCAGGTGAGCTGATGTGTAGTTCCAGTCTAAACCAAAGGCCTGAGAACTAGGAGGGCCAATGATGTAAGTTCCAGTATGAAAAGTTGGCAGGTTCAAGATCGACGAAGAGCTGATATTTCAGTCCAAGCCTGAAGGAGTTCTCTCTTAGTCAGTCTTTTTGTTCTATTCACATCTTTAATTGATTGAACGAGGCCCGCTTACATTAAGAATGGCAATCTGCTTTACTCATTCTATCAATCCAGTATTTATCTGATCCAGAAACACACCCACAAACATACCCAGAATAACGTTTGACCAAATACCTGGGTACCCCATGGCCCTGTCAAGTTGACATAAAATTAACTATCACAAGCTCCAAACTTCTTTTCCCACTGTAACACCTCCAAGATTTTACAGAAATACACGGCACAGATGCTTGTACTATAGCCTGAAGTTTACCTGCTCTGGGCTCCAAGGCTGGAAAACCTTCACTGTCACCTGGTAAATGGGCTATAGTAGTATTCCTAAGTGTGGTATGTACTGCTCCAGAACATAGACATACCAAGACCTGTGCATTCTTCTTTGTGGTAGGGGATGTAAGATGTAACAATTTGTCTTTGACTTTGGAGGGCTATACTGATACACTTCTGACCAGCTGACCCTTAAAAACGTAACTGAAGTGGCCAGCCCTTGAATCTTTAAAGCATTTTTCTTCTACTCTCTGGAGCATGGGTCTTACCAATGCCTCCAGCACACAAGCCACCCCTTGCTTGTGCCATCTGAGCAGCACAATGTCACTGATGCAGTGGGTCAAAGTGATTACTCTGGGATGGCCAGGAGGATCAGATTTCTTTGGGCTTTATTATGACAGAAGGCAGAGCTAACCACAACTGTAAGTGAAAAGTTATCTGTCCCAAATGTATGTGAATCCATTCTGATGCTCTCTCCTAATCAGAATGGAAGATAATTCATTGAATAAATCACTGGCCACACGTCATGTCCTGATGCCTTATTACTCTGCTCCAGCAATAAGACCATATCAAACATAGCATGTGCATTGGGGTTCTTATCTGCTGAAGCCTATGGTAGTCTACAGCCATTCTCTGCAATCTACCTACTTACTGCAGGGGACACACAGGCTAATTAAATGGAGATATGACAGGGACCATCTTTCATTTCCCCCCAATTCTTTAGGTCTTTTATGGTAGCACTAATTTCCACCACACCCCTTCGGATTGATATTTTTGTTTGTTTTTTTAATTTACTATGTTGGCCAGGGTGGAAGGCCATTTTCAGATGTTTCCACTGACAGCTCTCCCTTCACACACGTCAAGGATTTAACGTTGGTATTACTGCAGTCACTGAGTGTATCAATTCCAATTATATACTCACGAACTGGAGAAATGACCACTGGGTGGGTCCACAGACACAATGACCTACTTACTGTAAGCTACACTTTACTCAGAACCCCATTTACTACTGGTCCCCAATTGCCTCCATTCTAACAAGACGCCGTGATAATGCTTGGGTCTCAAGATACTGTCAACTCAGGCCCTGAGTCTCAAATTTTCTGGTTACTCCTCTTCCCCACTGTGTAATCACTAAAATAAATAGCTACAGGTATCTTTGGGAAAGGACCAGGGAATCATTACATTTATACTTGCTGCACTGAAGCAAGATCTGCCATCTCTAAGTCAATGATTTCCAGATCTAAAAAGTGGCTCAGATCTGGACACTGAGCAAGGGATAATGATTTTTGGGTGGAATCACCCTCAGTATTCTGCTCTTCCATTTTGGCCCTTTGGGGTTATAGATGTTAATAGTCTTCTCATCTATTTCACCCTTACAGATGTCAAGCTCTACATCCATCTCCACAACTCCCTGTGAGTTTGGCTGCCACTCGTCAGATGTTGCTGGTCTTTATAATTGTGGCCTCCTGGTTTCTAGTGATTGTCACCATCTGGCCTATACTAATTGGGGAAGGGGAATTTTTTCCCCAGTTATTAATGAACCATAACTCTGTGACTGCTATTATTAGCTCAGGACTGCAGAGAACTTCTTGGTGCTGTTGCCCCTTATCAGGCCTTCTTGTGTTATCTTCTGGGCTCTCCTGTGAAACATAACCCTTTGATGTAACTTCTGACCTCACACATATCCATTCCAGCATATCCACGTCCCCCAGTCTTTTAATTCATTCTTCTACCATATAAGCCTGGGCAACCCTAACATTTCTACTTTGCACAGCATTGGCCATCACTTTCTTTAGGTTTCTAAGATACCCCAACAGTGAGTTGTTTTATCCCTAGAAGTTCTTGCCAGGGTGTTAAGTCCTGACTCAAGAAAGTGCTCCTAAGTCAATAAATTCTTGATTATCTATGTCTAATATTCCAGCTCCCCTTATCAAGTAACCTTAAAACTCAATTGCAGGGTACTTCCCTGACTTCTTTGTGTATGCTAGCTAATTCTTACAGCTCCTTTGTATATGATCTCTTTTCTCCTTTATCAGGTCAGGCATGTTTTCAGCTGGGTTATGCTAGGATTTGACTCTAGTTATTAGCATGGCAGCCAGGGAAGAAGGAATGGCTCTGCAGTGTCTTTCAACTTGGGGAATTACTAGTTCTTACTATGTAGAGGTAGCCCATCTCTGCAAGCTTTGAAAGTTCACGAGGGTCTGCAGAGCTAACATCCTTACAGTTGTACATACAGATGTCCCATACCTTGTTTCAGGTTTCCACAACCAGGGCCCTAACCTGCTTTGGCCACACATTTTAATGTCTCTGGGACTCTTGTGCTTCTAACGTGTCCTGAGTCTGTGGCATAGCTGTTTCAGCTCTTCCACAACAGGAAATAAAAGCCTCTTTGTAAATTACTAAAAGAGGTCCTCTGTCTCTCATACTTGGTCAGTATCCAAGGGGGACCTTTGCTTTTTCCTTATCCCTCCTGAGTGTTAATACAACTTAGCAGTGACCAGCCAACTCCACTGTCCACGAAGGTACTGACCACCCCCACCCCTATATATTTCAAATGCCTGAAATTGTATTCTTCTCTTTCTCCTCCATTGGGATGCTTTCCCAGGTCACTGCTGATGAAATCTTTAGCAGCTGGGTCACCACCTTGTGCTGGGACTACCCATGCCCCAATACTACTCAGGATAATATTCTCTCTGCCCACCAGCTAGTGAGCGAACTGGTCCTGAAACCTCATTTTATTATCTAGCTTTTGTTTTTGTTTTGGGTTTTTTAGTTGTTGTTTTTGTGTTTTGAACCTTTCCTGGCACCACTTGTGTTAGTTTGGATCCTCTGAGCAGTTGCAAGGTGGGATCTGGCATGTGTATTAGCTAGGGCTGCCATAACAAACTATCAAGGACTGGGTACCTTAAACAACAGAAATTTATTTCTTACAGTTCTGGAGCCTAGAAGTCCAAAATCAAGAGATGAACAGGTTTGGCTTCTTCTGAGGCCTATCCCTTGGCTTACAGATGGCCATGCTCTTGCTGTGTCCTCACACAGCCCTTCCTCTGCACCACACCCCGAGTATCTCTGTGAGTACAGTTTCCTCTTCTCATAAGGATACCAGTCAGACTGGACTAGGGTTCACCCAAAGGGTTTCATTTTAACTTCACAGCCTCTTTAAAGGACGTATTTTCAAATACAGTCACATTCTGAGTTATTGGGTGGTTAGGGTTTCAACATATGAACTTTGGGGAGAACACAATTTGGCCTACAATGACAGGCAGAAGATTTCTTAGAAAAAATGTCTATGAAAGACAAAAGGGGAGGGAAGAGAAGGTGGGAAAGTGTGTAAACTGTGATAGAGTTCTGAAGGAGAGTAACAAGAAAGGACTGAGTAGGCAGCGTCTCAAACTGCAGCACAGTTCTAAGAATTTCAGCTAGTATACCACAAGCCATTGCTGCCCATTAGATGAGTCCCAAATAGTCCAACAATGAAGCTGTATTAGTACCCCTGCCATGCTCAGTCAGGTAGGCCAGGACTGGCCAATTAGTATTTCTTAAGAGGCCTGCAAAAAAACAAGCTAGTTGAATCTCTCAATATCCTTGGTGAAAAATATTTGCTTATTTTAAAGCTTCATATAAGGAATAGAATGAATGACTTCATTTTGTAATGACTATAAAAAAAATCATAAGGTGAAGTAGCCAAATCTAAAATGTCTCTTTATATAAATAACAAATTATAGCTACGAAAGATAAAAGTAGATAGATGGATTTGGGGAACATGATATCTAGAAAGAGCAAAGGGACCTAGATTATAGATTGATTTGAAATCACTTACAAAATTCTCCACGTAAGTATATTTTTTGCCATGCATCCAGGAATGTCTGACACAAGGTAATAATGCAGGACAATCATTAACAAATCTGAGTATTTTCAATATTTGTTGGGGTATTAAGCTATTTCAAATAGCTTTATCAAGCTATTTCATTTACTTGCAGTGGAATGACAAGGCTTCTAATCTATTGGTATTTAATTGTAATATATTAAGACCTCTGTGTTTCATCTCTTAAGATGCTTACAGCAGCTTTCAATTAGGGGGTCATTTTTCTTTCTTTGAAAAAATGTGCAAAAAAGTACCAAGATATTTGAGAGCTCTCATATTGTGGGTGAATGCGGAATTCTTTTTTTCAAATTTTTTTAGTTTTTTTTTTTTTAAAGGACTGTTCCTTTTCTCCACCATTTGCAGAACTTTAATTAATGTCCAAGTGATCTGTATTTGTCCAGGAAGAAACAGTCCTTCTCATCTCTCAGTATGTCACCTAAAAAAGTTGTGACCAACAAACTTTTGTCAAGTTTATAAAAAAAACCCAAACCAACCAACCAAACAACCAAACTCCACCTAGGAAATTAAAAAAAAAAAAAAAAAAAGAAAGAAAGGAAATATTAGTGTTAAATTTTACGAGTGGCAATTTGAAATACTGAATTTTCTTTATTTATTCTAATTCCCCAACTGACACATATATCAATCTCTATACAACTAGTATGTTTACTGCAATTGATCAGTAATTGTTTATTTACTCAACAAACATTCGAGAGCATCTACTATGTTCAATGTGCTAGGCTGAGTAAGACATGGTACTGTTCCTCAAAGAACTCACATTTCAATTACTGTCCTTTTAAAAAACGTATTTATTTTTATTACAGTAAAATACACATAAAATTTACCATTTTTACTATGTTTAACTGCACAGTTCAGTGACATCAAGTTCATTCACACTGTTGTGCAACCATCACACACAATCCATCCTCAGAACTTTCTCATCATCCTGCGCTGAAGTTCTGTACCTATTAAACAATAATTCCTCTGCCCCTTCCTCTCCTGTCCCCGGTAACCACTAGTCTACTTTCTGTCTCTAATGAATCTGACTATTCTCAATACCTTATATAAGTAGAATAATATAATATTTGTCCTTTCATGTCTGGCTTATTTCGCTTAGCATAATGTCTTCAATCTCCATCCTAGTTGTAGCATGTGTCAGAATTTCATTCCTTTTTAAGGCTAAAATAATATTCTGTTCTAGGTATATAGCACATTTTGTTTCTTCTCAATTACTTTAAAGTAGCTAATGTCTCATTTCATTTATTTCAAAGAGATAGCATTAGGCTTGTAAAATTACTTTAAGCTTGTGTCTGTATTCTCACAGTAGCTCCCCAGATGCCAGTTTCCTGCTTTTGCTGCCACCAAAGTACAAGGTGCTTTCTTTAATGATTTTAGTTTTCTAAACAATTCCTGACCCTCTGTCATTTCTGTTTATAAGTCACCTGGACAGTTACACACACATTCAGGTATCTTTTTAAAAGTAGTATTTTCTAGTTTATGTATAGTCAGAAACATTTACAAATCAGGCAATTTCAGGAATGTAAAGAATTCAGTTTAGGGACCAGTTCTTACTGATTTCTTCACTTGGGTACTATCTCCAGTCCACCCGGCACTATTCTGCCACAGTTCATTTTGCTCCAGGACCAATGTGCCTAGCTCCCCAGTATGTTTTAGATACCTTTCTCAGTTTCTGAATGTAGCTCATTCTCTCATGTTTTACTACATTCATTTCTCTTTTGTCTTCTGTGGCTCCTCTCGTCATTTTTGTCAGAGGGACACCTGGTTCAACTTTTTAATGAAACATTTATTGAATTGATGATGGGGAAGAAATGATATACTAGGTGCCGGATTTTTAATGCCATGACAATCTATTTTCTTGGGAGAAAGTAAGATTTCCCTTATTAACCACCATCAGCTACCAGCTCCCCTTCATTTATGATAAATGGGGCACAAACACATTTACCCAGAGGAGATTCCACTTCAAGTGATTTCGTGAGACATTCACCACCATACCTGGTATTAGTCGGGGCTGCAGAGCACCTTGCATCCCTGAGTGTTCAGAAAATATTATTATGCTCAAGTAGCTACACAGGCTTACATGTAATACCTACGTAGGTATACAGTTACTATACATTAACTTCAAAATAACTTTGAAAGAGCAGGAACAATGAATTTAACTGGCATTTTTCTTTTTCTTTTCTTTTTTTTTTTTTTTTGACAGAGTGAGAGATCACAAGTAGGCAGAGCAGCAGGCAGAGATAAAGGGGGAAGCAGGCTCCCTGCTGAGCAGGGCACCTGATGCAGGGCTGGATACCGGGACCCTGAGATCAGGACCTGAGCCGAAGACAGAGGCTTTAACCCACTGAACCACGCTGGCGCCCCTTAACTGGCGTTTTTCAGCAGAAAGGCCACATTAGTAGACCGGAAACCTAAAGAATACTGTTCTTTTCTCAGAAATCTAACAGATTCCTGAGGATTGCTACCTGGAGCTTCTCGGTTTCTTTAGTGTCAAATATCTGATTGGCTAGGGACCACAAAACGATATTCCTGCTGAATTTAGGAACGTAGGACACAAATGATGGGAAAAACAAATCTCAATACCCGAAAGGATTATTTCTACATCCCCCCCAACACTGAAATGCTTTCCTCATTCACAAACCTAATCTAGGACCAAATACGAACTTCTTGAGAGATACAGAGCCGCCTGGAGAAGTTAAGACTTGACCAGTGGCATCACATTGGCTGGAATGGAACCCTGGCGTTTCCCTTTCAGTCAGTCATACACTGCCCATCAAATGGCTTAACTAGGCTATCTTTCCCGAACAGATAGTTCATTTATAGCCTTTCTGTGAAACTATGAAGTTGCTCTCCTACCTTTAGGGAAGGGAAGCAGGGAGCACGAAGCACAAAAAGGCGGCACCGTGAGCTAAATTCTCCATGAATAACAGAAAAAGCAGTGAGCCGTACGAATCCCGGATCCAAGGCTCTGCGTGAGCAGATCTAAAACCAGTACCGGGAAGGGCGCGGGGAGGAGCGGGGAGGGTAAGGAGTAGAAGGAAGCGCTGGTATAATTACCTTGACCAGGCGGCAACTTGCAGACTTCTTCCCTGACTAAAACGCACCAACTTTCCTCAAACAGACCACGCGATAGGCAAGCTAGTCAGAAGCGAATGGACTCGCCCACAGCGCGCGCTCACACCCACTGTAGCGCGTCGCATCACCACCGACGGCGAGTCCTGGAGCCCTCCACCCAGAGCCTTGAAGACCGCGCCAGAGCCGGAAGAGCCCGGAATCCCGCGCAAGGGTGGGCGAGTACAGGGCGCGGAGAAAAACGAGCCCAACGTACTCTGGTGCGGATTACTGGAGCCAGCAAGGAGCCTGTCAAACCAGAGTTCAGGCACCCAACTCTCCGTACAAGGTCTTCGACTGCCAGTCTTAGGGCGGTTCACACCCCCCGGATAAAAACTGTCCCCACAAACCTCCGGCTCCAAGCGCCCCTAGCAACGACCCGCGATTTAAAGCGGAAGGACATTTCTCGTCCCGCCTTCCCTGAAACCAACCGGAGCCTGGCGGGGAGGCACGTTGGCCCAATCACCTCGGCGGGAACTAAGACCAACCAATAGGAGACAGGTACAGGAGGGCGGGCTGAAGGGGTCGCGGGCGCACGCGCAATTGGGAGCCGGGCCTCGATTCCGAGGTGGTGTGGGCGAGTTGGGTTTTGGTGGACTCGTGTTGGCCCTCAAAAACCCCGCGTAGCCGCTGCAGCCCTCTCCTTCCCTCGCCATGTTCCTCACTCGGTCTGAGTACGACAGGTCTGTGCGTTTGGGGGAAATGGTGTCGGGGTTGTGGGTGGCCAGGACTGGGGCCCGGTCCCGACCTGGGTTCTGCCGTGTCATGGGGCGCCCCAGGATCCCGAGTCTGGCCCGGCCTGGGGATCTCTTGCCCTCCCTAGCTGCCCGCAGTGAATCTCCAAGCTAGACGCTCGCCAGGTCCTACCGCTGCGTCACTGCTGGGTCCTGACTCGGTGTCTCGGTGCGGAAGCGAGAAGCTCCGCTTTGTGCTTGGGGAAGAAGTCTGAGGGGGCCGGGACTCCGACCTTTAACCCGGAGAAGTCCAGGGGTCACCCTCTCCCCTGTTCATCATTTCGTGAGGCGTTATGACTGCTTTTTTAGAAAATGTGAGCGTGTTGCCTGGAAGAAAAAGCAACTGGAGATTCTTTAATGGTTTTCATAATTTCAGCTCCCCTTTCCTTTAGGGTAACAACCTCGTTTTCCGTTTCTTAGTCGTGGAAATAGAGCAGCCTTTTCTTTGATTGAGATGGAGGAGGGCATGCTGGGAGGTATACTTTTTGCAGAAGCGCCAAGACATTCTCAGTTTTGCACAGGTAGAATGTGGAGCCTGATTTTACAGGAACTGGAATTCAGAGTGGTTCTCAGAAGTTTCCTCATCACGGTGATTCCACTAGCTTTTCTCATTCTTTAAGAAGCTTGTAGCAAGTTAGTTTGTGTGTGTTAAGGCCAGATCTGTTTTCGAAATTAAGGTTCTGAGATTTTTTTTTTTTTAAACACACTTTTCAGGGGTTGGGAATGCTGCGTAATACTAAATTGTACATATTTATGCAGTAGGCATTTTTACTTTCAGTTTCTGCTTTGGTCAGTTAGGTTTTCACATAACTATAAAAGTTTTGGGTCGGGTCGCCTGGGTGGCTCAGTGGGTTAAAGCCTCTGCCTTCAGCTCAGGTCATGATCCCAGGGTCCTGGGATCGAGCCCCACATCGGGCTCTCTGCTCTGCAGGGAGCCTGCTTCCTCCTCTCTCTCTTTCTCTCTCTCTCTCTGCCTGCTTCTCTGCCTACTTGTGATCTCTCTCTGTCAAATAAATAAATAAAATCTTTAAAAAAAAAAGTTTTGGGGCTCCTGGGTGGCTGTTAGTTAATCGACTGCTTTCCCCTGGGGTCAGGATCCCAGGAGAGCACCACATCGGGCTTCTTGCTCAGCGGGGAGCCTGCTTCTCCCTCCCTCTTTTTCCTGCTTGTGCTCAATTTCTCTCTGTCAAGTAAATAAATAAAATATTTT
This sequence comes from Mustela erminea, assembly GCF_009829155.1. Lineage (NCBI taxonomy): Eukaryota > Metazoa > Chordata > Mammalia > Carnivora > Mustelidae > Mustela > Mustela erminea. The sequence continues at coordinate 16,172,948 of NC_045623.1, forward strand.
TTAAAAAACTATAAAAGTTTTGTGTTTGTGTTTTAAGCTAGGAAAGACAGATTTTTCTTTCCTCGTAGGTGCTTAGAAGCTGCATTTCTTTGTCAAAGTATACTTTGACCCTGTCAAAAGTTTTATCTCTTGGAACTACCATTTCTTTTCTTTTCACCTTTTTACTGACTTTTATAATTTACATGTCAAGTTTTATTTATTTTTTAAAGATTTTATGATTTGACAGAGAGAGAGCACAAGTAGGCAGAGCAGCAGGCAGAGGGAGGGGGAGAAGCAGGCTTCCTGACAAACAGAGAGCCGGATGTGGAACTGGATCCCAAGACCGTGGGATCATGACTTGAGCTGAAGGCAGATGCCTAACTGACTGAGCCATCCAGGCTCCCCATATGTGAAGTTTTAAAACTGACTTTTCCTACTGTCGTATAAAATAACTATTAGTGTTAATCTTCCCAAGCATTAAGAAGAATCATCTTTGGGGCGCCTGGGTGGCTCAGTGGGTTCAAGCCTCTGCCTTTGGTTAAGGTCATGATCTCAGGGTCCTGGGATCCAGCCCCGCATCAGGCTTTCTGCCCAGCAGTGAGCCTGCTTCCCCCTCTCTCTGCCTACTTGTGATCTATCTCTCTGTCAAATAAATAAATAAAATCTTAAAAAAAAAAAAAAAAAGAAGAATCATCTTTGGGTAATAGAATTTTGAGTTAGGGTGTGTATGATAAAAATTGTTTTTCTTATCAAAAGGCCTTTATTAAGGTTTTGTGATTCTTAGCATCTTCAACAACTGCTTTGTGTTACTCATTTTTGTATCATACGCCTAAAGCACAGCTTTTTTACATTCATTTATCTGATACACTTGAATGCTTGCTGTATACAAGGCGCTGTTTTCTAGTTGTTGGCCATACAGCAGTGAACAATATCAAGATCCTTGCTCTTGTATGGGAGACTGTCTTTTAAAGAACTGTTTACAAAAATAACTGTAGTGTGAGTCAGAAGTGTATTCATGTCATTAGAGAAATTCAAATCAAGTACTAAGTTCTGTTGAGGGAGATTGCATTCAATATTAGGGATCATTGAAAACTTTAAAAAGGAGCTGATATTTACAGTGAGTCTTGAGAAAGAGTAAGATTTTAATAAATATAGACTGTGAGAGTCAATAGTTTTGAGGCCAAGAATGTAGGATGAACAAAGGAGGGACAATGGGAAAGCACTGCACGTTTGGGAAAATTCTGTTCTGTACGGCATATATGATGTATGCATCGGAATGGTGAACTATGGAAAAAACAGGTTGATGCTAGATATTGAATGGTTTTTTTTATGTGTGGTTAAGGAGTTTGGGTCTTACTCTTTCGGCAACCATGTGCTACTATTTTCACTTTAAGAAGTTACAGAATCATAATTGTGTTTTGCAGAGATTATCTGACTGGAATAGAGGAAAGAGTGAGTCAATACTAGTTAGAAGGCTATTGTAATAGGTGAAAGGTAATGAGGGCGTTGAGAATGAAAGAAGAGTGTTGAGTTACTATGTGGGAGGAATTGATGTAACTTGGCATATTGTTAATATGGGAGATGGGAAGAAATGAGTCAGATCATTCAGAACTTTCTAGCTAGGGAAACTGGGAGATTGGAGATGTTTTAAAATAAAAATGAAATAGGAATGGCAGGAGATGGAACTGATTTTGCAAGGATGGCTGGATTTAAAGAGATAATTCAGGTTGGTGAGCGTTCAGTGCTAATAGGATATCCAGGTAAAAATGCTTAGGAGGCATTTAAATTAGCCAGGGAAGTGTCCAAACTAGTAATAGAGATTTGAAAGTAGTTGGTGCTTAGTGTAAATGAAATAACTCTGGGAAACAGTAAAGTTTGAGTAGAGGGCCAAGAGCAGAGTGCATGTTAGGATGTAGTAATACCTCACTAGAATGAAGTGCTTGAATTGGAGTGAAAATACTGTATTTGCATAGTACTTTACACATTACAAAGTTCTTTCCTACTCCATGCAATTCAGTATTAACCTGTGACAGGGCCAGCATAGGTTTTGGTTTTGGTTTTTCATTTGAGTTAAAGCTAGTTGCAGAACTAAAACTTAATTCCAGGTCTTCTGTCCTCACTTTTCACTCAGTGATTTTTAAAAATTGTTCCTGTGGCGCCAGGGTGGCTCATTTAATTAAGCATCTGACCAGGCTCAGGGCTCTGGGATTGAGTCCTGAGTCAGTTCTTCCTCTCAACATGGAGGAGTCTGCTTGTTCCTTTCTTCTCCCTCTCCCTTTGGTCCTCCCTCTGCTCATGCTCTCTTTCTCTCTCTAAAAAATAAATTAAAAGAAAAAAAAAAAGTTGTTCTTTACAGTTTATAACTTTTTTTTTTTTTTTTAAAGATTTTATTTATTCATTTGATGGAGAGAGAGCACAGGCAGGGGGAGCGTCAGGCAGAGGGAAGAGGGGGAAGCAGGCTCTGGAGCCCCATGTGGGGCCGGATGCCAGGACCCTGGGATCGTGACCTGAGCCAAAGGCAGATAATTAACTGACCAAACCACCCAGGCGCCCCAAGTTCTGGACTTTTTAAATGACTTCTGGGGCAAGGGGGATGCTGGGATTGTGGGATTCTCCTTTAACTTCTAATTTAACCCAGACTAATAATTCCCAGAGGCAGTATAGTGGAATAGTTAAAAGCTTGGACTCTAGTCACATTGTCTAAATTCTCAGTCCACTTCTGCTTCTTTTTTTTTTTTTTTTTTTTTTTAAGATTTATTTATTTATTTATTTGACAGAGAGATTGCAAGTAGGCAGAGAGGCAAGCAGAGAGAGAGGGGAGGAAGCAGGCTCCCTGCGGAGCAGAGAGCCCTTTGCAGGGCTCGATCCCAGGACCCTGGGACCATGACCTGAGCTGAAGGCAGAGGCTTTAACCCACTGAGCCACCCAGGCGCTGCCCCCCCCCCTTTTAAGATTTTTATTTATTTATTTGACTGAGATCACAAGTAGGCAGAGCAGCAGGCAGGGGGAGGGGGGGAGGAGGAAAGCAGGCTCCCCGCTGAGCATAGAGCTGGTTCCCAGGACCTTGAGATCATGACTTGAGCAGAAGGCAGAGGCTTAACCCATTGAGCTACCCAGGCGCCCCTACCTCTGCTTCTTAAATGCTGAGTGACTTTGAGCAAATTACTTAACCTCCGTGTCTCAATTGTGAGATAGTATCTATCTTAAAATGCTACTTCATAGGATTATTTTGAGTATTAAATAAGTTAAGTCATTTAGAGGTTTATAACAATGCCAGGCATGTAGTAGATATCCAGTAAATGTCAACTTAAATTATTACCTGTTTTATATTTGGGGACATATATAAATATTTTAAAGAAAGTTTTTGCTAAAACAAATTTGAAAATGCTGTATTATATATCATATCACATGTTATAAAATCCAAACTCCATAAACCAAGGATCATAACTCTTTCAATTCATTTATTCAAGTATTTTTGTAGTATCCATGTGTGCTGAAAACTTTTATAGCTAAGATCATGGCTGATGCCTCTTCTGCATCGTGATTTCCAAAAGGATAGAGCGAAAAAAGGTGAGGAAGTGTTTGGGAGAAAAAAGAAATCTGGCATATAATTGGTATAAATATGTATGGAATAAATAAACTAGCTTAGGCTTTAGTAACTGCACAGATCTCAGTCTGTTAAAATACGAATCCTGATTCATACAAATAAATAGGGAAATGTACCTATAACTGACTTTTACTAAAAAGTAAGATATTAACAGCAAATGTATGTAATGGGAAGAGGATAAGGATAAATGCTTATTTTCTTGGGAATTGCCTGGTAGTTTTGGGGCATGAATTTGCTGAAGGAATTGCAGATTGATTCAGGGTTGAGGCAGAAGGTCACCTGTTCTCATTTGACCAGTTTGAAGTCTCTGGGAGTAGGACAGAAGTATTCCATACATAGGTTCCATTTTCTTGAAAAGCTGTTAATGTAGGGCGCCTGGGTGGCTCAGTGGGTGAAGCCGCTGCCTTCGGCTCAGGTCATGATCTCAGGGTCCTGGGATCGAGTCCCGCATCAGGCTCTCTGCTCAGCAGGGAGCCTGCTTCCTCCTCTCTCTCTGCCTGCCTCTCTGCCTATTTGTGATCTCTCTCTGTCAAATAAATAAATAAAATCTTTAAAAAAAAAAAAAAGAAAAGCTGTTAATGTACAAAAAAATAGCTACAGTTTGTTGTGGGCAAAAGAAAATAATGACAATATGCACATCTTTAACCATTTGAGCTAGATGTCAAGGAATTTGAGTTTCATATGTCTATGCTTATTTTTTCTGACAATTTTTAATCCTTTTTTAAATTATAGGGGCGTGAATACTTTTTCTCCTGAAGGAAGATTATTTCAAGTGGAATATGCCATTGAAGCTATCAAGGTATAGTATCAAGTGGCAAGTTTTTGAAAATAAATGGCAACCTAATGCTTTGCTGGCAGAACATTTGGAATAAATGTGTTTTAGCTATTTTTTTAGAAAACATTCTTTATCTCCCTCTAACCAAATACTAATGATTTTATTTTTGATTTTAAAAAGGTTTTGTTTATTTATTAAAGAGAGAGCACACACACAAGGTGGGGGAAGGGCAGAGGAAGCGGGAGGAGCAGACTCCCCACTGAGCAGGGAGCCCTACAATGGGGCTTGATCCCAAGACCCTGAGATCATGACCTGAGCCACCCTGGCACCCCTACTAACCATTTTAATAGCAATTTCCATCTCATCCCTAAAACCTTTTGAACAGGTAGCTGCTTCATAATTATGTAGCTTTTTCTCAGCGGGGCTGAGACACATGCTTGTGTTCATAATCTTCTTGGCTATAAAGAGAAGAGTATAGAAGTCTAGAGTTAGGTCCTGGGAGATACTTTGAACAAATCCTTTGATCACCTGTGTTCTTATTAGTAAAGTGGATTTGTATGGGGCACTTTTAGGACTAAATAAAAGATGTGTCTTGTTGTCTAGTAACAAAATCAAATAGTTCCAACCAGTGTTAAGAAAATTAGTAAGTAAGCTATCTGTACTTAAAGTTAGTTATCACATGGGATGTGCCTTTGTTGAATTATGGATAATCTGAATTCTGATACAGATTGTCCAGGGTAAGGTCCAGCGTCAGTATTTTTAAGGACTCCGTCAGTGATTCTGATATCTAGCAGGTGTCTAGTCCAGCCCTTTACCCTGTGCTTCAATCACTTTGCATCCCCAAATAGTCTCTATTTGTAGAGTCCTAGTGATAGAACATTTAAACACAAGATGGCTCATTCTGTTAGAAAACAGTTCATAATGGTTAAGAAATTTACCCTTGTATTGAATGAAAAGTCTAGCTTCCTGAAGTTTCCTTCACTTTGCCCTAGTCTTGCCCTTGAACCATACAGAATGTTGAAACCTCCAAAGACAGTTCCTTGCATAATTGAAGAGAGCTACTGTGTTTCTCTCTAAGTTACCTGTTTTAGAAAGTGTGTATGGTTGTATGAGAGTCTGGAAAAGGGCAAAAGAGATTTCAATTAGTTGAAGACATAGAAATAAAAGTGGATGCACTATGATAGATGGTGGGACAGAAAATGGTGGGCCAGCTACAAGTTCCTGTCCCTGTTTCTGATCATGTTTGCTCTATATTGAAACCATACAGTACTGTGAAATATGAAACCATCATAATTCCAAGCTGTAGCATTTATTTTGAGCCTCTAAAGACAACATTCCCACCCAGATGTGCAAACCAAGAATAATCCTCAGGTTTTTAGGGTTTCTCTTTTAAGCTCCCTACTGCTAGTGATTTCCACATTGCTTAAAGATAATTAGATGGCATCCGATCTCTAGCCCTCTGTTGGACTAAGACAGAAATAGCTGTGTGGCCCTTAATAGATGTGACTTAACCTGTGTGAAAATTCAGGCTCTTTGGTATTTAAACAACTTAGAGTTGCCAGTGAGAAAGCAATTTGATAACCTTAAGTATTCAGCAGTATGAAAGGAGCTAGAGAAATGACTAAGAATGGCTGAGAAGTAGAAATTGTCGTTGGAGGTGCTGTATGGATGGCATGGGTGAGATACAGCCAGCAAAAGTGGAAAAAATTGCCTTTGTAGGTTTTTTGGGGGAAGGAAGGATGATTTGTGGCAGTATCAAAATTACCGTATTATACGGAGCATCTGATTATTGGTCACTATGAGTTGTTCTTAAAAAAGTACTGCATAGAATCAGTTCAAATGTTCTCTCCCTTCGTTTTCCTCATCCCCACCAAGGGGCAGGATGAAATTTGGGCAAAACTGTAATACCGAAACATCTGGGGGTAAATGTTTAAAAAAGAATCTTGATTTTGATATATTTTATAAAGTAGACTGTCTTGAAAGTATTAACTCTTTCTTGGAGGGATGCTTAGGAAGTTATTTAAGTTGGAGGCCGAATTGAACAGGTTGAGAATTTATCCTCGTAATATGATAATGATTCATCCACAAAATAATTATAGTACCCAGGGACTACTAACATTTTTGACCACATAATTCTTTGTTCGGGGACCATCCTGTACAAGGTAGAATGTTCAGCAGAATCTCTGTCCTCTACCATTAGATGCCATTAGCACTCACATTTCCAGCTGTGACAACTAAAAATGTCTCCAGACTTTGCCCTCCAGACAGATGTCCTCTAGACATGGTAAAATGGGCCCACAATTGAGAGCAACTCTGCTAGATATAATTTGAAAGTAGGTATGAATACTGTCCTGCTCTGTTCAGTTGGAGACAAAAGAGCAATATACAGTACATAAATCAACTAGAGAGCAACTAAGTGCCACATTAAATTCTCTGATAATATTTTTGGATTAAAAATTTTATTCTTAAGGCATACCTGTATGTAGTTTTAGAGTCGAAAGATAAAATGATTATATAAACTCCGTAACAAAAACAGCAATCCCTGAGGACTGCCCCCTTTACCTTCACCTTCCTTGAGGCAACACTTTGACATCTTCCTGCTGATAATTTTCTTGGCATTTACTTCTGTATTTCTAGCACAGACTCACATATTTTGTTTTGTTTTGCTTAGGCATTATCCACAGACAGGAGAATGATGATTTCTGCCCCTAGTGACACACATAGAGAAACAGACACCACCCCCCCCACACACACAATTTCCTTCCGGGGTGGTGGTAAGGCAACCCACTCTATATCATATATATCATAATCTTGTGAGATCATTAGTCAACATTTATATCAGTATGACTATGTAAATGCTGCTCACAGCTGAGCCATTTTTCCATTTCTCCACAGTTTTTTCCTGAGAGTGGAGAATTCTTTTTTAAAAAATTTGCTTAATTTAATATATGCATATCATAAAATCATCCCTAAAGTCTCTCTAGGTAATACATATCTTCTCAAAACATCCAGGCTCATTAAATATCCTATTAAAGATTTTTAAATAGGGGTGCCTGGGTGGCTCAATTAGTTAAGCATCCATCTCTTGATTTCAGCTCAGGTCATGATCTCAGGGTGGTGGGATCAAGCCCCAAGTCAGGCTTTGCATTCAGCGGTGAGTCTGCTTGAGATTCTCTCCCTCTGCACCTCCTCCTTCTTGCATGTGCACACTCTCTCTTTCTCTCTCTCTCTCTCAAATAAATAAATAAATCTTTAAAAAAAGATTCTTAAAAAATCTTTGAGCCTTCTCACCTGCTCCAGTCTGGACCAGTTCTCTGAGCATACTGCATAGCTGTATACTCAGGATATTCTGTCAACATCATCCTGGGGATTCCTTGTTTTGTTTTGTTTTTTTAAGATTTTATTTATTTATTTGACAGAGATCACAAGTAGGCAGAGAGGCAAGCAGAGAGAGAGGGGGAAGCAGGCTCCCTGCTGAGCAGAGAGCCTGATGTAGGACTCGATCCCGGGACCCTGAGACCATGACCTGAGCTGAAGACAGAGGCTTAACCCACTGAGCCACCCATGTGCCCTATATTCCTTTCTTTAAGGATTTTTTTGAAAGATTATATATTTGAGAGAGAGGGATAGAGAGTGAGCAGGGGGAGAGGGAGAGAATCCCAAGCAGCCTCCCTGCTGAGTGTGGAGCCTGAGGCAGGGCTCACTCCCATGTGCTAAGTTCCTGACCTGAGCTGAAATCAAGGAGTCAAGACACTTAACTGACTGAGCCACCCAGGCACCCCAAAGATTTTATTTAAAAAAATTATATTTATTTATTTGAGAGAGAGAGTGTGTGCACACTAGTGGGGGAGGGGGAAGGGCAGAAGGGGAGGAAGAAGCAGACTCCCCCACTGAGCAGGGATCCCAACATGGGGCTCAGTCCCAGGACCCCAATTTCAGGACCCGAGCCAAAGGCAGACTTAACCAACTGAGCCACCCAGGCACCCCAAGGATTTTTAAGGGTTTTTTGTTTTGTTTTGTTTTTTAATTTTTTTCCTTCTTGGGCTGGTTAGATTCTTTCTTTCCTCCCTCCCTTCCTCCCTTTCTATTTATTTAATCCCTACTACACCCAGTGTAGGGCTTGAACTCCCAACCTTGAGATAAGGAGTTGCATGCACTTCCAGCTGGGCCAGCCAGGTACCCCGAACTGGTTAGATTTTTTAGAGCTGTGTTTTTCAAGCTGCAAGTGTTGACCCATTAGTGGTCATGGAAGTCAATTTAGTAGTTTGTGGAAGCATTTCTTTTTGAGTGGAATAGAACAGGAGATATCGGAATGCCTTGTTCGTAGTTCTGGTGAGTGTTTTATTTTGTTTTTTTCCATGTTGTTTCTGTTATATTTATTTGTATCCTTTTGTGTGTTTTGATCATGATACGAAATGTATTTCTTAATGTAGAGTTTGTAGATTTCAAAAAGTTTGAAAACCACTGCTCTAGAGAAAACTGCCCCTTCTCATTTCATGCCTAAAGGGTTTCAGCTACTAGCTTCTGAGAGCCAAATAGGGAAAGAACGCCGAGGTTCTTAATATTAAGCTTGTCAATTTTTACTTAATGCCCCTGTTCCCACTCTAATCTCCTGTTTTTGACTGTTCTTAGTGTCCTGCAATCCAAAGACCACCCTGTTTTACACTCTCCAGAGTCTTCTACAGGAGTTGGGGTGGAGGCCATCTTCCAGCTTTATAGCATAGGGGAGGGGATCTGGAAATCTGTTTCTTAGGTAGGCATGGAACTGATGCTGCAGTTTTTAGTTCCTCTGATTCTATTTCCACAGGTCCTTGTTACCACTGTTTCCTTTTTGGAGGTTTCTGTGATACAAATTAGGTTTTTTCTTGATTTTCTTTACTACTGATTTAGGATTCAGAATTCTCAGGTTTGCTCAGTAAATTACCATCAACCAATCTTTTTTTGAAAATTTGTTGCTATATCTTTGCCTATTTTCTTTGTCCTAGTATATTTTTTGTACATCCCTCACCCCCACCATCCTTTAATCTTGTACTCTTGCCAGGCTGGGGGAAGGAGTAGAGCTTATGGGTGTTTTCAGTCTACAACTTTAACTAGAAGTATGAACGCTCTTTTTTTTTTTTTTACAAAAAATTCTTTAACAGTTCATCTCCTATAGTTATGCATATAAACACCAATTAAGAAAATACATAATGGGCGCCTGGGTGGCTCAGTCAGTTTAAGTGTCAGGTCATGATCTCAGGGTCCTGGGATCCAGCCCCATATTGGGCTTCCTGCTCAGCAGGGAGCCTGCTTCTCCCTCTCCCTCTCCTGCTCCCCCTGCTTGTGTTCTCTCTCTGTATGTCAAATAAGTAAATAAAAAAATCTTTAAAATACTGAATGAAATCTTAAAAGAACAGTGAACTTAAAAAAAAAAAGAAAATATGTAGTAAAAAGCTGCTATATACATTTAAAAACAGTTAAAAAGGACTATGTATTTGAAAAATAATACATCTATGTATGAGACATGATCAGTGTGCAGACATATTAAACGTGTTATGCATATTGATTCATGGAATTCTTTGGACTCCTTTGCAATAACAGGTTCCAGGAGTCTGGTGATTGCACTGGCAGGGAATGCTTTGTTGAACTAACTAAATAATAATGGTAATTCAGAAGAAAGAGCGCATTTAGTCATTGAAGGCTTTATAAATGGTGGGTGGAATTTGGATAGGCAGAAGATTGTATTCCAAGAGAGAGAAGGCATGAGCAGAGTTGCAAAGGTAGTAGGAGATAATATGGCATGAGAAAATGGGTTGGGTTATACCTGGTGGATTTTGTTGGAGAATAATGAACGATAAAGTTGAGCGGGAGGGGCGCCTGGGTGGCTCAGTGGGTTAAGCTTCTTTGTTTGGCTCTGGTCATGATCTCAGGATCCTGGGCTCTCTGCTCACTGGGGAGTCTGCTTCCCCCTTTTTCTCTGCCTGCCTCTCTGCCTACTTGTGATCTCTCTCTGTCAAATAAGTAAATAAAATCTTTAAAAAGAAAAAAAAAGTTGGGAGAGAAAAGTGAGATTAGGTTTTGAGGGCTGTGGAAGCTTATGTGGAATTTATGTTACAGGCAATATAGGGAGATGTTAATTCTTCAGAGAAGAAGTATAATGAAAAGAGCATTTTATTAAATCAGTCAGGCCATAACATGAAATATACATTAAGAGAGAGATTAAGTTGGGGAGCCTAGGTAGGAGGCTATTGAAGTAATACTGGCATAGAAGAAGAATGACTAAATTTGTTACTCCTTTATTATATGCCAGACACCATTTTAAGCCTTTTATATATTAATACATTTACTCTTCTTGATGTGTTTTACAGATAAAGAAATAGACATAGAGGGATGGTGATTAAGATGGTGTCATGGAGATGGGAGATGAAATTATCTATATTGTGAACTGCTAGTGACCTCAAAAGATTACTATTTTTACATTGGTGGTGGTATTTGTGTTTCTTCTTCTTCTTCTTCTTCTTCTTCTTCTTCTTCTTCTTCTTCTTCTTCTTCTTTCTTTCTTTCTTTCTTTTTTTTTTAAGTACATTACTTTTCTGGAGGTTATGTTATACATTTGAGGAATACTACCTTTTGGGATAGGTCAAGATAGCAGAGCTGGAAAGAAAAATATTAGAATTTTACTACTTTTTCCCCACTATGTTTAGAACTTTAGAATCTGCTCCTTCAAAATACTGGCATTAAAGTTGATAATTTTCCAGATGTTTTTAAGAACTTGGTGACCTTTCTCTTTAGAAGAACAAAATTCTATAAATCAGTGCTCTCACCATTGATAGGAATAGTACATTACTTATTAGGGTGCTGCTTATTCTCTGCATACTAGATATAGCTGATTGAAGCTTTTATCTTGTAAAGTTATTCAGAGAGATTCCTGGTGAGTATGTGAGACGGTTCTTTGACCTGTATGTGATAACGTAATGCATTTCTTTTCAGCTTGGTTCTACAGCCATTGGGATCCAGACATCAGAGGGTGTGTGCCTAGCTGTGGAGAAGAGAATTACCTCCCCACTTATGGAGCCAAGCAGCATTGAGAAAATTGTAGAGATTGATGCTCACATAGGTAAGCAGTAAGGGAAAGCTGATCTGTAGGATCTGGCTTGGGTTAATTAGTCGTCTTTGGTGTTCCAAGGGAGATGTATTAGATGAACATCTTATCTCCTTGTTAACTATTATTTTTCAGATAGTAGGCCAGTGTGTGTAATATAAGAGTAGGAAGCAGTTGTAGAGCTCACTTACTCCCAGAATTAAGTCAGGGAGCCTTCAAATTTAGACTTGGCAAATGTGATGGTTGTTAAACTATGTCAAGGTTGAATCATAGGCCAGGTCCTTATGAGATGGTTGGGTCTTCAGTAATGCATAATGTTAGTCCTGGTAAGAAACCACCAGGAGCAGAAAATTATGTGGAAAACTAGAGGTCTCTGCTGAAAAGAAGAATTCTTAAAGATCTTTGGGGTGACTAAGGTTCAGAGAGCATAAGAATATTAGACTGAACAGATCAGTTCTCTTCCTCTGTTTTGAGATTTATCTTTTTACTCCCTGCCACCCCCTACTCCCCCACCCACTCCCTAGCACTAATTTTCTTGGTGTCTGTTTAAATTCCCCTGCCTTAGCTTCTGGCATCACTGTAGCATTACAGGGTGAGTAGTTCTGATTATTTATAGCATGGCATTTTAGTTGGCTGTCCAGATTTTCTTAACCTACTAGTCATCTTATTAATGAAACATCAGTAAAATAATGACTTGAAGGCCTCAGAACCAAATGCCATGGTGATTCTGGGAGCTCCACATTATTTCTTTCACAGACAGAGAAACAGATTTAGTCTTTTAAGATTAGAACATTTGGCTACTTCAGGTCACTTGTCTTTTGGAGATAGATCAGTGTTAGTTCATTCAGCAAATTGAGAACCTAACTATGTGCCTGATATATGTTAGTCAGCAGGGATACAGAGAGAAATGAGACTTAGTCCTTGTCTTTCAGAAGCATACAACCTAATAGTGGAGGTAAACATGTAGATAAGTAAATGCAACTGAGTGATATAGGTAGCATTAAGAAAGGCTGTGGTATGTGTTTAGAAGGGGTACAGAGGAGGAAATAATTAGTTTTGTCTTGGGCCAGTGGTAGTGGGTATTCAGAAAAGGATTCCGTAATGGTGAAGATTGAGCTGAGCTGAACTGCAAAAGATCAGGAAGTGTTCACCAAGTGAACAAGTGTCTGGAGATAGAAGGGAGACACTCTGGTTAGAGGGAATGGAAATGAGCAAACCCTTGATGGTATAAAATGTGGAATACACCGGCACAAGCAATTTGGTATGACTGGGAGGTGGACTGTAGCAAGAAGTGAGTCTGGGATCAGATAGTTGGATGTTCTTACCATGCTAAAGAGCTTGAACTTGATCCTTTTGCTCTGATGAGAAAGATTTTAAGCATTGAGGTAATATGATCAGGTTAGTATTTTAGAAAGACCATTCTGATAGCAAGGTTGCAGGTAGAGTGAAGAGGGCTGAGACTAAATGTAAGGAGATCAGGTAAGAAATTTGCTTTAGTCCACATGGAGATGATGAGGGGTTTAACCAAAATGGTAGCCAGAGAAGGGAGAAAGTAAGGATTAATGCCAGACATGCTAATTTGATAGACACTGAAAGAATTTGAGATCTAATTGGTTGTGCGGGCCAAGGAGTTTAGAAGGGAACAAACTTGATTTGAGTTGGTGGTATATCCAGGTAGATATATTAAGGGAGTCATTTGGCTTTATGGGGTTTGAAATGTGGAAGCAAGGCTTAGGCTGGAAGTGCAGATTTTTGAGTCATGGTGTATAAAGTAAAAGCCATAACCTTGGTATCTTGGACCGTTAGACAAACTTTTCTCTAGATTACTTGGTTTCTCTTTGGTCAGGGAGGTAAAAAGCTTTTGATTTTATCCTAGGGTCTTCTACTATAGGTCATAGTAAGATGGCTTTTTAAATTTTAATTTCTTCTGTTAGGATGTTATTGTTTACTTAGTTTGAAAGTGCACTGTGGTCTATAAAGAGTGCTGAAGGGATGTTTAAGGATGTAATGCGTGGAAATTCATGTTCGATTGGCTGTTCTTCTCTGTCTTCTATCTTAAAAATATTGAAGTTCTAGTTATTGTGGATTGTTTTTGAAATTTATTTGTAATATAATTGTACTTGTATTCAGTACAGATAATCAAATAATTTCCCATTTTTATCTCTTGGGTATATTGCTGTGGGATTGCTAGGTGGCTGTCGTGGTTCCATTCCAGTATTTCAGTATTTCCTGAGTGGATGAAAGAGTCCTGCAAGGATTTGGCCCCCTAGGTCACTATTGCTTTTACATTGCAGGTTGTGCCATGAGTGGGCTAATTGCTGATGCTAAGACTTTAATTGATAAAGCCAGAGTGGAGACACAGGTAAAATTAGCATCATCTCTCCTTTTTCCCATGATGCTTGAGTTCTTTCTTTAATGATGACATAGCTGCCTGAGCTGTATTGCAGGTTATCTGTGTTAATATCAGATGTAGCTCTTGGGAATGATTTTGGGTAGAATCCCTAGTTTATAAGTTTCTGAGGCTTGGAGTCTAGCCATCCAACCATTGAGGCTTTAAGGAAGCCCTGGCAAATAGTGCTGACAGTCTCTTGCTTCTTTTTTGATTTGTCTTATATAAAGCAAGCTTTGCACTGTATTCTGTTCCCTAATTGACTTTCTATGGGAGCACCGTAGCAGGAAGTGAATGTAGCTAAGGGATATTCTACCCCAGCTGCCTTTGGTGCTGGGCTTGAAAATAACAGCTCTCCTATTGCAAGTAATGTTATGTACCAGGTGACAAGTACTGGTCAGGAATACTGATACTCTGCTTGGAGAGTAGACCAGGAAGGGGAAAAAAAAATACCTGATTTGTTAACATTTTTTACACTTATTTTCAACTTTTCTGTCAGTACTTATAGAAAAGTAAGTCATTAATTTAAACACCAGTATAATGATGACCCAGGGTCTTTGGGGGAAAGTGGCACTTAGCCGTTAGCATTCACTTTAGTGAAAAGACCAAGCTTGGTGCTGCAAGGCATTAACTCTGTTTTTCATTGGAATAATCCTCTAGTCTGTCATTGCTTGGAGTCCTTTTGATCAGAGTTTATTTTCAGAGCTATTTTTCTTCCTTTCATATAGTCCCGAGCATTCAAGTTTAGTGTTATGGAAAACACAATGGAGCTGAGCATTCAGTTTGCAACCATCGTTCACAGGGATGTGTGTAGTGAGATGGAGGGCTGCTTTAATGCTTCTCTTATTTAAAAGGTAGAGAGCATTTAGGGGCGCATGAGTGGCTCAATCTGTGAAGTGTTCAACTCTTGATTTCAGCTCAGGTCTTGACCTCTGGGTTGTGGGGCATCGTGCTCAGTAGGGAGTCTGCTTGAGATTTTCTCTCCCCTTCTGTCCCCCACTGCACGTGCTCCCGTGCTCTCGCTCTCTCTCTAACTCTCTCAAATAAATAAATAAATCTTTAAAAAAAAAAAAAAGAGGAGGAGGTAGACCATGTTTTGCTCTTCTTCTAGAACCATTGGTTCACCTACAATGAGACAATGACTGTGGAGAGTGTGACTCAGGCTGTGTCTAATCTAGCTCTTCAGTTTGGAGAAGAAGATGCAGATCCAGGTGCCATGGTGAGTGTGGTGTTTGTGTCATGTTTTCTTGCTGTTCTTAGGGACTTAGGACATTTGTCCACTGAACAAACCTTTCCCAGCGCCTCTCACCACTTACTTCAATAGCCAGTTATCTTAATACCTCTTGTTTTTTTGGTTCTAGTCTCGTCCCTTTGGAGTAGCACTGTTATTTGGAGGAGTTGATGAGAAAGGACCCCAGCTGTAAGAATAATTTGCCATTTTTCCTGCTTCTTTTCTAGTAAAGTTAATTTTAATTTAGGATGGGGACTGGTTGTACAAATCAACTGAGAAGATTATCGTAGAATTACAAAAAATGAAGGGCTTCTAACTCTAAAGTTCAGTGATTGTGTGCTGCTTATACTAAGGCAAATTTGGGGAGTCTATAAAGAGCTCCCCCTGTTGGCACCACTGCTAATGCTGGAAAGAATTAAAAGTAACTTGGTTACTATAGTCAGGTTGTATTTTAGAGCTTTGATTTAGAATGTTGATTTGATCCTTATCCTCAGATATTTAGAAAGGCATACGTGGGTGCCATATTTAGATCTCCTATACTGCTAAATATCTGAGGAATTTATTAGTTTAAACACTTTTGAAAAGATCTGGTTTCCTCAGGCACAGAATGTCTTTTGGACCCATTCCTCAGTATTTCAGTGGTTTTCTGGCCGCAGGGCCAAGCATTTATATTCTTTAGCGAGATGTTTATTTCTTAAAATGCCACCACTGTTCAGCATTTTAATCCCCTTCTCTTGGGGGGTTTTGCAGGTTTCACATGGACCCATCTGGGACCTTTGTACAGTGTGATGCTCGAGCAATTGGCTCTGCTTCAGAGGGTGCCCAGAGCTCCTTGCAAGAAGTTTACCACAAGGTAATTGAGCACTCACAACTTTAATTTTATTATTATTTTTTAAATCAAGGTATAATCTACATACAATAAAATGGGCAGACCTTAAGAGTTCATTTCTAGGAGTTTGACAGTTCTATCTACCCTTATAACCACCACTTAAAACAAGATATAGAACACTTCTCACTTCCTGAAATGTTTCTCTCTCCAGTCACCCTCTTCCTCCCTGGTAACCATGTTTACCACTAGAGATTAGGCTTGTCTGCTCTTGTCATTTTTATAAATGCAGTCATACAGTTTGTATTTTGTGTTTGCCCTTTTTTGTTCAATGTACTGTTCCATTCATGTTTTTGCACTTATCAGTACTTAATGCTGAGTGGTATACCATAGTGTGGATGTACCACAGCTTGTTTATCCTTTATCTTTACAGCTTTACTTAACACTTGTATTTCCTAGTCTGGCTCTGGAAGCAAGTAGGCATTTGGCACTTTTTATCTTATGGGATGAGAGGGCTTAGTTTTGGGGAATTCATTGTGTTTGAGGACTGCCATACTTATTATTCTCACAGTTCACACATCCATCAACCCCTGGTAGTTTTGATTTTATATGTAGAAAAAACTTATGTGTAGAAAAATAGGGTTTCATGGGTTTAAAACGGTACAAGAACAGATTTGCTAACCAATGAGCTACCTTTTTAGATCATTTGGGAATTCTTATTCATAGGACATTCCCAATATTATCTTGCTTCGATTATTAAAAGAAGATAACTACATAAGTGTAGCCCTTTCTGCTTCTTCAAAGGTCACTTATATGAAAGTTGGTGGCTTTGATCTGGTTCAAAATAGGACTTTTTGGGGCGCCTGGGTGGCTCAGTGGGTTAAGCCGCTGCCTTCGGCTCAGGTCATGATCTCGGGGTCCTGGGATCGAGTCCCGCATCGGGCTCTCTGCTCAGCAGGAGCCTGCTTCCTCCTCTCTCTCTCTCTGCCTGCCTCTCTGCCTACTCGTGATCTCTCTCTGTCAAATAAATAAATAAAATCTTTAAAAAAAAAAAAAATAGGACTTTTTTCCCCCTGTGAATAAATGTATTGTACTTATTGACTGTTTACTTGAATTGTAGAGATTCTTGTCATGCACTCTACTTATTAAGCGGCTTGATTTATTATTTGCTAAGTCATTTCTTCAGGGAACTATAGGGGAAATCTTTGAAGGAAAGCAGAATTATAATGGTTACACTTCTTACCCTTTTTGTTTCAAGTCTATGACATTGAAAGAAGCCATCAAGTCTTCACTCATCATCCTCAAACAAGTAATGGAGGAGAAGCTGAATGCAACTAATATAGAGGTATTTTTCTCTTCTGTTGTTTTTTATTTATATATCATAGTTCCCATTGCTGAAGTTTGAATGGATGGAGATAATCACATTTTTATATGCTTGGCCCTTTAGAAGTTATTACTATCCTTTGAATAAATGGTAACAGCAGAAGCCAAAACTGGATGAGTTAAAGACTGGAAGGGAGGTGGACAAAACATGGATGTCCTGCTTTCTCAAGGATTTACTGTCCACAGAATGCAGTATTAAAGGACTTTTTTGTCTTTTTAAGGATGATAAAAGACTTGAAAATACTTTCATAGACTAAGAAGAAACTAGTATATAGAAAAATGTTAAAAGAAACAAAAGCAGGAATGTCTGCGTGGCTCAGTTGGTTGAGCATCTGCCTTCAGCTCAGGTCATAGTCCCAGGGTCTTGGGATCGAGTCCCACATTGGGCTCCCTGCTCATCTTGGAGTCTGCTTCTCCCTCTGCCTTCTGCTCCCCCTGTTTGTACACGCGCTCACTCGTGCGCTCTCTTTCTCTCTCTGACAAATAAAATCTTAAAAAAAAAAAAAAGAAACAAAAGTAGAGGTTAAATAGTGATAGAAAAGTTCTAGAAGAGGGAAGCCTTAGTACAAATGAAGGAGTTGATTTGGAAGAGTAGAACTCATTCAGGTTTATATTGAATACCCATTATAAGTCCAGTATTATACTAGATGCCCAGGGATACAGACACAGAAACTCCAGTTCCCATTCAGGGTAGTATACTATGTAATCTGGGGAACATAGAGATAATAACAGCTTGTGGCACTTCTATAGTAGTGATCAGAATGTATTGCCACAAGAACATGTAACTTACACTAGGACATTAGGAAAGCTGGCTGGAAGAGGTGATGCTAAAGAAAAGAAGACAAGGGTATTCTGAGAAGAGGCAAACAGCTATGCACAAAGGCTCAAAGCTGTAAAATAACATTGTATAGAAAAGGAAATTTTTTTTTTTTTTTAAAGATTTATGTGTTTATTTGAGAGAGTGCTTGCTCAAGCACAAGAGAACACCATGTGGGGAGGGGCTGAGTGAAAGGAAGAATCCCAAGTGACTCCTTGCTGAGCAGGGAGCCCAGTGATGAGGGGCTCGATCTCACAACCCTGAGACCAAGACCTGAGCCAAAACCAAGAATTGGACACTTAACATACTGAGCCACTCAGGCGCCCCTGTAAAAGAGATCTTTGAGGGTTTTCTGACTGTTGGGTGTGAGATAAATGTGAGGTAGTGAGATAGTTGGAGATGACGTGACAGTTGTGGACCAGAGTCTGAGTGCCCTTATTTAGGATGCTAAAAGTAGATGGGAGGAAAGGAGGTATAGTGGTGAGTAAGTTTGGGCAAGTTTGCAGGTGACTTGGGAATAAGTTAGGGTAAGTTTGCAGGTGACTTGGGAGAGGGATCCTGTATTTCCCTCGTGATTGTTTACATCATCTGCTCAGAATGGGTGAATGCAACAGTGAAATTAAGGTGAATGGGAACTGTTTGGAAGAGTCATTATGGATAAGGAAAAAGGAAGACAGGGATGAGTAAAAGGGTTGCTGGGCTGTATTAAAATACTAATGGAGAAAAAAAAATTTTTTTTTAAATTAAAAATAATTTTAAAAAATCTAGTGGAGGCTGGAATCATCCAACATTACTTATAGAAAGTCAGGATAGTAGGCATAGTATGTATGTACATTATATTTCAGTTAGACAGAATTTTTAAAGGCAGTGCAGCTGTAATCACAAATCCGTAATTAAACCAATCAGCACTTAACCAGGATTATTTGTCAGAAATACTTAGCATAGACTTAGATAATGTATGTTAGGGTTAATCCCTGGTAGAGGATTGCTGGTTCAGGGCCTACGAATGTCTCTCCAATAGAGCCAGCTTCCACAGGCTGCAGTGGGAGGAGCAAATTGGATGCCAAAACAGAAGCTGGCCTAAAGGTCTGAGTGGAGTTGGAGAGAGGGGTGGGAGTAGGAGGGGTTGCTCTTTGAGCAGTAATGGGGAGAGGAAGGGTTTGGAATGGAAATGGAAAAACTTACTACATAAATACTGTTTTTTCACTTTCTTAGCAGAGAATTTTAAATACTTTCCCTTGGCAACCTCTGAGACGACCAAGTGCAGCAAATGCAGTGATACCCCTTCCTAACCCTGAGGAGGGTTTTTGTCATTTCCTTTCTAGTACTTAGTGTTTCTTGGTACTTAATGAGTTAGGGTCTTGGCATTTTTCTAAGACTATCCCCTTCCCACATCAGAGTAGTTCAGACGTAGCTCTGTTGATTTCACAATGAAGGTTCTGAGGCCTGTTTGGTTCACCTGAAACTGCATAGATTTTTAGCTCATTCAGTTTCAGTGTTTCTTTGAAAAGAACATCAGAACATGAGAACATCAGAAGTGTCTCCTTCATGTTTTATCATTAACTATTCCCTAACTATAATCCCTGACTATAGTTTTTTCACATTAAAACAAAAGGGCACTTTGACTTGTCCAAGATAATTTACTCCCCAGTACTCTTGAGGTTTCTAAATCTGGCTGTCCATCAGTCTTTGGAAATGAGGCCCAGAAATCTGTAGTTTTGAAGTCTCCTTGGATGAGTCTAAGGGTCAGTCATTTGGGAGCCATTGCTCTAGAGCCCATCTGCTTCATCTCTTTTAGGGCCCTGCTCCATCAAGTTGTCCCTTGGATCCCCAGCCTTTCCTTCTCTACCAAAAAAAATTTCCAAGTGGCATCTTTTTCAGAAAACAAAACAGGGGCATCTGGGTGGCTCAGTAGGTTAAACATCTGCAGCTCAGGTCATGATCCCAGGATTGAGCCCTACATTGGGCTCCCTGCTCAGTGGGGAGCCTGCTTCTCCCTCTGCCCCCCCCCCTGCTTGTGCATGAGCTCTCTCTTGTTCTCCCTCTCTCAAATAAATAAAGTCTTAAAAACAAAACAAAATCCACTTTCGTTAACTCCTCTACCTAGTATCTTGTCTTAAAAAAAAAAATCAACTTTGTTGAGATACAGTGTATATTCTGTAAAATGCAGTACTATTTAAACTTTTTAAATGTACTATTTTAAGTACACAGTTCAGTGAATTTTAACAAGCACATAATCTGCCACCTCAATTAAGGTATAGAACATTTCTGTCATCCCAGAAATTTTTTTATGTCCCTTTTTTAATCCGTTCCTTTCTACTGATCTGCTTTTTGTCCCTATAGATTTGTTTTGGGTGTTCTAGAGTTTCATATAAATGGGTTACACGGTATGTGCTCTTTTGTGTCTAACTTCTTTCACTCAGCGTAATGACTTGAGATTCAGCCTGTGGCTGTCAGTAGTCTGTCACATTTTATTGCCAAGGGCTATTCCATTCATCCTTTTTTGTAACCTTTATTGCTAGGTCTCTTCCCAGCAGAACCTTAGGTTCATTGTGCTCACTGCTTCCCTCCATTTATTCCTCAATCGCTATCATTTGTTTCTGTTCTTAATAGTTCCCTGAGACTGCTCCTTGCTAAGATAACTCCTTTTTGTCATATTTCATGGTCACATTTTAGACCTATTATTTGACCTGTCTGAAGCAGACTTCTCAAATTTTTGACAATTCTAAAACGAAACATTCATTCTCTTTCCTGAAAACCATTTCATCTTCTTGTCTTTCTAATGCTGGTTGATGACACCATCGGTGTACCTGCCATTCATAGCAGAAACCTAGAAGATTCTGGCTTTCTCCCTTTTAACTTTACTGAATTGTTCTCTTCACTGTTTTTGCCTACTTTTCAGTAACTCTCATGTCTGTGCCCGCTCTCCATCCCTACTTCCAGTGCCTACTTTTGTTCAGGCACTCAGTGTTCTCCTGCCTTATATATTTTCAGAGGTTTCCTAACTAGTCTTCCTTCCTATAGCCTTGCCATCCTTCATTTCATTCCATTTCCCACCTCCCCCCATTGTGCTACTGAAGTTGATCTTCTAAACCACATATCTAGTCTAGCTTGTTCTCCACTTAAAAACATCTTTTCTGACTTCTAGTCCACAAGATGAATTCCAAGCTTCTTTTATGATGAAATGATTTATAGTTCTTAAGTCATAATGTTTAATCTGTTAGGCACCTTGCTAAGCATTTTGCATGTAATTATCTTTTTTAATTTACACAGCAACTCTCCAAGGTTGGTATTCCTATTTCCATTTTACAAAATAGGAAACTGAGCTTTGAGAGGGTAGAATCATGCTCTAAATAACAGAATTGGTAAGTGGAAGAATCAAAATTTGAACCCAACTGTGATTTGGAGTCCTGTACCAAACCAGAATATACCAGTATAATACATTGTCTTTCCTACTCCTCCTCCCCATTTTATCTCACCCCATATGCAATCTCTTCTTTAGCCATTCAGAATTACTTTGTATTATAAATACATCATCTTGTTTCATGCTTTTATGCATTTATACATTCAACCTGCCCTTCTGCTCGTCCACTTTAAGACATAACTCAAGGGGGCATCTGGGTAACTCATTCGGTTAAGCATCTGACTCCTGATTTCAGCTGAGGTCATGATCTCAGGGTCATGAGATTGAGCCCCACTTTGGGCTCCCTACTCAGTCTGCTTGGATTTGTCTCTCAGTCTCTGCCCCTCCCTCCACTCGCTTGTGCAGGCACCCCCCCCACCCCCGCCAAAGTTAAAAAAAAAAAAAAAAAAAAGACACACAACCTAAAAGCCGCTTCTCTTTGAAATCTTCCTTGACTTCCCCTAGGTCACTCCTTTGTGGCTCTACATATGCTTAGCTCTGTTATAACATCTAACATTGAAAGCATTTGGCACCTGGCACCCTTAGTAAATAAAGAAATTTTCTTCATCTTCGCATCCCTAGTGCCTAATACAATTGTAACTAGTGCACAAGTGCTTAATAAATATTAATTGGATCAGTGAATGAAAATATGTCTTACCTATCTCACAGAGCTTGTGATTTCGTTTTGTTGGTGTTTTTTGTTTTGGATTGGTTTGGTTTTTATAGATTTATTTATTTGAAAGAGAGAAAGTGTGTAGAGGGGATTGGAGGGAGAGGGGAGAGAGAGAGTCTTAAGCAGACTCCCAGCTGAGCAAGGCCCCCATGGGCCTTGATCCCACAACCCATGAGATCATGACCTAAAAATAATAAATATCATATAATTGGATTGTGCTAATTCTGGCAATTTTCAAATTATATTAAATATCAATAATGAATATTACCAAAAATGCTCTAGTATGTTTAATTTTAAGGTCTAAAAAAAAAGGCAACATGAGGACATGACATTTAAAACGAACAAAACAGCTTTTTGGCAAATGTGAAGTGGCACCTATTGCTCAATATTGCCCCGACACATGGGAACTGTGTTATCAGCAGAGGTGATGGAAGTATTGGTTGTTTTAGCTAAATTTGAAACTAACCATCTTCTAACCCTGGTCTTTTATTGCTTAAATAGATTATATCTAAACTGTTGGTTATTATTATTATTATTATTATTTTTTAAAGATTTTATTTATTTATTTGACAGAGAGAGAGATCACAAGTAAGCAGAGAGGCAGGCAGAGGGAGAGAGGGAGAAGCAGGCTGAGCAGAGAGCCCGACATGGGGCTCGATCCCAGAACCCTGAGATCATGACCCCAGCTGAAGGCAGAGGCTCAACCCACTGAGCCACCCAGGCGCCCCCTAAACTGTTGGTTATTATTAATATCTGTCAATCACAACTGATTTCCTAATGTCAGTGTTAGTGGAATCCTTTCATTTTCATGGCCATTCCTTTTATTTTTTTATTTTTTATTTTTTAAAAAGATTTTAAAATTTGATTTAAATTTTAAATTTAAATTTAAGGAATAAAATTAAGGAATAGAGAGAGAAGCAGACTCCCTGACTTTCAGGGATCCCTGTGCAGGGTTTGATCCCAGGACCTTGGGATCATGACCTGAGCTGAAGGCAAATGCTTAACCGCCTAAGCACCCAGGCAACCCTCATGGCCAGTCCTTTTAAAAAAAACAGAACTTTGCTGTTAAGTTGCCTTATGAACAATTTTAGAGAATACAACATACCTAATAACAATAGTTATTTAGTACTTACAATGTTCCTAGGCAGTGTTGTAAGCACTTACATATATTAACACATTTAATCTTCACAGCTTCTGTATAAGTGCTATTATCATCCCCATTTTTGTGTTGGAAATTGAAACACAGACTGTCCAAGAAACAAAGGTCTCACACACACAAGGTTCACTTGCAAGTGGGTAAACACACTTTAATATATTTCTAAAGAAATCATTAATGGAAAAACGTAGTAACCCTGTGTAATTTGTTGCTGCTTTTCTGATCCTTGTTGAAGTAACTTGAAAAAATGACAATGATGCCAGGTGTTTGGTTAACTATTATGTGGTAAGTTAACCTCAAAATAGAAAATTTGGTCAATAAAAAGTTGTATTTGGGAGTCAGAGAGCTATTTTAGGAACCTACGGTGGGAAAGGATATCCCTGGGACAGCAGATCCCTTAGTTCCTAATGAACAGCGGCATCACTAACACAGCTTCCTCCAGACCTGGTGCTATGTGCAGAGTAATCGAGCCCAGCTCATTAACTCTTCTCTGCTTTCTTTCCAGTTGGCCACGGTGCAGCCCGGCCAGAATTTCCACATGTTCACAAAGGAAGAACTTGAAGAGGTTATCAAGGACATTTAAAGAAGCATGAGCCTCAGAACTTCTCTGGGACAATTTCAGTTCTCCTAAATGCTTTTAACTTTTAATTTCAGCTCCTGTTCTTGGAAGATCTCCATTATATGTGCATTTTTTTTTATGATGTCTGTACATAAAGGCAGTTCTGAAATAAAGAAAAATTTAAAATTTGTTAATAGACTATTCTCTTCTAATGCAGTCTTTTGTTTGGAATGCTCATGTTAGGAGGCAAAGAGGATAGTGGTATTAATATCCCTATTCTATCAGAGTGTCTATTCTAAAAGCTAATGTCTGTCTACAACAGAATCAACTGTCTCACAAATCCCTTGGTGTTGGCAAATGAACTCAAGCTAGTCCAGCTCCTCCCAGAGATACATACCACTGTGAACTCATTTCAGACCTGTAGTTTCTCTTGATTAAATAGGTACTTTTGCTGCTTTTCTTATATGAAGGAGATGTTAACAAATTGACCATGAAAAACACATTTTGAGGGTTAGAGTTAATTAAGCTAACTACAGTGTTGTCCCAGTTCTTGTGTCTTAATAGAGAATTTGAAAAGAGATTTTCATTTTTAATGAGGTTAACTACAAAAGCTGCCATTTTATGACTCATTGAGATTATTTAAAGTATCAATCTATTAGAGCCCCCAAAATGGCCATATGAAGTAGCTATCATTATCATACTTTAACAGATGAAGAATCTAAGGGTATATGTCCATAGACACAGAAAATTAAGCTGTGGGACTTGAACTTAGATTTTCTGGTTTCATATCATCAACTCTTGATTTTATAATGTCAGGTCCTTGGATCCTATACACCTAGTGAGTAATAGGGAAATCTCATTGAAATTTGAAATACACCAGCACTATCTACAACATGGCTAATCCACGCTTAACGACTGAGCCACCCAGGTGCCCCAAATCCATATATGGTTAAGGCAGAATTGATTGCATATTATCTTCATTGACATTTGTAGAAAGTTGTAGTCCATGATGTCAAAATAAGTCATGATTATTTGCGTAGGTTGAATTCATACTAAATTTCATACTGTGTTTCCAGCAAAACAAAAAAAAACTTGTGTTTATATACATTTGGAAATTGTAATGGCAAACATTTGGAAGAAAATAATTTTGCCCTACATATGCACATAAGGAAAGTAGAGAACCAGAACACATTGTCACCAATGTTCTGGAGACTGGTCTAGTGATTTTATCCCTGTTATTAAATACCACATGATAGGGGCATCTGGCTGGCTCAAGTCATTAGAGCATGCAACTCTTGATTTCAGGGTCATGAGTTTGAGCCCCATATTAGGCTTAGAGGTTACTTAAAAAATAAATACAACACGATAATCATGAGATTGATTTCTCTCATGTTGACCATTATCAAATCCTGGTAGAAAATGCCACTGAAAAATCCTATCACAACTTCCATTTATTCTAATCTAATATCTATCTACTATGTACCATGTGTTAGGCATTGAAGATGGAGCTGTGAAAATACTGGATGTGGCCTCTGCTCCCATGAAGCTTCTACTGGGAAGAACTAGACTAACATTTCCTTTAACTCTGTAGGTTCATGGACAAAGCATGCTCCTTTAGGGAGAGATGAGAGTTGTGTCTCTGAATTATGGGCATTATGTGGGGAAAACCAGATCTTAACATACCTCCCTTAGCCTCAGCTTACACTACTTTGCCTTCTTGCTGCCTAGGCAGTGTTATTTGTACCTTGAACTCTACAAATGGTGAGACAGTGAATTTCACACCCTCTATGTTTTTGAAAGAATAGGATTTCAGCATCCTTAAAAGAGATGTTTGGTTTTCTGTAAGTTTCCTACAACGTTTCTTGTGTCCAATTGAAATAGGATCAGCGGGGCTTATGGGTGGCTCAGTTGGTTACGCATCTGCCTTTGGCTCGGGTGGTGATATCAGGGTCCTGGGATCGAGGCCCACATCGGGCACCCTGCTCAGCAGAAAGCCTCTTCCCCCCTCCCTCTGCTGCTCACCCTGCTTGTGCCCTCTCTCTGTCAAATAAATAAGACTTCTTGTTGAAAAAGATAAATAGGATCAGAAACGATCTCGCTAGTAAAAGTGATGGTTTTGTGATGTGTAACCACTTTTTATTCATCTTTCTGCTATAGAATTTATCTTGGAGAAAGGTACAGTTTTTACTAATAAGTAATTTATGTATTTTAGTCCTGCAAGTGAGGTAAGATCTTATGTGCAGTATTTCACAAGGGAGATCTGACAGTGCAACTTTTGCATATAGTGCCTGTGTCAGACTAAAATACTGAAACACTTTAGTTGCGCAAAACATTTTCTCAGCGCCATATGCAAAGTACCATGTCCCTAGCAGCTAATACAGTTGATGAGGGAAATACATATTCTGTAAGCATACGGTTGGTTAACAAAAAGTAATATATTCAAAAGTACAATAACTGCAACAATTTAATACTTGTTTAAAAGTGTATGTAGTAATTCGTCCAGGAGATGGCACTGTTGAGTTGTTTTTTCTTTTCAAGCCCATAAGACAATAGACCATTCATCTTTGTGTCACCCAAACAAAGAAATATTCCTCTATACCCTCTCTTCTTCCCCTAGCTAATCACATGCTACTGGAACTGACTGTCTTGTGATCTACTCCATAGTTGGCATAGATTAAAAAATAATCTGTATTTAAAAAAAATAATCTGACACATGGTAATTAATGGAAAGGAACAAATTGTACACCAGTTTTCAAGCTTTGTCATTTCAGCAGCTGAGAACTTGGAAGACTGATCTAGTGATTTCACCACTCTGCTCAGATGCCATTCAAAAATATTTTTCACTTCTCAGGTCTTATGGTTGTTCTGGGAAAAAATGTAAATTTGTAAAGCTTTTTGTTTGCAAATTATTGTGAGTAGATGGATTTTAATGTAAACATTAGGTTGGGTGCATTGCACCATTTTGCTCTACAATGAATAATATATTCTCATTTGGGTTTACCTCCAGTTTGTAGTTAAAAGTACTTTTTAGTGGTATTATTGGAGCGTAACGTTTGTGCGCTTAGTATCTTTCTATTTGCTACCTTTTCTACTGAACAACTTCGAGCATTCAGAAGGGATGGAGTCAGTAAAGATTCAAAACTGGTTTTACCTGCGCTGCATGTTCTAAAAGTTAAGTGTGTAGTTCCTGCGATAAAGGGAACTGCATAGGGTTTTGTTTTATTGATTAGAGGCAGGATGCTAATTTAGGGGGCATCATATACTCAAAATCAAACTTGTGCAATGCACTCATGGCAGGGTTAAGACACTTCGGTAAAGACAACATGCACCTACCTATGAAATTATCGTGTCTAAAGTAAGCACTGGGGAATTCTCTTGCCCCTTTTACCCATCCCTGATTTCTAAGCTACTTTGTAAGTCTAGGGAAACCAATAAGCAATTCTGCCTTTGGCCTAACTCCCTGCGGAAGAGGAAAGCGAGTGAGACCATACGTGGTGGAGTGGAGGACTCTTCAAGCTTGCATGAGTCACGGATGTTCTGATGTCTATCTGCCTCCGTAGGACCAGCCCACACAGTTCGCATTTACCTTTCTGGCAGCGAGGCGGGCTGCTTCACTGGACAATGGGTGCTCCAGTACGCGAAGGTTAAAAACCTGAAGCACCGGTTCATGACGAAGCCCCCTTTTCCAGCTGAGCAAGCTGAGGGAGTCCCTTAGGAGATTTTCCAGGCGCTGCCGCAACCCAAGGAATTTTAGGGATGTCTGTGGGGGAGACGCGCTGGGGGGGGGGAATAACGCGGTCCCCAACCTGAGGGTGCCAGAGCGAGCAGCGAGGGGTCTGGGCGCCACGGGCAGGGGGTGCTTCGCGGGAGGCGCGGGATGCTCCTACGCTAACTCTGGAAGCCCGGCCGGGGAGACGCCAGGCGATGGAGGGATGACCTCAGCGGTCTCTGCCACGTTCCAGCCAATCAGTCCCGCATCTTGGCATCCGAATCCAGGACCCCCGAAGCCGGAGGCGACGCGAGCCAATGAGGAGCGGACCGGGGAAGAAGGACAGGCGGCCAGCCTATGGGGGCGGAGAGGCCCGGCTGCGCGTATCCAAGGAGCGCCGGGCTCCGGCTCGGGGGTGTGGCGCGGCGCCGGCGGGGGTGGGCGGGCGCGCCGGGCGGCAGGTGTCGGCGGCGTCGGCATTCGGCGGCGATGGAGCGGCCCCGGGGAGCTGCGGATGGCCTCTTGCGCTGGCCCCACGGCCTCGGCCTCCTTCTCCTCTTCCAGCTGCTGCCGCCGGAGACCCTCGGCCAGGACCGGCTGGACGCGCCGCCGCCGCCCGCTGCGCCGCTGTCGCGCTGGTCCGGCCCCGTCGGGGTGAGCTGGGGGCTGCGCGCGGCCGCGCCCGGGGGCCCGGTTCCCCGCGGCGGCCGTTGGCGCCGCAGCGCGCTCGAGGAGGACCAGGACTGCGGCCGGGTACCGGACTTCGTCGCCAAGCTGGCCAACAACACGCACCAGGTGAGCGGGCGCCGGGCCCGGGCGCCGCCCGGACTGCGAGGTGCCACCCCCCGGCCCCCTCCTCCGGCGGCCGCCTGCCCCGCCCGCGCGGCCCGTCCCTCCTCCAGCGTCCGCGCGACTCGCGGCTCGGCTGGGGAGACCCGAGCCGCTCGCCTGCCCCGCGCCGCCCGCGCCCCCTGGGCCGCGGCTTCGAAACTGCGGCGGGCGGGCGGAGTCCGGCCCGGGAGCGGCCCCCCGGGACGCGGCGGCCCGCGCGGCTGTGTTTCGTCACAGGGGAGGCAGCCTTAGACTGTCACGGCATTCTTTTTTTTCTTTCTTTCTTTTTTTTTTAAGTTGCCAAAATTTCTAGAGCGCCCTTGTTTTGTGTCTGTGTAAATAATCAGGACCCAGTAACGCTATAACCCACCAGGAGGCTGGAGGACTAATCACCTCTTTAAGTGCTGGAGAAGTTGGGCTGCGCAGAAGCAGAGGTGTGTCCTCGCCGGGTCAGTACTTTCAGGGTGGGTAGGCGTGTTCAGAAATCCCACAGCAGTTCTTAGGTTACTGTGTGTATTTTAGTATGTGAAGGGACAAGCTTGGAGATGGGCTGACAATGTATCTGTGATCTCTCTTCCGCCTTCAATTTGACCTTCTAGCCTGGCATTGGAGTCGACCAGGTTGTCTTCATCCTGTTGTAACAAGATTTCCAGCAGGACGCACATTGCCGGCATTCTCCTTCGTGCTCAGTCCTAGTCAGAAACTTTAAAAATTGCGATAGTTCTCTCCCTAGGGACAAGCCCCTCAACCTTTGCACACTACTGGCCTGACAAAGCCCATTGTTAAGAAGGTCCAGGCTCCTTGCTGCAGTGCAACGTGGACACCTTTCCTCTAGTCTCCCTGGGAACTAATGGTTTAATTGTTGCTACCCATATTTGCCCAGGGTAGCCTTCATGTGATACATTCGCCATTACATCTCACATTCCCTGTCAGCCAAATCTCAGTCTCCCCTTGAACTGTCTTTCTCCCTTTGCCTGGACTCTACTTGATACTTGTGCTGAATTCTCAGATGTGGGGTCCCCGGAGGCAGTTGCTGTCAGGGCACAGGCAGTCAGGGAGAGCCCCACTGAAGGCCACACTGGTGGCAGCTATGTAACTAGTGCTGACCAGTGGAACCAAGTTGGATACAACCAAGTTGGATGCGGACAGGGTGGAGTGAGTACTGGGAAGACTTCCTGTTTGCCAGGAAAAAATAATGGTGTAGAGGGCTGTCTCACAGTGGGGAGTTGAGGAAGGCTTTACAGCACTGATGCTGAACTTAAAACAGGACCCCTTCCTTCCTGGAGTCAGCTGGACGTAGCATTCTTACCCCATATTTTTGATTTTTCTCTTGCTGGTTGACCTACCTCAGGACCTGCTGCTACTCCTGGATGTATGCCCTGACTAGTCTGACTTGATACATCTTTTGTAAACTGTTGATTTCTAAAGCTAGAGGTTGAAAAAAATGGCTCAGGGGTTCCTTAGGCCACATATACTCAAAAGCAGATCTGAAACCTTGTTCTTCAGAAAGAAGCTTCCCTCTATTTCTCTCATTTTATTTAGCTACTGATTTTTTTTTCTTTTTTTCTCCATCTTCTTTCAGTGACCTAATTTTAAATAGCTCTTTTTGCACTTGTTAATTGCCCATAGTCTCTTCTTCAGAGATCCCATCCTGTTTATAACATGTGAATGTGGTGAAAGTGAAGCCATTGTTAATAATCTTCACCTTAGAAATGGTTGAGTAAAGCAGTTCTTAGAGGTCCTTAACCCAGAATTGTTATGTGGTAGTCTGTTCTGCTTTTCAGTTCTTTATTTTTAGAAATCCTGATAAGTCATCCTGAATGGTATTGAGAGATCTAGTATTTAGCGACCCTTTATAAACAGTGTGAAATAAAAGGATCAGCATGGCCAAACAACTTTTTATCAGGGCTATTGTATACTTTTGTATACAATACTTTTTTTGTATCCTTTTGTACAGCTGGGAAAGTGCCACTAAGAGGAGTTTTTCACAAGATGACAGGAGTCAATTCCCAAAGAAAATTGAAAGTTTTTGGTTCTCATTTGTTAAAACTTGCAGTTCATGTTAAGCCACATTGATTCATATAGTCAGTGCACGAAAACGCCGTCCAAATGTCCAAGATGTGCTGGATGCTGGGTGCCAAGATACAAAGAAAAGATAGTTCAGACTGGACAATGAAAAGTCTCAGAAGGTTTTAGCAGATCTCCTGGACCATTGGCTTGTTTGGCTTGTGAGAATTTATTGGCGTTTCTTCTTTAAAAAGCAAGGTAAAACTAAAGCATGATAGTGCTTTTATATTCTGGTATTAGGAGATATGTGCCCTAATGACTTATACCTTGGGCTTCTTCCCTCATGAAATCCAGCAAGTGTGTCTGTGTATTTATAAATGCCCTTTTCTCAGACTCAAAAAATAACCTTTTTGTCTTTAACCCAAAATTGTTTTCATGCCACACTTTTAACTGACTCTTTTAAGCACTTGGAGTATCCGTGACACGTATAACCTTTGCACATGAGACAAATTGAGCAAGCAGAGAAGATTTTATTAATGTTGGTTGCTAAGTTGGATTGCTTCAAAACATTCCTCCTGTAAGTACCCCTTTGAGGTTCAGCATGAAAACTGTCTTAAAGAAACAGATGAAATGCTTTGGCCAGAGTTACGGTGGTTGCTGACATAATTTCCTTACTTCTCATTCCTGTGTTCAGACCATTTGATAATTTCCTTAAAACTTTCAAAACTTATGATTAAAAGCCAGAAACTGTTGCTCACTCTCTGTCCTCCCTCTGCTCCTGTCATTAACTACTTCTTTACACAGAACTTCCCAACTGCACCCCAACATCAAAGCATCTGGTTTCTTAAATAAACAGGCCCTGGAGAGAGACCGCGTTGTATGGCATGTGGGCTCTGAGAAGAATGTGCGTGTTTGTTTGCTGGTGCTGGCAGGGCTGAGTCCAGGCTGACAGGACTGAATGTGCCTGTTGGAGGTTCAGGGAGCTCCCGCTCCTAGCCTGTTGTGGATCTTTGTCACACCCGGAAATCAGAAGGTCAGTCAGTGCCTTTATCTGCCCCAGAACTTTCTAACTGCCTCATTTATTGCAACAGGCAGTCTCTCTCCATACTACCTTCCCCAGCACTCCCACCCTGACCCTGGAGTTAGTCTTCTCTTGAGCCCTGTTCCACCCGTTTGTTTTACAAAGAGGTAGAAGCATAGGAATTCCATAGGATTTCCTTCTTGATCCCGGTTGAGCAGAATGAGCAAAATCCCCACGAGGACCCTATTCCCATGCAGTATACTTATCAGACCTTTAACCCTGATGGCTGTAAAGTGACTTCTGCAGTCGGGAATTCAGTTGCACGTATCAGCAGATTTGATGACGTGTATTTGTCTGGGGAAAGGGTAGTCTTCATCTGTAGTTTGGTTGGGGTGAGCGTAGAGAGCTATCCAGGCAGGACAAATGGCTCAGGGGGACTGCAGTGTAACAATTAGGTAAGGTCTCTGCTGACTCAAATATTTGGCTTTGTGCATAGTGATTTTTCATTAGAAATCTGAGTCTCCTGTTTGTGGAAATGATTGGAAGAAGGCTTGTGTTCTGGTCAATTTCTAATGGTTATTTTCTTTCTGTAATGATAAAAATATTAGGCTTTCCATCCTGCTGTTTTGATCTGATTTTTCATGTCCGGTTCACAAGGCTCTTAGCAGCTTCTTCTGCACTCTGCCGATTTCCAATCAGCTCTTGCCAACAAGCATTGGATTCTCAGTGGGTGACTGCAGAGACTGTGCTCCCCAACTTTGTCCTAGTTGGCCTGTTATCCTTGTGTGATCCTCACAGGAAGGACAGAGCTTAACACTGAGTGGTAATGGTTGGAGCAGGAGTGAGGTCTGCTCCTCTCCCTCCCTTTCTGTGCACCCCTACCCCTTAGGTTCTTTTTTTTTTTTTTTTCCTTTTAAGATTTATTTATTTTGGAAAGATAACATGAGGAGGGGGAGCAGAGGGAGAGGGGGAGAAAGTCCCAAACAGACTCCACGCTGAGTGTGGAGCCTGACTTGGGGTTTGATCCCACAACCCAGAGATCATGACCTGATCTAAAACCAAGAGTTGGGCGCCCAACTGACTTTGCCACCCAGGCACCCTTCAAGTGCTGCCCTAACAGAAGTGAGCTGTGTTTTGAGACTGGAGAAATGATGCTTGGATGTTTTATATGATTAGAAGCTAATTTTATGGCAGGCAAAACTATCAAATTTGACATGTAATTAAAAATACAGCTTTTCTTGCAAAAGGCACTGTGACAGTTGCTCTAAAAATATTATGAAATAGATATTGCATTTGTAAATTTCAAAAATTTTTTCAATTTACCTTCCTATTTCTTTGTAACTAGTGTTTCTTTGGCATTTTTTATTCTTTTTAAAAATTTGGCGAAAATTTGTTCTTACCATTGTCTAGGTTGCCTCACTGATTTGTGTGTAGGTGGGTTTGAGGAGTAATGGGGCTTGAGGAACATGCTAGTCAATTTCAGGCTGTTCTAGACAGGTTTTTTGTTGTTCTAATAGTGACTATAGTCAAAGTTGGGTTAGTCATATGTGGCTTTGAGTTAGCTGGGTTGAATGAATCTTCATGACAGACCCTTCATACCTACAGAGGTTGTTAAGTGCCAGAAATGTGGAGGTTTTTTCTGTTTGTTTTTTTTGTTGTTGTTGTTTTGTTTTGTCTTAAAATATTGAGGCTATTTTCCCCACTCCACCCTGAATCCTAGTCTCAGGAAACCACAGCAAAAACAGAATCTTCCATTCAGAGCCCGTGGTGTTTTGCTGAGAAAGTTTTCTGTGAATGCAGTTTATTTTCTGTTTTACATTTCAGTATCGAGCTCTCAATTCCTCAGATACAACAGGAGAAATTTTAGATTAGCTTTAAAATGTCTAAAAAAATTCTGATTCATATGGAAGAGGGGGAGGCCAGGGGTTGTGATCACAAATGTTTATTGGTTGATTCCAAATTTAGAAGCAAATTAGGGCTGTTCTGCTTCCTAGTTGAACTTGAACATAGCAGGGATTTCACATCTGGGGGTAATTTGTTACCACCTCCAGAGCTTGCTTCACTGAAATATGAGTGTTCTTTAAGATAGCAGGAGTATTTTTTTTTTCCATAAAATTATGAAAGACATTTGACTTGTTTACTTTTTGGGTAGTACTTTGTCATCCTTTGTTGCCTGAAAAATCTAATGCAAAGCAAAGCTACTAGCTTGGATAGTCTAAAAGCAAACCCAGAAAACAAATAACAATTAATTTGTTTTTTTCCTTTCCTACAGTACTTGGCCAAAACTAGGATTTTTTTTTTTTCTCTTGTCCTGGCTGCTTGTGTTTTTAAAAATAGATGGTCAGCTTACCATTAATATACTCAGCCCTGTGCTAGTTAGAAACATATGAGTGATTAATTGGCTTGATTTTTTTTTTTTTCATCAGAAGAGAATGTATGAGGGGTTTTTTGTTTGTTTTTTTCCCTCTTGGGCTTGAATACTATCTCTTATATTTGCTTTTGTTAAGAGTTTTGTTCTTTTCTTCCTGTATGTTCTAAGAAACGAAGTACTGATATTGTACTTAAGCCAGTTTGCAAGTCTGGTTCAACAGCAAGATCGTCACCCTGAAGGGCTAAGAGAATAACTGGGAAGGAAAATTTTGATCAACTTTATACTTCCCGGACAAGATAGTTCAAAACAGACCTCTATCTGGTACCTACCCTTGGTCAAAGGGATTCAGATGTTGTATGCACAATTCAAGAGAGAGCTCTCAATTTCCAGATTTGAGTCCTGGCTCTGCTGTTTTATAGCTGTGTGATCATGGACAGTCACTTCACTCCTCTGGCCTTTATTATAGTTTTTTAAACTAGAGAAGCAGCTTTAGGATCATTTGGAAGGGGAAATAAAAAGTTTTATCAAAATGTTTTGTTAAATATATTGTGTCAATGTCATTAATTTAAGCACCTAGTAAGCTACATATAGTGGAGTCCAGGCCTTTGGACATCCAAAGCAAATGTTAAAGACCCACATTGGTGCTGCTTTCAGGATTAAGTGTTCAAAGATGTCTTGATGAAAGTTTGGAAGAATTTTTAAAGAAGGCATGCCCACCACAGTGCAGTGGTTTGGGAAGGCCTCCTGGATGAAGAGAGAATCAAGGTATGCAGGTAATTCTTAAGAGATCTGTAAAGGCATGATGGTAGGGAAATCCAGGACATGCTCAGGGAATGGTCAAGGGAAAGTTTTCTGTGGGGTAGAAGTAGCTGATGAGGAGTATGTCTAAGGTTTCCAGAAAAACACATAAGAGAAGTCAAAAAAGGTAGGTCTTAGGTGGGAGAAGGAAGAGGAGAGAGAGGGGAGTGCTGGGCAGGGAGCTGTGCTTTGGGACTTCATGGGTAATGTCTTTTAACGGGTAGTGTTAGACTTGAGGCTGGAGATGGAGAAACCAGAGGTGGAAATGGGGATCCAAGAAGAGTTGACCATTTAGAGGTTGACCATTGCTGTGGTATTGAAGAATACATCCGACAGGAGAGCAGAATAGAGAGCAGGGCAGA
The DNA here is from genome assembly GCF_009829155.1 of Mustela erminea. Classification (NCBI taxonomy): domain Eukaryota; kingdom Metazoa; phylum Chordata; class Mammalia; order Carnivora; family Mustelidae; genus Mustela; species Mustela erminea. The sequence continues at coordinate 16,207,926 of NC_045623.1, forward strand.
CCACCTTTTATACTTAAAGTGCTAAAGTTTCTAAGGAACACTCTTAGACTCCTGGACCTTATTGGAGGAGAATGTGAGCCAAGGCATGAGACTCCCAGGACCTCTAAGATGGTGAAGCCAATGAACAAATTTCTCTTTCCTTAATATTTTTGAACAGGATGAGGTTGAATTCTTGCTGATGATGTGCTTAACAGTTTGAATCATAGATTGTTAAGCTCATTAGCTGGTCAGATCTCTTACTTTTACTGATGAGTCTAAATGACTTTGTATGTGGGCCAAGAACTGAGAGTAGAACACAGATGTCCCAATGTGGTGCAGTGTTTCGAAGTGTTTCATAGAGAAGTGTGTGTGTGTGTGTGTGTGTGTGTGTGTGTTTTAAGATTTTTATTTATTTGAGAAAGAGAGAGAGAGGATAAGAGCACAAGTAGAGGGGAGCAGCAGAGGGAGAGGGAGAAAGAAACTCTCTGCTGAGCAGAGATCCCGGGGTAGGGCTGGATCCAAGGACTCCAGGATCATGACCTGAGCCGAAGGCAGATGCTTAACTGACTGAGCCACCCAGGCGCCCCTCATAGAGATATTTTAAGTCAATGCATTTGCTTTAGGGATAAGGCAAGGTTATAGACCCCCACTGTAAGTCCTACAGTTGTGAATTCTCTGCTCTTTTCCATCATTGAACCCTCAGCAGAGCTCAGTTAGCCTTTTTTAGCCTCAGTTTCCCATATAGAAAGCATTATCAGAGGCTTTGAAGAGAAAATGTTCTGAAAACCTTGGAGTACCATATGTGTGATTTATGTCATTTCTTAACAAGCCTGTTGATCTGGCTACTGACTCCACAGGGCCCAGTTGTCAGCCAAATGATCCTGATAAATACCAACTCCAGAGGAACACATGCAGAAAAGGAGATACGGGAGATGAAGTGGTTTTATCACTTGGCAGGGTTGGGTGACAGGCTTGGGTGGGGGTGGCAAGAAGGAGGGTGAGTCAAGATTGGCAGAAATGTGAGAAGCGTATGTGTTCTTTTTTTAACCTTCATGATTACATCAAAATTTTAACTTGTTAATATGATTGGCAGTTCTTTGAGGCAGTGGTTAGGAGGGAACATGATCTCAGGTCAGACCTGGCTAAATTCAAACTTCAGTGGTGACCATGGACAGATTAATTTCAATGTGTCTTGGTCTTTTCAACTATAAAATGGAGGTCCTAAGTTCTATGTCTTAGGGTCATTGTGAAGATTAAATGAGATGTGGGATTTAGTGTGTGTTCATCCTTTAGTAAATCTTACAATGATTATTTCCACAAAGCTTCTGATGCGTTACCGGTTAGATGCCCAAATATTTGTGTATACACTTGAAATTGTTTTTTATAGCTGTAATATTCCTAGGGAATCATCATGAGCAGTGATAGAAGTCTGGATTAAGAAATGTGTACTACTTATGTCCTTGGACTTGGGATTTTAAGAACAAGGATATAAGGTGAGAGGGAGATTATCTAACCCAGGTGTCTTTCCTGAAGCTATGGGAGTTGATGGAGAAATAATAATCCCACCATCATCAGATCCCCCGTCATTTGGTTCTGATAGTTTCAAGTAGATAAAGTTTACTTATGGTTTTAAAGAATTTATAATCATAAAAAATAAGACTACTTACTATTTAATCACTACTTCTGAAGCTTCAGTAAGCTTTAGTTTATTGGAGTCAGTGCCTGTGGTTTTAAGTTGACAGCTCTGCACCCGCACCTTGCGGGCTTCACCCTCATTTGTTAACGGAGCCGCCACTGTGAGCCCTGCACCATGCCGGTGTCTGGGAGATTTGAAGAAATAGTAACAAGATGTGATGGCTGCTTCTGAGGAACTTTGCTTGGAAGCACGGCAGACCAGGATGCTAGTGCAGTTATTTTTCCTTATGTGCATGTCTCTTTAGGCTAACATTTCACCACTTCCCGCCCCATGCCTACCCTCTGTTCCAGTTAGTGTGACCTTTCCACCAGGCCCTGAGCTCGTCATGTGCTCTGTGCTTCTCCATCCTTGTTCATATGGCTTTCCTCCTGTCTGAATGCCGTTCTAGCTTCAGTGGCTTTCTTCTTTTCTCTCCTACAACACTCAACGATGCTGTGTAAGCTAGCATTTACGTATAGTTTTCTGTCTCATGTTTACTTTCATTTCTTCAGTTTTCTACAGTTGCTGATTATACAATGCTAGATATTGGCCATTGTATTGGATCCTAAGCTGATGGTAGAACAGAGCAGACAAGACCCCTGTTTTTATGAGCCAGTGGAAAACATGAACGTTAAACAAGTATGTAGTTATAAATATGATTAGTACCCAGAAGAACAAAAGTAACAACCGGGGAGTAATTGGCAGATGTCCTTTTAATCTGGGGGCATTAGGAAGGACTCACTGAGAAATTATTTAAACTGAGACTTGAAGATGAATAGAATTTAATCAGTAGGAGTATCACAGAACCACGTGTTCAAGGGCTTGGGGCTGGAGGGAGCTTGGTGTGCCCAAGGACCTGGAAGTAAGTGGGTGTGGTGGCAGCAGAGGCAGTGGGTGCTTCTTACCCACCCACAGTGGCTTAGTGGCTGGCAATGGGGACCTATCCCTTATCACTTTTTCTTTGAAGTGGGACCAAGATGTAAAAAGTAAATGCTGTTTTGGAATTTAGCTCATTTATTGGTCATAATGAGAATTGAGTTCTCCCAAGAAAGTGAATTTTTCAAAAACTAAGCCCACCCTTTTAAGTGCCAAAGGTTTTTTGGTTTTGCTTAATGAGAATCTTTCTAAAATATTTCTCTACTTTCTTAGTCAATACTGTGACCCCACATCATTTTAGAAGAGATTAAACTATGCTCTGCCACCACTCCTATTATTTTAATCGGTGTGGCATTCATGCCCTCAAGGGCTGTTGAGGTAGGTGGGGCTGTTTTCTCCCCTTTCTTCAAACAGCCCATTGTCTGCTTGTTGAACCTTACTTTTTGGTTCTGCTGAAATGATGGTCCCTTTGCAATATCCTCTTCTTTTTGCTGCTGACCCTGTCTTGAGACGCACTATCCCCTAAATTTTAGCTGCTGCTTCTGTAAACTAGGAAAATGGATTACTAATTGTAGACAATTCTGACAAGTTTGGCAAGTTGATACAGAGTGATGGTCTGCAAGTTTATCTCCAAGGTCAGATGCAGAGATTTCTACCACGTGAATACTGCCATCAGAGGTCTCACATGCTTCCTTCCAGTGAGTGTTCAGTGAGTGTTCATTGGGGTTTCTATCTAAGGCAGGGTGCTGGGCCCTCCCCCTTTCAGCACGAAGGGATTGCAGAGCCCAGCAGGCAGCTGAGTTGGTTTTTGTTTGTTTGTTTAAACAAAGAGCTGTGGAAAAGCACGGAGTGGTTTAATTACTGATGAGTCATAGAATTTTAAAGCTAATAAGGACTAGAGTTGTTGGCATTCCAGCCCCCCTCACCTTGGTGGTGAAGTTAGGTTGCACTGCTGAAGTTCACACAGCTTTTCCGCAGAGCTGGAAAGAAAATTTAGATTGACTGTTAGCCCAGTGCTCTTCTCTGTACCGTCCTGCCTTACAGAAAACTCTGAATAATTGAGTAGGTATGAAAACTTGTGTAATGTTTTGTGTTTAGCGTTTTCATTTCTAAGAATAGTCTCCCTGAGAACTGGAACATTTGTGATCTTATTTTTAGCTCGTGTTTTATGATCCCAGCAGTGCCTTATTTAACAGAACTGAATTCTGTGAAGATTTTCTTCCTGCCTGCAGGAGCATCACCCAGGCTATGTCCCAGACCTTTTCCGCTGTGTCCTGGCTGTCCCTGTGTTCCCTAGCTGGGGTTTGGAAACCTGAATCTTAAATTCCCAGCTTCTATGGGCCCACCAGGGCCTCACCTTTGTATGTTATTTCATTTGATTCTTACTATTCCAGTGAGCGAAGGAGCATAATTCAGTTTTATTTCTGAGGAAGTGGATTCCCAAGAGAGAAAATAATTTGAGCCTGTTTTTCCAACCAGCGAGTTACTGGACTGGGCTTTCACACCTGCTTTTGTAGTTGTATTTTTCACTGTGACAGGCTGTCATCTCTAGATTAAAGGTCTAGCATGGTTAGCCTTCATTTTTAGACTTCTGTAGGAAGTGTGTTTTGGGTATAAATGCTCCATGAGCACAGAACTCGGACTCGCACTGCTTTTTCCCCAGGGCTCCAAATAGGGCGTGGTGCATGGTAGACACACAGAGGTACTTGTCCAAAGAAGGAATGTGTGTGAAGGATGCCGTCATGGGATTCATTCCCTTGTTTACCTGCCAGAGAAGTGGTTCCTGATGGCAGAATGGTCAGGTCATCTGTGAATGGCTTTTCACCTGGGGCCAACCCTGTAAACCTGACCCACATTTGGTTCTTTCAGTAGTTTACTTTCGATCAGATGTGTAACTAAGACAGGCAGAAGTTTCTCATTACCAGGTTTTCTTTCCAAGCTACAGTGAGTCTCACAACCAACTGTAAGTTCTCTGAGCTATAGAAACAGTAATTTAATTAGGCTCCTGGTTTAATTAGATGTGAAGACAAAGTTATTCCCATGAAGCATGTTGTGTTTTGTGGCCTTTCTCTTTTTCCAGATGGAGCTAGCAATTGGCCATGGGTCCCCAGAAATGGACATTAGTGTTCATTCATGGTCTCTTAAATGTGTGGACCTCAGACTTTAAAATGGTAGGCAGTAAATGCATGGATAAATCTTACCATCAGCTGTCAAGGTGGATGTATTTCAGAGAAGGTAGTACAAGCTGTCCCCTACTCCCAAACATAATGAGTCCCTGAAAACCAATTTGGTTATAAATGCCAGCCAAAGATTTCCTGCTGCCCAGAGCTTCCCTACTGGGGGCAGCAAATGGCTGTCAGTGCCATCTGGGATATTAGAAATCACTGTTCAACAGGTGATGTACGGAAGACTGTGAGTGTATTGGTGAATATTAATGTTGGGATGTGGTATTAGGAGGTCTGCCTTAAATCGAGACCACCGACATTAGTGTGGCTTCGAGGCATGGGCTTTCTAACCCGTCCTGTAACCTTCTGTTGCATCCTGTTAGCCAGTATAATAGAAGTATAATAGAAGAAACTGACATCATCTGTGTATACTTTAATACCATTCTTTTATATCCTTTTTTCAAAATAAAAATAACTTCTATAGTTTTATTTTTAAACATGATTCCTGCTAGTGGAGGTGGGGTGGGGAGTAATTCAGGCAGTCCAGAAAAACTATAAAGAAGGAAAAGTCTCCCCATGAATTCTACCATTTAGAGGCAGTTGCTGTTGATTTTCTGAAGGACCTCCCTCCAGGTAATTTTTAACCATAAGGACCCACACAGGATTTTACATACTATTCTGTGATTTGCTTTTTAGGCAGCACGTTGGGAATGTCCTCCAGTGTCAGATGCTGGAACATCTCCAGCAGCACCCAGTCTGCTTTGTTGCCTGTTATAGCATATGTAACAAAGCTTTAATCCTTCACCTAGAATATACAGAGAGAGTGATATCTTACGGTGTTGTTACATGGATGAAATGAGGATGTGTTAAGCTGCTTTCACGCAGTAGATGGCCTAAAGGATGTGCTCAGTAGCTGCTAGCCTCATCCAGGTACGAACATCCTTTGTCAAGATGTGTAATTATCCCACTGTGATAAATTCCTAAGGGTGGGATTGCTGGGTCATATGGTGTGGACATTTTCAGTTCTGATTCACATCACTGTTGAGACGCTCCCACCCACAGTGCACACAGGTGCCCGGGCTCTGTGTCCTTACTGGATACGTGCTGTCAGGCTTTTCTGGAAGTTGGAAATGTCATTACATTATTTGTCTGTGATTTCCTTGGGATTACTAGTGAAATTGAATAGCCTTTCCTATGTTATTAGTCATTTCCTTATCCTTTGTGAATTGCTTATTTGTCTTTTGCCTATTTGGAGGTCTTTGTCCTTTTCTTATTGACTTGACAACTCTTTTTTATAGTGACCCTTTGTCTTGTTACAAATAATTTTTTCATTTTTTTCAACTCACTATTTGGTGTTTTGCCATTAAATTTTTTTTTATGCAGTCCAAGTAATTCCTGTAGTATGTTATGGGTTCCAGTTTTTGCATCATTTTTTGAGATGGTCTTCTCATTTTAAGATTATAAAAATAGTCACTCATACTTCTAGGATTTTCAAGATTTGACTTTCTGTATTTAAATCTTTGCTGTGTATGGAATTTATTTGTGAGTGGGGGTAAGAAAGGTTTTAGGGATCCAGCTTATTTTTTCCGTATAGCTAGTTTTTCTAACACTTCAATCCCTACTTGAAATGCTAACTTGATCATACACTCTAAAAGAAGCCTTACCCAGGCTTGGACTTTGTTTTGTTCCATTGATCTGTCTTGTCTATTCTTGTGCCAGTAACTGTGCTAGGAGATTAATAAATCTCTCTCTAGAAGTGACAAGTTTCATGTTCATCTGCTCCTGATTGAATCAAGCTGACATTTTTACATAGCTAGTCTTAAACTGCTTGGTTTCTGAACTTCCTACCATAGAGTATGATTAAGTAATCAGAATTACTGTATCTACTCCGTGGGCCTTCTGGGTACTGGCTTTTGGATTGATCTTCACATAAATAGCACATTTACATGGTTTCCCTTGATTTTGGCCTGCTTCTGCATTGTACATTTGGTTGACTGCTTAGCAATATGAAGTGGCCAGATCATGTTCTCTTTGTGCTAAATAATCTACCTCTTAGGCATAATACATTGGAGCAACACTGCTATTGTTTTCCAGAAATAAAATGTGCTTCAGCTCTCCCCACCTTCTCCATTTCCACTGTTGTCTCTACAGCTAGCACAGAACATCACTTTTGCAACACTGCTTGTGGTAGGCATCCCCTATACCTTCTGTTGCCTGGACTCCTCAACTCCTACATAGCTATGTGTTTTTATATGTTCAGTATTTTAGTATTGTAGGCTATTCATTGGTAATATCGTGCTGAAGGTCTGGGGTTTTCTCCTTTTAAAAGGGATTATTCTGCCTTTCAGTTCTCTCTAGCCACATAGCCTTGTCCTCTGCTCATATTTCTTTTATTCATCTTACTTTGCCTTGATTAGAACAATTGAACCATAACTTACTGGTTGATTATGTTCAGCTGTATATACCATTGGAAACCATGCCTATTTGCATAAGTGATCCTGTGGCCTCATCTCTGTTTTCTGTGGGCATTCAAGCAGAAGTACTTTTCTTCTCGAACACATTTCCTTTACTGTATTTTTATTTTTCTTCTATTCCTACCACGGCTTGTCTATCCTAATCTTAAAATTTTTAGTCATTTGAACAAGTGCTTAATAGTGTCTACTGTATACTCAGCACTTGACTGGTGGGTGACATTAATATGTTATTTGTGTTCTCCTTTGACATTTTTCAGAAGGGTTGCATGTATCTTCATGTTTGTTTTACCTGCACAACAACCTCCTCCCATCAACCTTGCTGTTGCTTGTGGCTGTTCCCACCTCTGGAATCCCTGCTTAAATCTCAGTATGCAGACCCCTGTTTCTTCTAACTCAGATGTGTGCATTTCTCTTCTGTGTGGTCTGCCCCCCCGTCAGTGTCTCCAAACAATATGATGCATGCAGGACACCTTTACCAGTTTGGGCCTTATGGAGTTGATGGTAATTGTAGTGGGAAGGAGAGGAGTGAGGTCACTGGTATGTGTATGAGCACCCTGGAACACGTCTTAGTGTTAACAGTGTTCCAGCTGGCAGAAAGGGCCATTATTTACTGAAATGGTGGTAACCACGCTGGAAGGAGGATTACACACAGATTGATAACGCTGATAGCAGGGGGTTGCGAATAGACTTGTACGGAGATATTCGCGGAGCTCTGAATACATATAAGACCTTGTGCTAGGCCTGATGGGTGACACCACATCACAGTGTCTGCCGTCGAAGAACACCCAGTGTAATCTGAGAGGTAGCCAGGTGTGTAAATAGTTATAGTACCAGCAACATCCATACATGTTGTGAGAGTAATACCTAGGAGGAGATCACGTGAGCTGTGATCATGAGGAACCGGAATGGTTGGTTTTACACGGAAAGTCGGGATTTCAGTTGCCTTCCAGATCTTTTGCACTGGTGTAGTCCATCCCTTGAGGCTGTCAGAAAGGAACATCCACCATATAATAGTGAGGGGCAACGAACAAGTTCAGAAGAACCAGAACCTTTCTTTTCTAAAGCATGCATTTAAAAACTATTTTCACTGGGTATAGAATTTTATCTTTACAGTTTTCCCCCAGTTCTTTAAAAATCCTGATCCACTCACTAGTTCACACTATGAATAAGGAGAAGTCTCCAATAATTCTTTGTTCTTCTGTATGTAATGTCATTTTTTTCTTCTGGGTGCTTTTAAGATTTTTATCACTGGTTTTAAACATTTTGAATATGATGTGCTTTGGTGTAGTTTTCATTGTGCTCCTTAAGCTTGGGATTTGTGAGCTTCTTGGCTCTCTGGGTTTATACTTTTAATTAAATCTGGGAAACTTTGGGCTCGTATTTCTTTCCTTTTTTTTTGTTTTTTTGTTTTTTTGTTTTCTCTTTCTGTTCCCACCCTGACCCCAATTTTCCAGAGACTCCTATTACGTATATATTAGGTGACTTGAAGCTCTATAGCTGGGTGATGCCCTGTTCATTTTTCCTGTCTTTTTTCACTGTGTCTCACTTGGATAGTTTCTGTGGGTATAGCTTCGAGTCTATTAAAATGTCCCTTTCTGGGGCACCTAGGTGGCTCAGTGGGTTAAGCCTCTGCCTTCGGCTCAGGTCATGATCTCAGGGTCCTGGGATTGAGCCCCGCATGGGGCTCTCTGCTCGGCAGGGAGCCTGCTTCCCCCCTCTCTCTCTGCCTGGCTCTCTTTCTACTTGTGATCTCTCTCTCTCTCTCTCTGTCAAATAAATAAATAAAATATATTTTTAAAAAAATGTCCCTTTCTGCAGTGCCTCCTCTCCTGTTAATGCTGTCCCATGTAATTTTCATCCCAGGTTTTGTAATTCCCATCTCTAGAAGTCCAGTTTGAGTCTGTTTCATATCTTCTGTGCCTTTATTTAGCATGCTCAGTCTACTCTCTAATTTCTTAAACCTGTGGAGTATAATTACAGCTGTCTTCATGTCCTTGTCTATTAGTTCTATTATCTGTGTTATTTCTGGGTCAGTTTGATTGATTTTTCTCCTCATTATGGTTCCCGTTTTCTTGCTTCTTTGCATGCCTGGTTTTTTTGATTGAACGTTGGACATTGTGAATTTTATCTTCTCGATTGCTAGATATTTTTATATTCCTATAAATATCTTGAACTTTGGTCTGGGCATAGTTAGATTCCTTGGCAGTGGATTGGTCCTTTCTGTTCTTTTTTTTTTTTTTTTTTTTATTATTTTTTATTTTTATTTTTATTTTTTTTTAAAGATTTTATTTATTTATCAGAGAGAGAGGGGGAGAGAGCGAACACAGGCAGGCAGAATGGCAGGCAGAGGCAGAGGGAGAAGCAGGCTCCCTGCTGAGCAAGGAGCCCGATGTGGGACTCGATCCCAGGACGCTGGGATCATGACCTGAGCCGAAGGCAGATGCTTAACCAACTGAGCCACCCAGGCGTCCCGGTCCTTTCTGTTCTTGGTTGGGTTCTTTCTTTTTCTCTTCCTTTCTCTTTCTTTCTTTTTTCTTTCTTTCTTTCTTTTTCTTTCTTTCTTTCTAAGCTTTTTAAGGCAAGTCCAGAGTAGCATTTAGATGAGGGTTAATTTTTCTTTCCATTTGACCTTTTCTTTCCACCTGAGGTTTGGTCTGTTGTTAGATCTGATTTCATTTTTCTCTTTTACTTTCAGTAGTATAAGAATGTTAAAGACTGGAGTATAAAACGTTAGTTGCATTTGTCATAGACAGATGGGTTTTTTCAGCCATTATTTGCTGAAATGGTGGTAACCATGCTAAAAGGAGGATTACACACAGATTGATAACGCTGGTAGCTGGGGGTTGCGAATAGACTTGTATGGAGATATTTGCAGAGCCCTGAATACATATGAGACCTTGTGCTAGGCCTAATGGGTGACACAGTGCCTGCTGTCAAAGAACACCCAGTGTAATCTGAGTTATTGGGAAGGAAAGGGAGGAAGAGTTAAAGGTAGCAGAAGACCCCAATTGTAGTTAATAAATCTGGCCTACATTTCCAGAGGCACTGTTTGGATGATAAATGAGGGCAGCTATCCTTTGAGTTGTTCAGGTGAAGCTGGGTGTCGCTAGTGATATCTAATGACCCTCCTCCTTCTGTGACTGGGTGACAGGAAAATGTGAGTAATGCCAGTGTGCGCTGACTGGGTGCAGTGTATAGAGCTTTGTGAAAGTTGCAGATCTTGATTGGCTCAAGACTAACTACATTGTGGCCTGATCAAGATTGCCAGGACTCCTGTGATGGAATTTGTCTTTTATCATAGTCAGTTGTGATGACCAGAGCCTTCCTTGGAAATATAGTCTGTGTTTAAACGACTGTGAGCCCATGTGGTCTCTCTGGTGCCTGTGGTAGCTCTGGGTATTCCTACTCCTCAAGGAGCTCATTGATGTAATTTCAGACACTATATCCTCATGCAAGAGAACAGGCCGTCTTGCTCTGTGTGGAGTATCTTACAAGACCCATTGCTGTGTCAGTTTTTAAGCTGCTGGTTCCAGATGTCTCTAGCAGCCCTACTTTTTCTCAGATGCTTAGCCAGCTTACATGTATGAATGGCCTTTCTGTCCTGCAGAGGCTGTGAGAAGCTCTGCCTGAATGTTTGAGAGTTAACCGGCATTTAACAAGTAAGCCTTCCATGAGGCACTGATTGTACCGTTTTCAGAGATCGTACAAGAGCTTCTGCTGAACTCAGAGGTACTCACTGTCCAGGGAGCAAATAGTGTAGGTGAATTCAGAAACCCGTTCAGGAGGACCATGAACGAAAATGAGAAGATGAGCAGAACAGTTAGTGTTTTTGAGTCGTATTTCTTCAGACTTCTCTGTTGGGGTAGTTGCTTGAGTGACCAAGTGGCTGGCATCCCACCATTTATAGACATGTTCTATTTTGAGACTGAGTTTGTGGTTTGGGAAGGATGTATAATCATTTTCAACAGACGCTTATTGAGGGTGTTAAGTATCAAGTCAGGCCCAGAGAATACCAAGAAGTATAGTTACAGCCTCTGCTTCTAAGGAACCGCTCATCCTTGGAAAATCAGGGCGCACTTAACGTTAAAGAACTTAGTAAGATGTAAGAAGTCTTTGTAAGTGAAAAGCATAATTGTCAACATTTAGCAGGAGTATATACTAAACTGTTAACTGCTCAGGGGAGTGGGGCTTGAGGTGGTGGGGCACAAGGTGGGGAAGAGGAAAGCTCTTCACTTTTTATTATGCATTTGACCTGTGGACAACATGAGTTTGAAGGGCTCGGATCTACTTAAATGTGGTTTGTTGGTGTTTGATAAATACAGTGCAGTTCTGTAAATTATTCTCTCTTCTTTATGATTTTCTTTATAACATTTTATTTTCTCTAGCTTTTTTGCAAGAATACAGCATATAGTAGATATAATGTAAAAAATTATGTGTTAATCTTCTATTGGAGATATTGGTAAGGTTTCCAGTCAGCAGTAGCCTATTAGTATTTAAGTGTTGAGGGACTCAAAAATTATATATGGCTCTTGACCATGCTGGGGGTCAGCACCCCCTTCTCCCACGTTGCTCAAGGATCGACTATATATGTTTGTGCATGGTTGGAAATTTTTACCAAGTGCCAGTGTATTGCCTTTTTGGAATTCTTTATCAGTTAAAGAAATGATGGGAGGGTGGGGGGGGGGTACCTGGGTGGTGGGCAGTAAGGAAGGCATGTGATGTGATGAGCACTGGGTGTTATACGCAACTAATGAATCATTGAGCACTACACCAAAATCTAATGATGTACTGTGTGTTAGATAATTGAATTTAAATTTTAAAAAATAATAAAATAATATAAAAATTTTAATTTAATTTAATTTTAAAAGTGATACACAACAAGATTATACCCATAATGTTAGCCTTGAATATCTGTGTGATAGGATTATAAATAATTTATATTTTCTTTATTATACCTCCCTATTATTGCCCACATTTTCTATAATGGATATGTATTATTTTATAAATAAAGTATTTGAAAACCAAAACCCTAAAGGATCCGTGATGATTATTTTAACTACATTCCAACATGCTTCTGGTATCTTGGTTATAATATACCAGCTTTCCCTTTTCTTTTTCCTAACTCTTTTTTTTTTTTTTAAAGATTTTATTTATTTATTTGACAGAGATCACAAGTAGGCAGAGAGGCAGGCAGAGAGAGAAGGAAGCAGGCTCCCCGCTGAGCAGAGAGCCCGAAGCGGGGCTCAATCCCAGGACCCTGAGATCATGACCTGAGCGGAAGGCAGAGGCTTAACCCACTGAGCCACCCAGGCGCCCCTCTTTTTCCTAACTCTTACCACAACTGCCAAGACTTCTTCTATCTTAATTCATCATCATCACCACTATTTATTTACTTATTTTTAAAGATTTTTTAAAAGGTTTTATTTGTTTATTTATTCATTTATTTATTTGACAGACAGACATCACAAGTAGGCAGAGAGACAGGCAGAGAGAGAGGGAAGCAGACTCCCCACTGAGCAGAGAGCCCAATGCAGGGCTCGATGCCAGGACCCCGAGATCACGACCTGAGCTGAAGGCAGAGGCTCAACCCACTGAGCCACCCAGGCGCCCCTTAAAGATTTATTTTATTTATTTTAGAGAGAGAGCAGGAGGAGGGGCAGCGGGAGAGAGAGAATCTCAAGCGGACTCCACACTGAGCACAGAACCTGACACGGGAGTCGATCTCACAATCCTGAGTTCATGACCTGAGCTGAAGTCAAGAGTCACACACTTAATGAACTGAGCCACTCAGGTGTCCCCATCTTCACTATTTAAAGGTGAAACAGGGCATTGGCTCTTGCTTCTGTCCCTTGTCATTTTGAGTGAGTGAGTTAGCCTTGGAGCAAAAGGAATCCATCTATTAACTACTCAACTATACTGTGAAGGCTGCCTAGAAAAATTTAAATTATGCCGATTGGGTTACAATTATATCTGTCAATGTGGGCTGTGATCTCTTAGTTTAAAGCATCCTAAGAATACTTTCTATATCTTTATATTTAGTCCTGTTGGAGAAAGAAATTCGATTATTCCATCTCCCCATCTGGTGCAGTAAGAAAACTCATCTGCTTGGCTTACTTTATATGAGAGAGAATTAAAATGTCCAAGTTAAAAAAAAATGTCCAAGTTATTTGTAATTTGGGTTAAGTAGTTCAATCCCAGCTTTCCTACATTTTTCTGGGAATTCATACTCCCTTATGATTATCAGCTTAATTACTTTGGAAGTAATAGTGTTCTGAATTATTTAAGGAAGCCAGAGATCGAAAGACAGATGTCATTTCTAAATGAATTTCTTTTTTCCCTTATAGCATGTGTTTGATGATCTCAGTGTCTCAGTATCCTTGTCCTGGGTTGGCGATGGCACTGGGGTAAGTAGTATTTTGAGTCTGTTAATTCAGTGTAGCAAGAAGATGGGGATTTTAGGAGTTTAAACACTGGATGTTGTTACTTTTTGAAATGGTCTCCAACCTCCGTTGCAGGCATGTTTGCAGTACAGATTTTCAGGAAGCTGTGATTGGTTTGGTTTTGCTTTATTTATTTTTTTTTTTTTAAAGATTTTATTTATTTATTTGACAGAGAGAAATCACAAGTAGTCAGAGAGGCAGGCAGAGAGAGTGGGAGGGAAGCAGGCTCCCTGCTGAGCAAAGAGCCCGATGCGGGACTCGATCCCAGGACCCTGAGATCATGACCTGAGCCGAAGGCAGCGGCTTAACCCACTGAGCCACCCAGGCGCCCTGGTTTTGCTTTAGAACCGGGAACATCTAGTGACTGCCTTCCATAGTAGGAAGACAGACACCTTTTTTAGTTTTTGATAGCTGCTTGGCATCAAGATGAGCAAGAAGAAGAAAGAGGAAGGAGAGTGCCATGTGCTCGGCCAGGAGCCTCATAATACTTGGGAAAACCCCTGTGTAGCAGCAGAAAACTGCACGTTGCACATCTTGGCATTTTTCCTCCAAACTGTATTGTTCCGTGTCCTTTCCCACAGTTAGTGTTGAAGGACTGTGGCGCCCATGGGCTTGCGGTCGTTCAGCTCCTTCTGTTGACTCTTCCCCTACCACGGAGGAGCCCGTGCGAGGACTGGCGTCATGGAAGCAGAGTCCTTCTGCTCCTCATCCCTCTGTATCCCCATATAGACAGTCCCCCAGCAGGAAGCTGTGCTGAGGGTGGCTGTAGGTCTTGAGTCAGGGTATGGCATTGCCCGGCTCTGTGTTCTTCTGTCTGAACAAGGGCAGGGGCCACAGCTCATACCCTCTGGTATTCTGGTAATGTATATATCATAGCACTGAGGCCCGTGACAGTGGCATCAGGAATCAAAAGAAATAGAATTTTGATGTTGAAAAGCAAGTTATACATTTCTTATTTTAATTAATTTTTAACCATGTCTCAGTTTCTTCTAAAATTTGAGTAGTGCACCAATTTCTGTGATTTAACCATTTATCTAAGATGGCGTGTATCTCTAAGGCTTCTTGTTATATGGCTATTTGAGACTCCATAGCCTCTTGTATTAATCTACTATCAGAGTCTTTTCCTCATGAATATTTCTTTCTAGAAAAATACTTATTTGAAAAATTAATTTCACAGAGAACTAACGGCAAGGAGAGGAAGAAATGGACAAATATATATGATATAGCGACTTTTCTAAGAACACCCATACTATTCTAGCCTCTGTGAGCAGAGAGATGATCTTTGCCTGAGAATATCTTACAGTAATAGAGATTCACCTTTCCTTTATCATAGTGTGAAGTTAATTATCTCTGCCTCACTACTTGAAGTGTATGTGATGGGACCATTTGAACAAAATGAGTTGAGATTTTGAGTCATTGTGAGCCCTATGAACGTGGTCCTTCTGGGTTTTCTGATACTACAGTATAGGCTACCATAGGGCAGGACTCCTGGCAATCTATTACTTGTTGATTTAATCCCATCACATGCAAGCATGTAATTGGATGATCTTTCTTATTGACTGCATGCTTTTGTCTCTTCCCCAGATCATTCTGGTCTTGACTACCTTCCATGTACCACTGGTAATTATGACTTTTGGACAGTCCAAGCTATATCGAAGGTGAGATGCATAACGTGTGGCTGGGGCATTGGCTGAGTAACACATTGTGAATGTAAGTTCCCTACGATATAGACATGATGGAGTTTAAAAGTTGATTTAAAGGATTTTCTAGCTATCTTAAGTTTTCATCAGACTGTCACACTCAGCATACTGCGTATCTGCTTAGCAACCTGACGAAGTATGAAAAGGGATCTAGTTCCAAGGAGTTTAGGCAGGCTGACCTCACTGTGTGGCAAAACAATAAAGGAAGACAAAGGAAGAGTTCATAGCAGCCTGTATCTCTTCATTTAAATGGGTATTTATTTGTGAGAAGGTATCATAGAATTTAACCATCTTTCCATTTATTATGAGTTTTTTTATATCTCTGAAATAACACAAAGTGGTTTTTATATACTTGAAAGAGTCCTTCCTATACCTTTCAGGTGAATGTGATTTTTCTTACAATAAAATGGATATGTATTTTGAGCCCTAAACAGATTGTTTCCAGATCAGAGGGAGTTCTGACCTAACCCACGTGTGTCACAGTATTCACATTGGTAATGATGGGGGCAGTATGTGTTCAGGAACTATAATCTATACTGTGACGTTCACAAAGTTTTAGAGTTGTCTTCTCAAAGGTACAGCTTGGTTAAATAGTGGGTTCTTTCCCTTAATTATAAGATTCAAGACCAACTTACTCTCAGAAATTGCTGATTGTCTTCTCTGTCATTTGTGTCTATCCCATTTTCCCCCCAAGGGACTTTAAAGAAAGATGACATCCCAGCAGATGACATAGAAACGCCTCCCAGGGCCAAGGGATCTCCCAAGGGCCATTGTACTCTCTCAGGGTTCCTTCTTTGACTATTGGTCTTGGTCCGGGAGGAGGTGAACCCATGTTGAAGCTCTGAGATGATGGATCAGCCCAACCTTCCTTCCCTGGTAGGCGTGATCACTGGCTGCTGCTGCTGAGCCTGGAGCCAGTGCTCTCTGCCCTTCAGCATAGTGATGTTGGCTTAAAAATTGACCAAGAAGGAATTGCCATTTTGAAATCCATGAAAGCAGGGTTCTTGACTAACTTGGGGTTCTCCACCAACTAGCCAAACAACTGACTCATAGCAGGCAAGCAGTACATACTAATTGAGTGAATGAATACCTTTGCCTCTGTATAATTTTCAGGCTTATAGTATTTTTTATTTGTTTGATAAAGATTGACAATGCATTGTAGAATCCCACTGCTGGAAAGGGCTATGATTTATAGGTGATTTTGTTTATTCAGATAGAACAGTAGTTGAAGCATTTCGGACAGATGAAAGGTATCCTGTTTGGGGAGGGAAAAAAATTTTTTTAGGTTGTAACTTCGGTAACTCTTACCAGTGTTTAAAAAACCTGGCTCTCATAAAATATTTTCTTATAGAAAACAACCATGTTATAAAACATTTGGAAATTTTAAAAGAAAGAAAAAATTCAACCTAAAAAGTAAAGTGTGATCGGGACGCCTGGGTGGCTCAGTTGGTTGGACGACTGCCTTCGGCTCAGGTCATGATCCTGGAGTCCCGGGATCGAGTCCCGCATCGGATTCCCAGCTCCATGGGGAGTCTGCTTCGCTCTCTGACCTTCTCCTCGTTCATGCTCTCTCTCACTGTCTCTCTCTCAAGTAAATAAATAAAATCTTTTAAAAAAAAAAAAAAAGTAAAGTGTGATCTTAATATTTTTACACTTTATTATCTTGATTTTTCCCTTTCATATTATTCATATGACTACATACATAGTCTTAGGAAACAGTGCGGTCCAGGGTAAAATTGCCAGACTGTGTTGGCAAACAGGCCTGGGGACTGAATCTCAGCACTGTCATTTGTAAGCAGAATGAACTCAAACAAGTCCAAAGTTTTTTGTCATCTGTAAAAGAAAGGTGGTAATAATGGCCACTGCAGAGCCTCTGCACATTGTGCTTTGCAGTGGCTGGCGTGGAATAAGAACGAAGTGGGCTTAGCCGCTGTCGTGCCAACAGCCGGGGATGGCTTGTAGCCAGCCTGTGCTGGCACTGTCCTACCAGTTATTAGAATGAATCTGAGAGCCTTTGGTGCCAGCTGGTAAAGAGTGATTGCCTGCCCCCAGATGCTTCCGTGGCTTATACAACGCTCACACCCTTGCCCCTGCCAGTATGCAAGTATTACTAACCCCTGATGTTAACCTATGTCCATTCCGCTTGGTGAGTGCTGCTCATACTGTGGCATTTTTCATATCCCCTCTGCTAATAATTTACCATTTTTGTTAGATCGACAGAACTTATTTAATCACTATCATTGTGGACACAGATTGTAGCTGATGTTTTCAGTATTACTAATGCTGCTGTGGTAAATACCACACATTTACATCAAAGAAGTTGCTGATTTCCAATTCATTTTTAGTAGCAAATAAAAACTTCCTCTCCAGTGGATTCCCTACCTGTTGTGAAGGCTGTTTACTAAACTCTTCCCTCACCAGATTGAACTGTCTTCTATACCTCTTGCATTAGCCACTATCTTGCTTGCCTTCTGAATTCCCTTTTTTTTTTTTCTTTACACTGCTCTTGAAGTGTGTGGCTAGAACTGGACCTGACAGGTTCCTGAGTCATACCTAGGGGGCGTGAAATGTGTTTTCATGACTCTTTTTCCCATCCTTTTATTTTTCAATTCTGTGCTTACTTTAAAGACAGCCAAAAGAAAAAAAAAAGAAAAGAAAAGAAAAGAAAAAGAAAAAGTAAAAAACAAAAGCAGTATCACTAAGTGTTACTGTTAAAATACCAACCAGCATCTGACTCAGCCCTTCCCATCCTATATTTGCCTAGTCTTGTGAGAAACCCCTAACACACACTTGACTAGAGAGCGACCCTGTTTGTTTCTCCAGTAGTGTCCTGTGACTGAGCTTCTGCTGCTTCCTGTCGCACAGCAGGGTTCTTGTTTGGGTGTTTTTTTGTTTTTGCCAAGGTCATTTTGAATATTAATTCTTTCCTTCCTGCTGTGAAGTGAGACCTTTTCCAGAGTTTAGGTGGAAACTGTAAATAGGCTTCATTGCTTCTCCCCTGGCCTGGCCTCTAGGAAGGGACTCCTGTTGTCCTGTTGTCCCGTTTTTGGGCAGGCCAGCCGAGGGGCACGTGTTGCTCAGAGGGGAGGGGGCAGGTTGATTAAGAGGAGTCCTAAACAGGCCACGTTTGCCCAAGAGAAAAAACAAAAGCCTGTTGAATTCTTTCCGAAGTCTCTTCTGTTTTTCACATCTCTCATGATCATATTATTTACCTGATTATCTTTCTGTACTAAATCTTATGTGGTCAAATGTTCATTTGAGAATCAAATAGACAGCACTTGGTCATGTGCCACTTGCTCTGAGTCTTATGGCCCAGAGGCTCGCAGGATAGAAGGAAGTTGTGCCTGTCACCTATGCTGTGTTAGAGGGAAATATATACTTTGTGTTGTTTTTTTTTTTTTTTTAAAGATTTTATTTATTTATTTGACAGACAGAGATCACAAGTAGGCAGAGAGGCAGACAGAGAGAGAGAGAGGAGGAAGGAGGCTCCCTGCCAAGTAGAGAGCCCGATGCGGGGCTCGATCCCAGGACCCTGGGATCATTACCTGAGCCGAAGGCAGAGGCTTTAACCCACTGAGCCACCCAGGCGCCCCGGGAAATATATACTTTGATCTTTAGGTTATAAAAAAGAATTGTGGGAAGATGGGGGAAATAATAAATAACCTCCTTAGGCATTGCTGATTAGGTAAAATTAATATATTAATATCTTCAATTTAAAGGAGTTATATTTGAATAGCTTGAATTTTGATCCTCTGTTACGGAATAATTTACACAATAGATTGTAAAGTACACGTGCCTCTTTCAAATGTGAAGTTAAAAAGGAAATAAACTGTACCTGTGATTAAGATGATAATTTGGTGTTTGGCAACTGAAAGATGTTTTCCATGCTTTTGTTTGTGGGCCTCTTGAGTCTAACTTTTCACTGTAAGATCAACTTAATGAAACACATGTTAGCATTACTCTACATCAAAATTCTGTACACACCACGAAACTGCTGCTGTTTTGGGGCAGTTGGGTAGCACAGTTGGTTAAGTGTCCAACTCTTGATTTTGGCACAGGTCCTGATCTCAGGAATGTAAGATGGAGCTCCGCCTCGGGCTCCAGCCCCGTCTTAGGCTCTGCCATCTGCTTGAGATTTTCTCTCTCTCCTGCTGCCCCTCCTCCCAATAAATAAGTAGATCTTAAAAAAATAAAACGGCTGCTATTTTATTTGTGATTTTATTTGCTATTGAGAGTTGTTCAACCTTTGGAAATGAGTAAGGGCATCTTGAGATAATTAAATTTCACATTAAATTTTATTCCGTAGTCACTGTAAATTTTTAAGGATCTTACTTGAGGTAAAAAAAAAAAAAAAAAAAAAGGTTAATGTGAAGATATCAACAGATATTGAAGCAAAGTGCACTAAACTGGCTTCTCCAGGACATCTTGTATGACAGCCTTTTTAATGATATGCTTGGTCCAGTTTTCACTGCAGTAGATTATTAATAATGACTGCATATTTAGTTAAAATTTTAACTTAAATTTCATTACAAAATATATTTTATTGCTTCTTTTCTTTTTTTTTTTTTAAAGATTTTTATTTATTTATTTGACAGAGAGAGATCACAAGTAGCTAGCCAGAGACGCAGGCAGAGAGAGAGGAGGAAGCAGGCTCCCTGCTGGGCAGAGAGCCTGATATGGGGCTCGATCCCAGGACCCTGAGATCAGAACCTGAGCCGAAGGCAAAGGGTTAACTCTCTGAGCCACCCAGGCGCCCCTGCTTTTTTTTTTTCTTAAAGAAAAAGTTTATTAAAATGTATGATGTCTTTTTACTACAGCTTCACTTTTATGAACTTAGAGCATATAAAAATCATGAAACTAGGTGGTTTTCATCATTTAGGAAATATTCCCATGAAAATACATGTTAGAATTGCCTTGTCAACCAAAGCCAAATAGGGACACCGGTACATACTCATGTTTCTTCTGATTACTCACAATATCTTACCTCCTTTATTTTCCCACTTGTATTTTCAAAATTTCTCCAAAACACATGCATCCTTTTTTCAGTAAGCATAAAACAATAAAATATTAAAAAGACATAAGGTAACATTAGACAGTTGGGGGTAAAAAAAAAAAGAGAGAGAGAGAGAGAAAGACTAAAGTATTGGGAGTTCAGCTTAATGTGAATTCAAATTCTGCCCATTTTACTGGCCAGTCTGTGACTTCAGGTCTGCTGTTTTGTTGCCACATTTTAATAAGCTACATTCTCCCTGTTGATCTTTTAACTGGAAGTCTCAGTACCGCTGGTTGTCATTGTTCTGCAGAGTTCCCATGTATCCTGAATTGGGAGGTACGAAACCATTGCTCCTAGAGGAAAGAAAGATTTCAGCTCCCACAAACCTCTGCTCATACCATTCATTTTTTTTTTTTTTAAGATTTTATTTCTTTATTTGACAGACAGAGATCACAAGTAGGCAGAGATAGGGAGAAGCAGACTCCCTGTTGAGCAGAGAGCCCCATGCGGGGCTTGATCCCAGGACCCTGAGCTGAAGGCAGTGGCTTAACCTACTGAGCCAGCCCAGGTGCTCCATCACACCATTCATTTTTGTTCATTGATCAGTACATGATCTTGTTTTATGTACATTTCTGTTGAAAGAAGACACCTTATTTAATGTGTATTATTGATTCATTAATGTTGAGCTCGTTTCCAACTCATGCCGAGAGGATGCTTTTTCTAACTTTTCTAACCTTATTTTCTCCATAAGGCACATCAAAGCCTTCTTGTGCTGAGGAACACTAGCCCTCCAACACTGTGCTTGGGTGCTATTAGAAATAGCAGAATCACCAAGAAAAAACACAAGTGCAAAATGCATGGCACTAAATAGAGTGTGAAGAATACACTTATTGACAGTGTAAAAGCTGACAGAAGGCCGAGGGTCCTCTTCTTGGACCCCAGCTGGGAATGTGCATGCTGGGTTACTCACTCTGTGTATGCCTGCTAATGACTACAAAAGTGCCAGGAGCAAGGGTTACAAATACGTTTGAGTGTGCAGTCAAATTTTTAAATAGAAACCTAGGAACAGTAAGGATCTACTGTGTAAGCTTCCCGATCAGTGAAAACTAGAAAACAGTAGGTAGTTTTTTTTAAGTTTGTTGTCATCCTTGTTGCTTTTATGTTGCAATTTATAGCGACTTAATCATGGCAAAAATAAAGAAACAAATGTTTAGGCCTAAAAGCCAACAAAACAAGGATATCTATGCTTGTATGTGGGTGTTTGTTTGCTTGTTTATGTGTTTTAAGAGAGAGTGCATGCATGTACACGCGTGCACACACGTGTTGTGCGCACATGAGGTAGGGGGATGGGGAGGGAGGAGAATCTTAGGCAGGCTTCATGCTCAGGGTGGATCATGACCTGAGCTGAATTAAGAGTCATATGCTTAAGGGAGTGAGCCACCCAGGTGCCCCAATTGCTTGTTTGATTGTCAAGAAAAATAAAATGTAAGATTATCTGAGATATTGTAGAACTCTCATACTGTTACTTTCCGTTAAATGTCTGTGGTTCAGATACCTGGTGTTACAAGTTCCAATAGATTATAAATGAAAAGTCCTCCAAAACAAGGATGTAATTTTTGAGTATTGACATTTGGGTTGAGTGTCAATATGAGTCTTATGGAAAAAAACCCTTTGAGTGCTTCCTTCTACTAGGAATTTTGATTTTGTCTTACTTGAAGTCCTATACGATGATTACTTCTTTTTTCATTTATTTTAATAATGTCTAGATCTTTCTTGTTCTTTGAAGGTATTGGGTTCTATTCTGAAAATATTTGTATTTTAACACTTCAGCTGCAAATATGTACATATTCTTATGCGTGTTTACAGCACAGATATATGCGTAAGTGATCATTTATTTTTGGCAACCAGAAATTGGTTATTTTCTATTCAAAAGACTTGTTTCTGAAGCAGATGGTTTCACAGGATTTACTTATCGTTTGACTGCTGTTTATGACACTATTAATTATCCTCTGGATTTTGAAAAGTAGATATATTTTTCAAGATGTTTCTTTGGTTTCCTCTTCATGATGTATGTTGTGTGCTGATAGAAAATAAAGCTACTTTATTATTTTTTTAAGATTTTATTTATTTATTTTAGCAAGAGAGCACCCAAGCAGGGGCAGGAGCAAAGGGAGAGGGATAGGGAAGGGGAAGGAATCTCAAGCAGGTGCAGAGCATGGAGCTTGACGCAGGGCTCAATCCCAAGACCCAGAGATCATGACCTGAGCTGAAACCAGGAGCTGGACTCTTAACCAGCTGAGCTACCCAGGTGCCCCCAAATAAAGCTACTTTAAATTTTTTTATTTTTAAATCATTTTTAAAATATTTTATTTACTTATTTGACAGAGAGAGGGCGCACAAGTAGGCAGAGAGGCAGGCAAAGTGAGAAGGAGAAGCAGGCTCTCTGCTGAGCAGGTAGCCCAATGTGGGTCTGGATCCCAGGACCCTGGGATCATGAGCCAAGCAGAAGGCTGCTGCTTAACCAACTGAGCCACCCAGGCATCCCAGTAAAGCTACTTTAAAATAAAGTGTTATATTAAAATATATTCCTTGGCCTTGCATGGCCTCAGCAGAACCCTGCATAAATCCTAGCCTGTTGATACTAGTCCATTGTGCTCCAGTTGTTTTTTTCAGTGACTAAAGTAGTGTAGTTGCAGATGATTTTTTGTTATGCTCATGTTGCTTTCTTTTTCTGAAGAGCAGGGTTGTGTTTGTTGTGCCAAGTTCTTAAAAAGCAAGCAGGCTTGCCAACAGGTTTGTGGAGGTTTACTGGGGATGTCCTAAAGGAGGGGAGATTTGTAAGTTGGTGATAAGCAAGCTACTACAAACCCCTTTAGACGGTTGTCTGAGTGACTAAGGATCTGTACCTTGTGGAGTGAGGAATTGTTTATGTGTAATCCCTTTGACCTGCTATCCGGAAGATAAGAAAACTTTTTGTACTCCAAAGCCAAGGATAGGGTAGTAAAGAATCAGTTGGACGGTGCCTAATCCCTGTTTTGTTGAGGAAGAGTCTTTCAGACAACTTGAAGTTAGGTGTGGTTTGCTTTAGCATGCAGTCAGGGACCTCCGCGAACACTCGGAGACGCTGCCTTCCTGTCTGGCTCAACTTCCTCTTAGCCCATCTTTACTGTGGGGACATCAGCCCTGGCAAGATTGTGGGAAGTCTACAGGTTGTAAGAGAATTTTATTTACAAATAAAATAATTCAAAGTTGCCTCTAGTATGGGGCTGAGAGTTAAGAGAATTGCATTGTAGTTTCAGTTTTGCCCTTAATTAACTGGTTGCCTTCTCACAGTTTGCCTCCTTGGGAACCTCCTCAGCTGTGAGGTGAGGCAGTTGGACAAGATGTTCTCCTCAGTCCCTTGCATCTCTCTCATTCTGTGTTCCACAGTTCTGTGATTCTTTATTTGTGGAGGCTTCTACCTGAACTACCATTTGTGAAGCCATATACCCTATCAGCAAACACTGCATTTATCAGCGAACACTGCATTTATCAGCAGACAACTAACTGGCCGCACACAACCGTCTTCACCGATGAACATCTAGATCTCCCGACTGCTGAGATGCCGCATTCTCTATCATGTTTTAGCAGACTGCACACAGTATGAAACCCAGCAGATGTAGATAGCTACTGACTTTTTTGCTTTTAGTTTGCAAAATCGAAACACAAAGCTGAATACTTCTCAAAAATATTGTTGGAATGAACTTTTAGAAAAAGATTTAGCAACCCAAGAGATGAGATTAACTTTGTTTTCCCTAGCTGTTTTGTGCGAGGCACACTGTGGACACGGGTGCCTGGTACGGCAGCCTCTGGGAGTGGGGGGACCTCAGGACTCCTGCTCTTTCGTTTGCAGCTTGCAGCTTTATCGTTAGGGCTGTGCATGACTAGATTAGTTTGGAGGCCTTTGGCTACATTTAGCAGACATCCCAACCCATACTAGCTTAAATAATAAGGGAATTAATGGCTCATAACTAAATACAGAAGAAGGATGGGCTTTGGTGTTAGTTCAATCCAATGTCATGGGCTCTGCTTCTCTGGAATTCCAGAATTCCCTCAGCAGTTCACTTTTGTTGGCTTATTTTTCAAGTTGTGCTCTCATTTTGCCAAAATGTCTGTAGCAGTTTTTTGCTTTGTATTCACATATTACAGGGTTGGCGTTTCCCAATCTTTGGGTCACTGACATTTAGGGTCAGCTAATTTTTTCTTGTTGTGAAACTGTCCTGTGCATTGTAGGATGTGTGGCAGCACCCCTGGCCTTCACCCACTAGATGCCAGTAGCATCTCACCGCTGGGTTGTGATAATAAACGTCTCCTGACAAGCCAAATGTTTGCGGTTGTGGTGGGGGCTGGCGGGCAAGAATGCATTGACTGAGAACCGCTCAGCAAAGGAAGACATCATTTTGTCAGGTGGCTGTCTTAAGGATAAAGAAACGTGTTTCCTCAAAGACCCCAAATTTCCTTCCCCCTTTTGTCTTACTGGCTCAACCTGGGTCACTCCCATTTCTGACCCCTCACTGGTGAAGGGGAAGACTGTCCTTCAGACTAATCAGGCCCACCACTGGAGCTAGAGATGGTATCCATCCCCTGAGGCAGGTGACTCAGGGGAGGGTGGTGAGTGCCTCAGCCAAGGCAGTGGGCAGGGATCATGTATGGAAGCCAGGCAGGACTCCCGAAAGTATCCTTGACCGCTGCATTCTAAATGTTTTTTGCTCTTCTTCCTCTCAGTGAGGACTATGGAAAGAACTTTAAGGATATTACAAATCTCATCAATAACACCTTCATTCGGACTGAGTTTGGCATGGCTATTGGTCCTGAGAATTCTGGAAAGGTGAGACTCATTCACACACATATGAAGCTGTGCTTTGTGCGACACATAGGGTTGTCAGATAATAATGTTGGAAGGGTCCAGTTGTATATAGCAATATATTTAGTTTGCTGTTAGTGCATTTTATTTTTTTTTTAAGATTTTATTTATTTATCTGATATAAATATTTATTTTTATTTAAAGATTTTATTTATTTATCTGACACATATATTTATCTGATATAAATATTTATTTATTTATGTGAGAGACATAACAAAAGAGGGAACACAAGCCAGAAGAGTGGGAGAGGGAGAAGCAGGCCTCCTGCCAAGCAGGGAGCCCAGTGCAGGGCTTGATCCCAGGACTCTGGGATCATGACCTGAGCCAAAGGCAGACACCTAACAACTGAGCAACCCAGGCGCCCCATTAGTGCATTTTAAAATTAAACATAATTTAGTGCTGTTCATCAAAGAATGGAATTCAGCACACAGGTTCTTTTTTGGGAGGGAGGGTCCCTATCTAAGATCCTAGCCAAACTCTTTAAAATTATGTAGCAGGGGCAGCTGGGTGGCTCAGTGGTTAAGCCTCTGCTTTCGGCTCAGGTCATGATCTCAAGGTCCTGGGATCGAGCCCCGCATCGGGCGCTCTGCTCCGCAGGGAGCCTGCTTCCCCCTCTCTCTCTCTGCCTGCTTCTGACTATTTGTGATCTCTGTAAAATAAATTAAAAAAAAAAAATCTTTAAAATTATGTAGCAGCTGTTTGGCATCACAATGTATAATCCAAAAAACAACATTTTAGCTTTGGGCAACTAGCTAATCTCAAACTGAGCAAGCTAAATTCACAGTTATGATGCACTATTTCAATTTAGGATAATATTTGTTATAAGACTAATACTTGAGTGTAGTATACCAATAATCTGTTTTTATAACTCTTTGAATTTTTGGAAATTTCTTAACGGATATCTGGTGAAAATGGTGTAAGAACTTCTGTGCTTTTATAGTATTATACTCTGAATCTGAACTTTTTTCTTCTTTATCAGGTGATTTTAACAGCAGAGGTGTCTGGAGGAAGTCACGGAGGAAGAATCTTCAGATCCTCAGATTTTGCAAAGAACTTTGTTCAGACCAATCTCCCTTTCCATCCTCTGACTCAGATGATGTATAGCCCTCAGAATTCTGATTATCTTTTAGCCCTCAGCACTGAAGTAAGTATAGTTGAGGAACTTGTGTTGCTTTTTTGCATTTTTATAAATTGAAAACACACTCTTTTAACAGAGCCCCATAGGAAATGCCTTTATATTGGACTGCTTTCTAGTGATTTTTTAAGGCATGAATTTGTATTTTTTGCATTATTTTCTAGTTTGGTAAAGGGCATGATTTTCGTGTACTATCTATTCCAGACAAGTATGGTATCTAGCTGTCATTACACATTTTTTTAAGTGAGTAGATGCAGTGTGCTCTCAGAGTAATGAACTAGAAAACAGTTTAATGTAATTATTCTTGTGCTTCAAGGGACAAGCATAAACTGTCAAACTCCTGATGGTGTTACTCCTTTCCTATGGCCAAACCACATCTTCATAATTTTTTTTTTTGTTAGCTCCCAGTATATAAATCATATTGATTTCTATCTTTGATACTCCTGTATTAAATATCCAGAGTTTTACATCTCTGCATCCCCTACCATATTCCTATACTGTCCCCAGGAACCTGTGCCTCTCCCTGACCCTTCCACCTCTCTTCTGAAAGTTCTATGGGGAGCACATTTCACTTTGCCTTTCCTGGAGTACCAGTCTCCTTTACCATCGACTTTAAGGGCCCAAAGTGGCTGAGTTGCTAGACTGTGATAATCATAATTATACTTCTCATTTACATGGGCTCTTTCTCATCTTATTTCTTAGAGCGTGGTCTCCTGACCTGCAATATCAGTTAGAAACCCCTGGGAGATTCTTTTAATATGCAGTTCTTTGGCCCTGGTCCAGACATAGTCTGCCAGTGACTTTTGTTTTTGAGGTGGCTAGTATTTTTAACAACCTTCCCAGCTGAGTCTGCACGCTAAAATTTGAGAGCCATTGCTGTGGGGACAGAAAGTGGGTCATCATCGTGGACAAGCCGGGCTGAGCAAAGGGGTAGCATGGGGAGGATGAAGAGCTGTCTGGGGTCTGGGCCTTCTGTGCAGATCTTTGAGCAGAGGAAAGGCTAGAAGACTCAAGGAGATCAAAGTTAAGTTTAGGCAAAGGAGGATAGAGGAAGGAAACTGGCCTGCTGGGTAGGCTTCAGATCTGAAAGCAACAATTCCAGGAAGTCAGCCTCCAGCAGCTTGAGCTAGGCCCTTCAAGGGAGCACAGAGACCCCCAAAGGAATGGACAGAATCAGCAACCCCTCCCCTTTTTTAAAGATCACTTGTTTATTTGTTTGACAGGCAGCGATCACAAGTAGGCAAAGAGGCAGGCAGAGAGAGAGGCAGAAGCAGGCTCCCCACTGAGCAGACAGCCCAAAGCGGGGCTCAGTTCCAGGACCCTAAGATCACGACCCAAACTGAAGGCAGAGGCTTTAACCCATTGAACCACCCAGGCACCCCAGCAACCCCCCTTTTGAATTCAACCCCCCTTTTGAATTCAACCCCATTGCCATTACCAAGTGTCTTAAGATTATTGAAACATGCTGTCCTCAGGAAGAGGTAGTCACAGTCTGCTTTTATATCTCAGTTTCTTCCAGTTAAGGGTAAGTTGGAGGTATAAATAATCAGGTTTGGGGTGCCTGGGTGGCACAGTCGGTTAAGCATCCAACTCTTGGTCTTAGCTCAGGTCATGATTTCAGGGTTGTGAGATTGAGCCCTGCGTCAGGCTCTGCACTAAGTGTGGAGTCTACTTAAGATTCTCTCTTTTCAGGGCACCTGGGTGGCTCAGTGGGTTAAAACCTCTGCCTTCGGCTCAGGTCATGATCCCATGGTTCTGGAATCAAGCCCTGCATCGGGCTCTCTGCTCAGCAGAGAGCCTACTTCCCGCCCCCTTCTCTCTCTGCCTGCCTCTCTGCCTCCTTGTGATCTCTGTCTGTCAAATAAATAAATAAAATCTTTTAAAAAAAGAAGATTCTATCTCTTCCCCTTTCCCCTACTTGCTCGCTCTCTCTCAAATAAATAAATAAAATCTTAAAACAACAACAACAACAAAAACCCAGGGTTGAAAAGACAGACCAATATGTACTAAGATATAACTATAGGTGATACCAGATATTTCCAAGTAGAATTTGGTAAATTAGAAATGCTGGGAGGTGAATGTTATCAGAGAAATAAAGAGTTACAGAAGGAAGAATGGTGGGTAAGCGTGGGGGGAGCACTGTAGGTAAATTCTGCCTCGATCAGCCCCTTATAATTTCAGCTGTACCAGGACATCTCTGTCCCAGCTCCACTGGGTCTGGGCCCAGTGGGCTTGTGTTGCCAATGTAACGAATATTGTCTGTCTTTATCTTACCCAGCCTTTGCTACATTTGAAAATAAATGGCCAGTCTCTCCTTTCGGGAACTTGGCTTCCTTGGCTTCTTTCTTACCTTCTAACCATTCCTTCCTGGTCTCTTTCATAAACTCCTGTCGATCTACCCTCAAGCTGCTATTGCTCATTTCATTCTGAGCAATCTCCTCCCCTCTGACCATCGTAACTGTCCCTGTAATGTGTAAGATTCTCAAATCCATATTTCTGGCTTCCTCCTAGCACTTCAGATTTCTATCTTGCTTCTCCCCTATTACACACACACACACACACACACACACACACACACACATACTCTGCCCTACAGGAAAAAGCTACCAGTTCTACCAAATCTAGTTTCTAGATTCTTCCTGAGCCTATTCCTCACAGGTGTGGTTTAGGGCCTCACTAACTCTTTTTTTTTTTTTTTTTTTTTTTTTTTAAGATTTTATTTGAGAGAGAGTGAGCAAGCATGAGTGGGGGGAACAGAAGGCAGAGAGAGAAGTAGACTTCCTGCTGAATAGGGAGCCTGACACGGGGCTCGATCCCAAGACCCTTGGGATCATGACCTGAACTGAAGTCAGACACTTAGGCAGCTGAGGCCCCCAGGGGCCCTGGAGCTTCACTAACTCTCAGTGAACTAATGGGGTACAGCTTTTTTACTGCTTTTCCTGTTTCTGGTCTGAAATCCATCTCTCCTGTTGCCATTCAAGTATTATACCTTTAAAAAAGTAAAACTGAGGGGTGCCTTTGTGGCTTAGTCAGTTAAGTGTCCAACTCTTGATTTTTGGCCCAGGTTCTGTGATCTTGGGAATCTTGGAGTTGTGAGATCGAGCCCTGTGTCAGGGGTTAGCATGCTTAGCATGGAGCCTGCCTAAGATTCTCTTTTTCCCTCTGCCCTTCCTCTACTCCTCCCATCCCATATTCACGTGTGTGTGTGCATACTCTTTCTCTCTCTCAAAAAAAGTAAAACCAAGGGCCCTCTGTGAGCTGGCCCTCACATCTCTACCTAGCATGAGCCCCTTCTTTCCTCACCTTGGAATTTGTGCTCCATCAGTGTCTGAAGGCTTTGAACTCCTTGCTGGCTCTGTGATGTTTTATCCCCTCTGGCCTCAGCTGGTACTACTGTGTATTTGTGCAATAACATCCCATCTCCCCATTTGCCTTCTTATGGTTACACTGCTCATTATTTAATACTAGTTCAGCTGACTTCACAAACTGTCTCTGAAGCATCCTTGCTCCCCTCCTTATTCTCACCCTGGACCCAGTGTTTCCGTAACTTACCACATTGTATCAAATTCTTATCCACGCCCCTTGTTAAACCCTGAGCTCCTTAAGAACAGGGAATATATTGTTGGAATATATTGTCTTTGTGTCCCTAGTGCAACCTCTGGGACAGTGCCTGGCACACAGTAGGCACTCCATAAGCATTTGTTATTCTGAATTTCCAAAACCCTGAAGGGGCCCCCATCACCCAAGTGTGTATGGAGGGCAGGCTGCTTGATGGAACTTCAGTGTGTGTGTTTACTGTCCCAGATGATTAGATATGAATTATTAAAGGTCATATAAGCAGCTGCACAAGACAAAGCTGGAATTCTGATAAGTCATTTATAATCTTTCAGAATGGCCTGTGGGTGTCCAAGGATTTTGGGGGAAAATGGGAAGAAATCCACAAAGCAGTATGTTTGGCCAAATGGTGAGTAACAGAAGACTCCATCTGTGCAGCGCCCTAACCCTATCCCGACAGTGCTGCCAGAAATCACAGGATTAAGTACTGAGCACTGACTATGTGCCAAGTAGTCTTCAGGATGCCATGAGGGGCATAAGGGGAGGGGCATGACACAGATCTTGACCTGGAGGAACTTCTGATTCTGCTGGGAAAGAATCCTTAATCTCACTAAGCATTAGGATATAAAATGTAAAACAGGGCGCAGGACTGAGTAGCTGCTGCCTGTAAAGGTTTGTTCTCCATAAAAGGTGACATCAGGCGGAATAGCATAACACACAGCTCTGACCTGGGACTTATGTACTTCTCTGTGGCCAGATTTATATTCCCTCACCTAGGGATCCATTCCGGCTGTGCGGAATGTAGCAAGGAGTCAGGAAGAAAGCCTGGAGAAACCCAGAGCACTAGAGTCACCCTGTGCATGCACCAAAAATCCTTTCCCTCTCTCGGTGGGACACCTCCCAGCTTATGCGCGCGCGCGCGCGCACACACACACACACACACACACACACCCCCTCCCTGCTTAAGATGATGCAGCTGAGGAGCTCTTACTTGGGAATTGGGTCACCTTTGTTCAAAACTGGCTTAGTCAGTGGCTTAACCTCGCAGGGCTCTGGTGTTTCCCTTTTGTGAAAGATTTCCTGGGGGGAGTTTGGGGGATGGTGGAGCTAGAATTGAATTAAAAACCTTCATACCACCACAATTCTGATTATGCTCCCACCCTTGTTTAGAGCCTTTTCTTTCTCTTTGACTAATTTCAGCAAATTTGCATCTAGTTTCCCTGTGGAGAGCAGATTGGTGCCCGAGGTCGGGGGTATGAGTGCTAGCAACCGGCACGGCCAGCTTGAGACGCCAGTGCTGAGAGCAACACAGAGGCAGGAGAGCTGTAAAAGCAGCCACACCAGAGAGGCCGTGACAGGATGTGCTGCTTTTGTGCCGGATCAAGAGAGCCCACGTAGCTCAGTAACTTCTAATGGGAACACTGTGTTACAGTGTCAGATGTTTGATGTTCATGAACATGACCCATAGTCCCAGGGAAGAATTTAATAGTTAATGTCCTCTACTTAGGGATTCAGGGAGATGTGTAATACATTGCCAAATATATCTACTGAAATTAAAATATTAAAAAAATATTGCTTTAAATGGCCTTTTCCCAGAAACTGCTAATAAAATGAGGTCTGCGCTGCCGCGCTCTGGGACACAGGCTACATTTGCATTCGGTCTGTGTATTTTCACGAATTGTGTTTGTGCCTTATATGGTCTTATCAGGAAGGAAGTAATTTTAAAGAAACTAAGTTAACAAGTTGCTTCACTCTCAGTGGACCTAAAGTATATAGAATGTGCTCAAGTAAGACTGTAGTAAGTTTCGTTTATTAAAACTCACCATGATACATGTATATCAAATCACTGCAGTGTGCACTCTCATGGTATTTGTCAGTTAGACCTCAAATAAAAAGCCAAAAGAAGCAAACAGAAAACTCATCTTTAAAGCTAAACCTTTAGGGATTCCTGGCTAGCTCAGTTGGTAGAGTGTGCAACTCTTGATCTCAGGGTCATGGGTTTGAGCCCCATGTTAGGTGTAGAGATTACTGAAAAATTTTTAAAAATCTTAAAAAAAACCCTTAAAATTCATTTTTATTTTACTTTTTTTAAAAGATTTTATTTATTTATTTGACAGAGATCACAAGTAGGCAGAGAGAGAGAGAAGAGGAAGCAGGCTCCATGCTGAGCAGAGAGTCCGATGCGGGATTTGATCCCAGGACCCTGAGATCATGACCTTAGCTGAAGGCAGAGGCTTAACCTCCTGAGCCACTCAGGCGTCCCTAAAATTTGTTTTTAAGTGGTATTTTGTATCCTCTATAGGGTTTTTTTTTTTAACTTTTGTTTGTTTACGTTTCTTTGATTAGTGTCTAAATACAAGATAATTGGACAGCTGATAACTATTTACACACCTTTTAGATCTTTGATTTCTAGGAGTTGACAGCCTGAAGTGCTGAAAGAACATGCTCAGAGCCCACCCCTTGTGCTGGTGCTCAGCCAAAAGTACTGCCAGGTTCTGAACCTACTGTCCTACAAACTCCCTTTCCAAGGTAGAATTTAAATAATTCAACCTCTGACCTAGCTGTCTATTTGAGATGAAAGAACTAAGTTATTTAGCAAATGCAAAGCATTGAACTAGGTTCTGAGGGGAAACAACAAAGCATTAAAACTTCATACCTGTCCTAAAGAACCCGATAATGTAGTAGGAGAGGGAGGTGTACACTGTTCATTAAAATAATTAAATAAGAGACAAAGGAGTGCCAAATGGCTGGTGCAGAATGGCATGGTGCTCTAGAACACAATGTTTCTCAACCGCTGGCACTCATGACATTTTGGACTGGAAAGTTCTTTGCTGTGAGGGAGTTGTCCTAGCATTGCAGGATGGTTAGCAGCACCCCTGGTCTCTGTCCATTGGTACTAGCAACAACTCCCCATCCCTCAGTTACAACAATCAGAAATGTCCCCTGGGGAGTGAAGTCACCCCCAGTTGAGAATCTCTGCTGTAGAAATTTGCAGCAAGGAAGCTTTCCAGATGGAGTGCCAGGAAAAGTTTCACGGAAGAGCTAGATTTTCAGTTGGAGCCTAAAGACTGTGAGGTTAGATCTGATTATAGGAGAGAAAAAAGCATTTCAAGCCGGAAACAGGAATAGCAAATGTAAGAGGCAGATTTGGAGAGTGCAGACCAGTCTGACCAGCTGGAAGAGTTCACGAGAAGTAGTGGACAGGCAAAATCCTGGGCCAGGCTGGGGGGCACCTTGACCAGTATGACTGGGAGAGTCCGGCATACAGCTCCCCAGAAGGCCATTTCGCCTGGCACCCATGGATTGAGCTTATCACTAGAAGCTTGCTTGGAGCTTTGTGACTGCCGTTGACAGCAGTCTTGAACCGTGTCTTTTCTCTGTCTTTGCCTCTCTTTAGGGGATCAGAAAACACCATCTTCTTTACCACCTATGCAAATGGCTCCTGCAGTAAGTATATTTTAGTTCCAAATAAGAATGTCCTATGGTCGGGGCGCCTGGGTGGCTCAGTGGGTTGAAGCCTCTGCCTTCGGCTCAGGTCATGATCCCAGGGTCCTGGGATCGAGCCCCGCATTGGGCTCTCTGTGCGGCGGGGAACCTGCCTCCTCCTCTCTCTGCCTGCCTCTCTGCCTACTTGTGATCTCTGTCTGTCAAATAAATAAATAAAATCTTTAAAAAAAAAAAAAAAAAAAAGAATGTCCTGTGGTCCATTTACAGTAGAATGTTCTGGGTTGTAAGAGATAGAAACACCAGAGATCCTTCTATTCTCCTGTAGTCTTAATAGCTAAGATAACTGTCAAGGATTTAAAAAATTTTAAAAGTACTGAGCCTAGATCGAATAAAAACATGAGCTATACAGAGAGGCAGTGTACTTAATTTTAGCAATGTATTTACATAAAGTAATTATTAGGCTACAAACAATAACAAGTCGAAAGAGCATGAAGGTTGTGTTGTGATATTGTCAGCTTTCCAATCCATGGCACCATTTCACAGCAGAAAGCATGGTCTTTCATTTATTCATTCAACAACTCATTTTTTCATTTACTGATTTGCACACCTGCTGTAATATGCCATTCACTTTTCTAAGGATGGAGAGACACCCAAGCTTCTCTTATGGGGCTTGAGTTCCAGTAGGGGGTATTAGATGATCGGCAAGAAAACCAAAAACTCAAACAAGACTACTTAAAATAGAAAAAGATAAGTGTGCCATGAAGAAAGCAAAACAGGATGCTGTGGCCGTGACATGTTGTTTATGCAACATTGTGTTTGAATTAAGTAAACTCTTTCGTTTTGTCTAGTGCAGAACCTCACATGTACAATATTAAAACCCAAATGTGAATTCCCTATGTCTAATGCTGTGTCATTTTACATTGTCACTTGGTTAACAAGCATAGAATTAAAAATCGTTTAGCTATAAAATTAACATTCTAAAACAATTGTTTTGGACTGAGGGCTCACCAGTATGTGAAATTTTAATTAATATTTTGTCTTGTTTAAGAAGCTGACCTTGGGGCACTGGAATTATGGAGAACTTCAGACTTGGGGAAAAGCTTCAAAACCATTGGTGTGAAAATCTACTCATTTGGTCTTGGGGGACGTTTCCTTTTTGCCTCTGTGATGGCTGATAAGGTGAGTGTTGCCTCTTTTGGCATTTCTGAAATTTCTGTAAATATGTCTCAAATGGATCACTTTTACCACTAGTACTGGCAGAGTTTCTTGCCTTTTTGCAGTGTTTAGTCTCACTAACATTTGGAGGTAATTCTTTCTAGAGGCTGATTGATTCTTCTGGGCTCTGCATACTAGCCTGTTGTCACCATATGAATACCCATAACCCCAGAATTTGGACTTTACTCAGACACAGACACCTGAAAAAAAAGCAGTCCACTTGCTCACTATCCAATAATGATAATAGAAATAGGTAACATTAATTAAGTACCTGCTATATTCTAGATACTGTTCTAGACCCCAGGAATATAGCATTGAACAAAACAGATAAATGTCCTGCTCCCAGAGCTTATATTTAAGTAGGGAGTTAGATAGATACTAAACTAATAAATATGACATAATATTAGGTAGTGATTAAAGCTACTCTATAACAGAGTAAGGAACTAGAATATGTTGGAGTAGTCCTGTTTTAGATCAGGTGGCTTGGATGGGCTGAGACCCAACTGAAGGGAGAGCGTAGTTCTGTGTACATCTGAGCTGGAGGGACAGTAAGCACAAAGACAGTAAGCACAAAGATAGGAACATGCTGGAAATATTGAAGAAAAGTGAGGATGGCTGCATGGCTGGAGCACAGAGAAGGGTGATCCAAAGAAGGGGAGCCAGTGGTCAAATGAGAGAAGACTTTTATGGGCCAAGACCTTGGGTTTTCTTCTTCATGTTTTGGGGAGCTGTGAAAGGCTGTGAGTGGGGGAATGGCGTAAGTTGACTTCTGTTTCGACAGAGTAGGTAAGTGTAGAATAGCCTGACGGGCAAAAATGGAAGTACCAAGAGCAGCTAGGAGCCTGTGACAGCAGGGAGAGAGATGGTAGCTGTTAATGTGGATGAGTGAGGCAGTGGTAAGATCGTGGATGTATTTTTAATGTATTGCCAGTAGGATTTGCTGATGAATTAGATGTGGTTTATGAAGGAATGAGAGGAACCAAAGATAACTTTAGAATCTTTGCCCTGAGCAACTGGGTGAATGACCATTTCCTAAGATGGCAAGAGAACTAAGTTTGTTTTTTTGTTTTGTTTTGTTTTGTTTTAAAGATTTTATTTATTTATTTGACAGAGAGAGATGACAAGCAGGCAGAGAGGCAGGCAGAGAGAGAGGAGGAAGCAGGCTCCCTGCTGAGCAGAGAGCCTGATTTGGGGCTCGATCCCAGGACCCTGGGATCATGACCTGAGCCGAAGACAGTGGCTTAACCCACTGAGCCACCCAGGCATCCCAAGAGAACTAAGTTTGTAGGAGAAAAGTCAAGAATTCATTTTCGGGTATGACATGCTCACTAGACACCTAAGTGGAAATGTCGAGTAACATTTGGGCATGAGTCTTTCCAGATTATATGGTATATGAAGCTATATGACTGGATGATATCTTCTGGAGGACTGAGCACATGCTGGAGCACCCCAGTGACACTGAAGGGTTGGAAAGAGATGAGAATCCAGCAAAGAAGACCAAGAGGGAGGTGGGGAATCAGACAGGGATGCCACAAAATCCCAGTGGAGGAAGTATCTCAGGAAGGAGGAGTGATCAGCTGTGTGCAGCTCAGCTGAGATGTGGGATTAGAGCAGTCCTTAGAATGACCCACTTTAGTTGGTGAAGGGGAGATTGTCGGTGACCTTGACAAGTGCAGTTTCTTCAGAGGACTGGGGTTAATGGACTGATTACAGTGGGTTCAGAGAGAATAGGAGTGGAGATGGGGAAGTAGACACAATGACTTCACATAACTCCCTCCAGCAGTTGCACAGAATCTTCCTAGCAACCTGGCAGCAGGTCCTCTTGCCTCAGTTTGTATTTGAGGAGATTGAGTAACTTGCTCAGGATCACCGAGAGATGGAACTGTGGTGGAAATCATACTGGCCCACTCTGGAGGGGGCCTCCTGTGGTGTAGCGCTAGTCTACCAGGTCACCACCCTACTGTATGCTTTTGAATTCTAGTTCTTACCTGCAACAATAAGACTGAAAGTGAACTTCCAGGTGTGAGCTAGAGAAATAAGTCAAATGCACTTGCCACTGAACTTGAAAGAGTGTTTAACATTAGAAGGCACTGGGACTAATTCTTGTGCACCGGCCAACTGTGTCTAGTAGGTACTTTAAGCTGTTCCTCAGAGAGGAGGTATTACCTGCCTTCTTAACAGACTCCTTTCAGCATATAAATACCTCCTGATCAGCTCCCTTATATTGGCCACTTCCCAGGCTGTGCAGGACCTTCATTATGGCGATTCACAGACCTTTATTCCTTAAAGAGGAGACGTGTCACATCTTGACTTCCCTGTGATCTCCCAAGCATGGGTTTCATCTCCCTTTTTTAGACTCTTAATTATCTAGTTCTTTGGATTGTGCCAGGACTATCTCAAAGAAACCAAACTTCTGTGCAGCAGTCATCATTTTAAGAATTATCTGAGTAAGCATATGTGAATGCCTATAAAGCCAAACTAAGATGGCCCCATCACCCCTTTAGCTCTGTTGAAGGAAATGGGAATGTCAGAGGTTGGGAAGGTTATATCTTACAGGGCCATACCAGAATGAAGAAGCCAAAGAGGAAGCCAAGATAACCTTTGTTATAATAGAATGGATTGTTCTATGGCCTGGAACTTTGCTAGGGGTTGGAAATTGCTTTGCTAACTGGTACTGGGACCTGTTGATTATAACAGTTGTACCTAGTGAGGGAATGGATAATGATACTCATAATTATGAATAATAAGGTTCCTATTCATGTCCCTGCACAGGGCATCTTGGCAGAAAATTAAAAAGATAAATATTGGCATTTGTTCCAGGATACAACAAGAAGGATTCATGTGTCAACAGATCAAGGGGACACATGGAGCATGGCCCAGCTACCTTCTGTGGGGCAGGAACAGTTCTATTCTATTCTAGCAGCTAATGATGACATGGTGTTCATGCATGTCGATGAACCCGGAGGTAAGAGCTCTTTCAGCGGCCTGCCCTTGAATGCTCAGAGATATAAGCTTCAAGTTCGACTCTGAACTTCCTTCTTACATGTTGACTTTTTCTCTTACCCCTAGGTATTTATTAGTGTCCTACTAAATATACTGTCTTACAGAGAATATGTAGTCTCTGTTAGGAAGGCTGCTTGCTTTGACTCTGTAGTGTGGTTTATGTGTATGCTCAAGTATTCTGGAGTACTGCTGCTCAAAGAACGGTCAGAGGGCTGACACTGGTTTGCAAACTGTTTGTTACCAAGTAAGCACAGAAAACAATAGCAGGCATAGAGAAACTCCTATAGCCTTTGACCAAGTCTTTTTATATCTGTTGAATCTAATCATTAAAAAATGGTGGATTATATTTTGTCTGTCTTTTGTACTTCACTCTTCTTATGATTTATTTTTATTATACTTTACAAAGGATCAGTTTGTGCCATAGTAGAAATTTAAAAATTGATCCTTTATCAGGGCACTTGCCTGGCTCAGTCAGAAGATCATGTGACTCTTGATCTGGGGATTGTGAGTTCGAGGCCCACACTGGGTATAGAGATTCCTTAAACAAATAAAACTTAAAAAAAAAATTGATCCTTCACCACAGATAGTTTGAGAAGCATTGTTCTGGAATATGAAGATTTAGAGATATGTATGATATGGAATCCAAAGGCGATGCCTCTGCCACCAGAATAGATCTGGTGAGGTCTTTTCTGTAGCATCTGATTAATCCATCCAACAAACAGTATCTGCCATACTCCAGGCAACAAGCTGGGTGCTGGAATTAAAGGTGGACATGAAAATCACGAGTATCAAACCATCATTAATTCTCAGGTCGGCGTCTGCATCATGAAGAGAGACAGTTGGCTAATGTACACAGTCTGTACTGCGGTCAGTCATGTGTATGGCTGGACTCTTGTTTTCCCTCTGTTCCCTCCCAGACTTAGTGTTTTTGTTTGTTTGCCTATTTCAGATACCGGATTTGGAACAATCTTTACCTCAGATGATCGAGGCATTGTCTACTCCAAGTCTTTAGACCGACATCTCTACACCACCACAGGTGGCGAGACAGACTTTACCAATGTGACCTCCCTCCGTGGGGTCTACATAACAAGTGTGCTCTCAGAAGGTGAGTCTGGGTACAGCTGTCCTTCTCCTGAAGATGTTGGGAGTTGAGGTTGTGGGGGAGAATAATGGTTCTGATCCCGTAGTAATGTTGCTTGCCTGGCCTGCAAAACTATCCATGTAAATTCTGACTCTTTATGTTATATAAATTATGGTAAACAGGATAAAAAGAAGTAAAGCAACAGCAGGTAAAAAGAAAGACTTTTTGAGTTCTATGTTGTTTAGGGTAAGTGTTAAAAAAAAAATAAGTTTTCTATATAGGGAGCTTCAGGACTAGGGGAATGAGCCTGAGTTTGAACCACTGCTTGCTTTTCTCCTGGTAGAGAGCACAGCTATAGCTAGCCAGTATTTCTCTTGTGTTTTACTCAGTAGTTCTGCAGAGCTCACCTTGCTAAGGCCCAGTTGTACAAATAAACAAGCCACCCTAAAGTATAAAAAGGCTCTTAAGATTTTGTTTAAATATGTATTTATTTTTTGGTAGGAGGTGGGGCATTGTTTGTTTTTATTTGTAAATTTTATTTACTTGTAGTGGTCTGCAAGGTCTTAATCAGTATTGGCCCTGTTTCCTCCCTGACCTCAGCTGCCACCCTTTTTCCCTCTACTTACTGCATTCTGGTCACTCCAGCCCTCTGCACACACACATGGTTTAGAGATGTGCAGGCACTGTTCTCTGTTTCCTCAAAGAGCTGCAAGGCTAATGCCGTGCCCCTTCCCATCTATGCTCATATGTTGCTTTCTAATGAAAACTTGCCCGGGGTATCCCGTTGGAAACTTGTCTGCCCTCCCCTCCTCACGGATGCACTCAGCCTCTCTTTAGCAGGTTTTTCCCATACACTTACTGTCTCACATACTATATAATTTACCTATTTACAGTGTCTAGTGTCTGTCTGATCCTGCTGTGATGTATATTTCCAAAAGTGGGTTTGTTTTTTTTTTCCTGTTTTGTTCACTGAAAGAGTCTCAAGGGTTTACAGCAGTTTTCATAGTAGGCATGCAATAAATGTTTATTGACTAAATGAATTGTCCTTCATTTGCCTTCTTGTTTGATTTTTGTTGGACATCTCAAAGTATATTGCCTCTGAATTTAAACCTGCAATAGTTTATGTCATTGAAAATAGAACAGGGAAGAGATTTATAGAAAAAAGGAAAGAAAAAGTACAAGAGGTCAGATAAAGAGTAGTGGAGAGACAGAAACTAGGAATTCTTACGCCACTCACACTCATACATTCAAATCCCATTCAGATCTTGAGAGTCCCTAAAACAAGCCTGGTATCCTGGCCTTCTCTGAGGAAAGAGTGGGATGCCTTCCCATTGTAGATTTTACTTCCAAGGCAGGCAAGCAAGCAAGGAGAATGGACATCAGCCTGTTTTGTTGGTGAGGAGATAAAAGGTATCTTTTCAAGAGTATCAGTCTAGATGATTCCTGTCATCAGCTGAGTCCTAGGAAGGTGGGAAGCCTTGCTCAGATATCGTGGAGTGCTCTCTGGATCAGTTTCCCACCAGCACCGAGCTGTTCCGTTGGATGTCACAAGCTTGTGGGCCTCCAAACTTGTAATGGTATTGTGTAGTCTCAGGAGAGAGATATGCAATGATCAACTGAATTCCATAAGACGCTTCCAGTGTATCAGACTTAGTGTCCTTCTTCTCCCATTCAGATAATTCCATCCAGACTATGATCACTTTTGATCAAGGAGGAAGATGGAAGCATTTGAGGAAGCCTGAAAATAGTGAATGTGATGCTACAGCAAAAAACAAGAATGAGGTTTGTTTTACCCCAAGTGTCCTATGTGCTTGGAGCAAGGCAGCCATTCCATTCTGCTCTGATGGGTGCCAGGCCTTTGAATAACGAAGTTTTGTAAGTGATTAGGGTCTGCAGCTGCAAGCCCAAAGTTTAGAAATGAGAGTAATGAAAGGAACTTAGAATGCAGGAAAAGGAACTATAAAAAAAGCCAAAAATACCATGGATTGTTTGTCTTCTTAAAAAAAAAACTGAAGGCTAAAATTTTGTGTCTTACTACATTGCTGAATGCAGACAGAGCAGAAGGTGGGCCTGTGATCATTCAGGAGTCAGCATGGCAGCTCTGAGACTTTAGGAATCCTTCATGAAGCTATGAGCATTCATGAGCAGTGCAAAGCCGTGCTGGCCAGAAACAAATGGAAGAGAACTTGACATTCTCTTCCCCTCTGCCTGGGCTCCATGTGGCTGGCAGGTATGGTTGGAGACGCTGTGCCATCGCAGGTGTGAAAGCCAGAGCTGACCCCTCTGAGGAGAGGCTAAGAGTAGAGATAGAAGGGCATTGCTCCAGGAGATCCCAGATTCCAGGAGTGATGGGTCTTGACAGGCAAGAAATAAAGAAAAGAAAAAAGCTTTGTATCTGACTTCTAGGGAGTTTGAGAGGATCGTGGGGAAACCCTGGGAGTTTTCTTCAAAAAGTGACAGTGTTGGTGGTTCCCACACCTGTGGCTAATAGGCACTCTGCTGTTGTAGGTGGGATTTTTGTTTTGTTTGAGAACCTCAGACAGTGTGAGGTAGGGTACCTGTACCCCCTCAGTGCTCTCTCTCCTTCTCTGTACTCTTAAGTGCTGTGAGCCTCTCTCCCCTCTCCTTTTTTCCAATCCGTGTGCCGTGGCCTTGCCTTAACCTGGCTGAGGCAGTGGACTCTCGACTGACGTGGCCCCCCTCACAGTCCCACGCCTCTCCCTCCTCAGGACACGTCAGGCTTCCCCTCTGCCTGTGAATAAATGCTGTGCCTCTGACCTGGTGAATGAAGGTCCTCTCCTCCCTGTCAGGCTCTCTCCTGCCTTTTCATTGTCACTGTCCATCTTATCACTGGTATTTTCCTTATTGTAGCCCTCTGCTGCTCCCTGAACACCCCGCATGCACCCCTACCACTGTGGCCTTGCCCACGAGACTCCTGGGGAAATTGTGACTGATTTTCCACCCCCAGGTCAGTAGAATTAGTAGAAATCCTGACCATCCTTCTGCCCACCTTCAGTTAGAATTAATCATTCCAGGAGCCTGGGTGGCTCAGTCAGCTAAGCGTCTGCCTTCGGCTCAGGTCATGATCCCAGGGTCCTGGGATCGAGTCCTATATCAGGCTTCTTGATCAGCGGGGAGCCTAATTATCCCTCTCCCCCTGCTCATGCTCTCTCTTGCGAGCACTTTCTCTCTCAAATAAATGAATAAGATCTTTTTAAAAAAATAGGATTAATCCTTCCTTTTCATTTCACCAATAGTTTGCTTGAACCTCTTTTTTACTGCAGTAAAATATATAATATAACATGAACATTTTATCCA
Organism: Mustela erminea; assembly: GCF_009829155.1. Lineage (NCBI taxonomy): Eukaryota > Metazoa > Chordata > Mammalia > Carnivora > Mustelidae > Mustela > Mustela erminea. The sequence continues at coordinate 16,249,885 of NC_045623.1, forward strand.
ATGCAGACCTCTTTTAAAGCATTAACTTTCTTGTAAAATCTCTCTTTTTTATAAAAAGATTTGTTTGTTTTAGAGAGAGAAAGAGTGTGTGTACACATGTGCGGGGAGGGGCAAAGGGAGAGAATCTTCAAGCAGAGTCCCTGCTGAGCTCAGAGCCCAATGCAGGGCTCAGTCCCAGGACCCTGAGATTATGACCTGAGCTGAAACCAAGAGTCAGATGCTTAACTGACTGAGCCACCCCAGCGCCCCTCAGAAATCTCTCTTAAAGGCAGGACTGGGTCTTACTTTGAATCGCTACCACATCTTGTACAGTACCTGAAATATTTCAGGCGTTCATGAAGTTTATTTGTGTGGAATCATGCTTTAAATATTGATCACAGGCTTCATATAATGCAGGAATAAAATAAATTAAGACATTGCACATGAGAAAATAATTGCATAATTTGCTCCCAAATATACTAATGCATTTTGGGATCAAGAATATTCCACTGGGGGCACCTGGATGTCTCAGTTGGTTAAGCAACTGCCTTCAGCTCAGGTCATGATCCTGGAGTCCTGGGATCGAGACCTGCATCAGGCTCCCAGCTCCATGGAAGTCTGCTTCTCCCTCTGACCTTCTCCCCTCTTGTGTCTTCTCTCACTGTCTCTCTCTCAAATAAATAAATAAAATCTTTAAAAAAAAAAAAAAGTAATATCCCACTGGGACTATAACTCAACAACGAAAACAACCCAAATTAAAAATGACTGAAGGACTGGAATAGACATTTCTCTAAAGAAAATATACAAATGGCCAAGAAGCACATGAAAAGGTGCTTGACATCATAATTATTAAGGAAATGCAAATCAAAAGCACAGGGAAAGATCACATCACACATTAGAATGGCTATGACTATCAAAAACAAAACAAAATAACATGTATTGTTAGGGATGTGGAGAAATTAGAACCCTTGTGCACTGTTGGTGGATATGAAAAATAGTGCAGTCTCTATGGGAAACAGTATGGTGGTTCCTTAAAAAATTAAACGTAGAACTACTATATGATCCAGCAATACTACTCCTGGGTATATATCCGAAAGAATTGAAAGCAGGGTCTTGAAGAGCAATTTGTATGCCCTTGTGCACAGCAACATTATCTACAAGAGGTAAAAGGTGGAAGCAACCCAAGTGTCCATAGACCACTAAATGGATAAGCCAAATGTTTTATATACATGCCATGGAATAATACTGTGCCCTAAAAAGGCAGGAAATCCTGACAACATGAAATTACGACAACATGGATGAATCCCAAGGACATAACGCCAAGTGAAATAAGCCAGTCGTAAAAAGACAAATACCGTTCCATTCTGTAAGGTGCCTAGAATAGTCAGATTCATAGAACAAGAAAGTGGAAATGGTGGTTCCCATTCTGGAAGGTCGGGAGATCTGGGAGGAGGGGCATTGGGAGTTACTGGTTAATGGGTGTAGACTTTTAGTTTTGCAAGATGAAAAAGCTCTGGAGATGGACAGTGGTGATGGTGGCACAACATTGTTAATGTATTTAACCCTGCTGAGCTGCGCATTTAAACAAGCGTGGCTAAGATGGTAAATTTTATGGTATTTTACCCCAACTTTTTAAAAGAGTATCCCACTGAAGTCTGGGTTCAGTTCAGAGCTTCCTTAGAAGGGTCTGTGAGATGACTTAAAAATTACACCTTTGATTTTAATCTAAGCTTTGGTTTCTTTTCACAGTGCAGCCTTCATATTCACGCTTCCTACAGCATCTCCCAGAAGCTAAACGTTCCAATGGCCCCACTCTCGGAGCCTAAGGCCGTCGGCATAGTCATTGCCCACGGTAAGCAGCCCTCCTCTCATCTCCCTGGGAACCATCAGCTGAGACTCAGTCCCAGTCTTGAATCCTGTAAGAAAACCATCAGCCATGACTCTTACCATGCTTTATAGAGCTTCTGACATGATAATGGTATTTTGGATTTTCCCTAGAGAGAGAAACATGATATCTCCCTTTCCCAAATTTTGTGATCTTTTTTTCTGTTACAAGAGACATGGTGGGAAATAGGGTAAATTCATTGAAAATCATTCTCTCAACGCTAAATCCCCTCCGTTCCATTGCTGGTTTTTGCTGATAAGTTGGGTTGTGTTGCAGGTAGTGTAGGGGATGCCATCTCAGTGATGATCCCAGATGTATACATCTCAGATGATGGGGGTTACTCCTGGACGAAGATGCTGGAAGGACCCCACTATTACACCATCCTGGATTCCGGAGGCATCATTGTGGCCATTGAGCACAGCAGCCATCCTATCAATGTGATTAAGTATGCATGAGCTCTGCTCCACCCACACTATCTCCACGGAGGGCGACTGTGGGATGCTTTTTAGTTGTGGGGAGAACTGGGGGGGGTGAGGAGCTGGTTACAGACCCTGACTCAAGTGTGTACATTCTACAAAAATGTGGGGATCATTCTTGAAGGGATTGCAACCCACATTCAGTGGCTTTGCTTTTTCTTCTGACTTCCTCTAGTTAACACTTTTTGTCACTTTTTAAAAATATTCTTCTTTCTCTCCACAAGAATCTTACACAGCGTTTTAGCACTTTGGGTGGAAGTTGACTCCTTAAGTATAAGTTACACAAAGTAATTTCTGTTTATTTATTTAGAAGCTCATGCCTTCCTGTGAAAGAAATTTTATAAAGACATTTTCTTCTTTACTCTTTGAATGAATCCCTTTTACCCACCCTATTAACTGTAGGCATTAAAATTAATATAATCATCAGTCAGTAAGCCACCACCTAAATAAACAGTTGTTCTCTGGCTGTGGTTCCAGGTTCTCCACAGATGAAGGTCAGTGCTGGCAAACCTACATGTTCACCAGGGAGCCCATCTACTTTACTGGCCTCGCTTCAGAACCTGGAGCTCGGTCCATGAATATCAGCATTTGGGGTTTCACAGAATCTTTCCTGACTCGCCAATGGGTCTCCTACACCATTGATTTTAAAGATGTCCTTGAAAGGAACTGTGAGTACCTCCTTTGACGTTTTCCACCAGAAACTTATAAGCCCATTTTCCTAAATAACCAATTCAGTTTCATTTCTTTTAGCTGGAATAAGAAAATGCACAGGTAAGATTGAAGAATGTGGATAAGCAGGCAATGGAATGGTATCAGAAATGCAGTTTCCCTCTTTGGACTAGAACTGTACGAGAGAAATAAAATGAAGACCACATGTATGATTTAAATTATTCTATCCCCTGCATTATAGGAGTAAAAGAGGTGAAATCCACTTTAATAATAATACAATCATCTCAACATATCCAAAATGTTATCATTTCAACATATAAGCAATATTAAGAGTTATTGATGAAATGTTTTGTTTTGTTTTAAAGATTTTATTTATTTATTTGACATACAGAGATCACAGGTAGGCAGAGAAGCAAGCAGAGAGGAGGAAGCAGGCTCCCTGCTGAGCAGAGAGCCCAACGCAGGGCTCTATCCCAGGACCCTGGGATCATGACCCGAGCCAAAGGCAGAGGCTTTAACCCACTGAGCCACCCAGGCGCCCCCCCCCCTTTTTTTTTTGACAGACAGAGATCACAAGTCAGCAGAGAGGGAGACGGGGGGTGGGGGGGAGCAGGCTCCCTGCCAAGCAGGGAGCCCAATGCGGGGCTTGATCCCAGGACCCTGGGATCATGACCTGAGCTGAAGGCAGAGGCTTTAACCCACTGAGCCACCCAGGTGCCCCTGTTTTGTATGTCATATTTCTCTTCTAAGACTTCAAAATCCAGTGTATATTTAACACTTAGTATTATAGTAAATCTCAATTCAGACTGGCAATAAGTGGGTAAGGCTCTCACATAGGAGAAGATAGCTTCACACTGTTGGAGCTCTGTAACATTTTGTGGGACTTATTTCTGCTTGTAAGGATAATGCATGCTTACATTTATCTAAAATTATTTCATGACATTTCAGGGATTTTCACCCTTGATTGCAGCAGACCCATAAAGAGAAAGCTTTAGAGAAAAGTGTGTTTCAAAGAGCATCTGACTAATTGTGTCCCTAATCAAAACGTTGAAGTGAAGAAAAAAAAAGCAACAACAAAAAACATTCAAGTGAGAAAGTTTTTGCGCAGAGTTTTGGCTTGAATGTCAGCCCTAGGCGAGGCTCTAGAATGATGACTGGGCTAGCAATGAGCCCATGTGGGCCATTTCAGAGTTCTGTGACTTCACGCTGGAAGGCATGTTAAAAAGGCACAGAAAATGGCTTCAGTAAAGGAGGTAAAAAGAATCCCAAGCAAACCCAGACACCAGTACCAAAGATGCTGACATTGTACTGAAAAATATGGAAGATAAAAGAAAAAACTGGAGAAAAGTCCCCCACCCTGCAAGCTGCAGTTTCTTGTTGGTGTGTTAGGAACCTTAAGACTTAAGGTTTCAGGGGCACCTGGGTGACTCCATCTGTAAGTGTCTGCCTTCAACTCAGGTCATGATCTCAGGGTCCTGGGATCAAGCCCCGCATTGGGCTCCCTGCTCAGCAGGGAGCCTGCTTCTCCCTTTCCCTCTCCTCACTGCTTGTGTACTCTCTCACTCTCTCTCTGAATTAAATAAAATCTTAAAAAAAAAGAAAAAGGCCTTAAGGCTTCACGTCACTGTGGTTGAATTTTGGTCCTGTCTTTTGATTGTAGGATGGGTCCATTTCCTCCGAATGTTATTTCGGTGACCCCTGAGCATTCTGTTTGGACCTTACTTTTCTACAGGGTGTTTAAATATGATTTAATGCCCGAGAGTCATTATTTTCCAGATTCATTAAGTAGACTATAAAGGAGCTGGCTTATGAGTTTTCCCCTCGTAAGGCGCTCTACAGTTATCCCTAAAGTTGAATACTGCTAAGAGATTTGATAAGCAGCTGCTTCCTAACAGACTCCATGCTGGTCTTCAGATCCCAAAGGATAAAAACCTAATCCACAGTCTTTAGGCCATAGGCTTTGAGTCTTTTTTCCAGGAGTGGATGATATGACTTAAGAAGCCAGTTTGACTATCCTCAATGGTCTACTTGAAAGCCAGTCAACTAGAGTAAAAAGTCTAGAAAGAGATGGTCTTCCCTTCTCTTTGAGGCAAGCCAACCCATGGTGAAACTGAACCCATGCTTTAGGCTAACTGGTGTCTTATCCTAAAAAGAACCACCTCGCTTACCTGTGGCAGCTCCCGCTGACCAGGGGCACAGGTGCACACAGCAGGGAGACCGCAGCCTCCCCGCTTGGAGGAAAGCTCAGAGGAGCTCCATGCAGCTGCCCACTGTGAAACAAATGCGGTTTTTCCTAATACCCAAAAGCGGAGTGGGAGGCGAAGAACCCTCCTCTGGCGCGAGGGGATGCCAACCACTAGTAGGCACCAGGTCCTGCAACTTTTGTCTGCAGCTCCAAAATGCAGTAGCGGGAGTCAGACATCCCCGTTTCCCTTCCTTGTTCTGCTCTCCGCCTGGCAGCCGCCTCGCATGCGTAGGTGTGGGGCCAGGCAGTGACCTGAACAGCCTGTCTTCTCTTTAGGTGAGGAGAAGGACTATACCATATGGCTGGCTCATTCCGCAGACCCCGGAGATTACGCAGACGGCTGCATCTTGGGCTACAAGGAGCAGTACCTACGGCTTCGCAAGTCGTCCGTCTGCCAGAATGGTCGGGACTACGTTGTGACCAAGCAGCCGTCTGTCTGTCCCTGCTCCCTGGAAGACTTCCTCTGGTATCAGCTTCCCTCAGATCCCTGTTAGCCGCTTTGCTATGTGGGAGGAGGTGAGGGGCAGCTGGAAAGGATTCAGATCCTTTCTTCCCTGAGGGTGGAGAGCTGCTGCTGCTTACTGAGGACATGGAAGCTTAGAGAAGGGATCCAGAGTTGTTAGTAACGGGGCAGGTAAGGTGTCACATCAGACAGTTGTTGGACAACTGGCAACAACCCCTGGAATCCTGGCCCGACAGCAGGGGAGAGAGGTGTGTAAGGAGGAAGAGAGCTCAGAAACCCAGAGAGGGGACCATAGGGCAGAGACCACCGGGAAAGGCAGTGCAGGAGCTGGGAGGCGGTTGGACTTCCGTGTGCTCACTGAACACTGACAGCCTGAGTTCAGCAGGTGGGGCGCTAGGTTTTGGATTGTCTGCAAGACTAAAGGCAGCAAGTGTGGTTCTGTCCTGGGACAGGAGGGGATGTCAGGGTACTGATGGCCCAGATGTCCCATCAAGGTCTAAAGGCCATCGAGGTGGACTCCCGCAAGCTCAGGACCATCTGCGCTGAAGGGTCAGTGGCACGGCCAGCATGGAGTTAGTTGATTGTCTAAGGGCAGGGCAGTTCTCAGGTCACCAAGCAGGGGTACTGCTTCCCGAACTCATTTCCTTTAAATCATACTGGCAGGAAATAAAGGTGAATCCTGGAAGATCTGGAAAAGAGTGCAGACAGACAGCAGTCATGTCCCTCCACATCACATTCTCTAGAACTGCAGGTGACCGAGAATATGGGACTGAGCGAACCTCCCAGTCTGACCGGTGTGGACCCCCTGCCCCGGTGTGGCTCCCATCTGCACATGGAACGGGCCAGGGTTGCTCCTTCCGTGTTTCCACAGGGAACGGGATCTCTCCGATGGCTGTGGTGTCAGTCTAGGGCTAGAGGATGTTGACTGTGACACTCTCATGGGCTGCCTTCATCCTAGAAGTCACACAGACTGGGATCTTAACTCCCCAGCCTTCTTCTTTCCAGATCTGCTGTGCCTCATCAGAGCTGCATGCCATTGTCCATGGGGCTTCCTCTGGCCGAGAAGTCTCCCCACATTGCCTGCTTGCCCCCCAGGCTTAGGGGATGCATACTTGGCCTTTAGAACTTAGCTCACTTCTCTACTCCGTAAAGCCTTCCCCAGCTTTCCCTCATCTGCACTCCTACAGGACACCTACTGCTGGGTTTTGGTTGTTGTAGAGAGGTTTGGGTCTGCCTTCAAACTCTTAGCTTCTTGAGGGCGTTATGTTTGATAAGCACGGAGTAGTCAGCACAGCTCCTGGCACTGCCTCTCTAGCAGGCACTGTCCCAAGCCATTTGCATTTACCCCCAGCAGCCCTCTGAGACAGGGACCATTGCCATTTCCGTCTCACCAAGGGAGAAATGAAGGTTCAGAGAGGGCATCACTGCCTTGCCCACAGCAGCTCAGCCAGAAGTGTTAGAGCTGGAATGTGCGCCCAGCAGCTCGGCCCTGGAGCCTGCACCTGTCCCATGTGCTTGAGAAGTGTGTACCTGTGAGGACAAAGGGTGCGTTCCCTGACATGTGGGATTGCACACCTAAAATTCTCACCATAACTCTCCCCCTGTCGGAGGGTTAGTATCTTTGACTTCTTTTGTTCTTCTTATCCTGCTCCCTAAATATTTGTCAGCATGACTTTGAAGTACCAACAGCATCCGTGTACCCCCCAAGCATCTGTTGCATCCTTGCCGTGCACAGGGCGGTGCAAAGTGACAATAAAAAGTTTGTTATTGACGCTCAGATGCACAGGATTATGCTGTGAAACAGTGCCTGGGGGATTGAGAGAAGGGAAAGGCCATTCCATCTAGAGCTGAAGGGAGGTGGCTCAGAGAAGGCTTTGTTGAGGAGGAGCATTTGAGCTGAGCCCTGACAAGCACTAGGACTTGACTTTGCACATCTGGGAAGGAAAAGTAATTAAAGCCAGTGAAGTGGTGCGAGCGTAGATGCCCACTGGCATGCTCAGGAAGGGTGTGCTGGGAGATAGGCCATGAGGGCAAGTCGCAGCCATCCTGATAAAGAAGCACGGAGGGTGCAGATGGGGCAGGCCCGGGCTGAATGTGCAGCTTAGATAATGGAAGGAAGGTAGTGCTGTGGACAAACACAGGGAAATGGTGGAAGAGGCTGGCTCGAAGGAGAGGACATGATGTGGATTGAGTGCTCTATTTATTTGAGGTTCTGTCAGCAGATTTAGGTGGAGACGTCCAGCAGGAACTTGGAAATGTAGGATCACAGGTCAAGAGAGGTAAAACCTGGAAGTTTTAGCTGCAACAAAGAGTTAAGCTCACAAAGGTAGAGCAGATACAGGGTAAGAGAATGAATTGCAGACCGCAAGCAAGGGTCTGCGTTTCCGGGTTAGGAAGGCAGAGGCATAAACCGTGCAGAGAGAAGCAGGTGAGCCAGCTTTGCGGGGGCGTGGGCAGGCGTGGGCAGCACATGGCGGGGCACAGGGCAGGCCAGACCAGAGAAGGATCCCCAAGGTTGCCAGACTCGTGCATCCTGGGGGCCTCATACATTTGCCTCCAAGGTAGTAGGGGGGATAAATGCACAGGATAAAAAGTGAACAAGTACAAAATATTTGAATAAGAAGTTTGGCCAGTAAAGAAGAAGAGAGGGAAAGAAGATGATACACACAGGTAAGGAGAAGCCCTCAGGTGAGTGGGCCTGATGGTCCCTCCACATGGTCAGCCAAGCAAGGTCCCAGGGCAGTTGGAGGGATGGAGCATGGACACTCATGCGGGGAATCAGCCTTGGAGAGGAGGCAGTATATTACTTCTTGGGGGAAGCAGAGAGAGCAGAGCAGATGGGAAGCACTGTGGAGAGATGGGATAGGATGAAAAGCAGGCAGGCATCCACATTGGAGACAGGGATCTTAAGAAGCTAAGAGGGACAGAAATGGGGCAGGCAGGCAGGATTTGATACATACCCTAGGGTACACACCCAGAGAACATAATGAGTGATTTGGAGGTAAATAAAATGGTGACTAAGCATTGTGGGTTTAGATCTGTCGTTGGTGCCACTGTTTCTCAGTGTCTGAGTTCTCGGCTGAGTCCCCACCCTGCTGCAGGCATTCCCTTCCTGGAGCCGCTGCTGTCTGGGCCAGGCTTCTGGCTACCGAGTCCCAAGTCCACCAGGCCTGCTCCATGAGCCGCTGGTGCCCCAGCTGAGTGTTCTCCGTGTCTGTCCTCCTCAGTGGACCTTCCTCACACGGCTGTTCCTGTGCAGCCACAGACTGGGCTCTCCATCTGCCTGCGCCACATAAAACCTTCATCGATGGTCCCTTCCCTGCCGTTGCGCAGCTCTGAAACATACTGTATTTGTGGACTCTTACAGTGATTTTGGCTACTTCCGTCCAGAAAATGACTCCAAATGTGTGGAACAGCCAGAGCTAAAAGGCCACGATCTGGAATTTTGTCTGTATGGCAGAGAGGAGCACCTGACAACAAATGGGTGAGGCGCCTCCCCTCCTGAGTCATGACAGCCGTGTCCCCATGGTGAAGAGTGAGCTCCCACTCACTGCGCCCTGCACCTCCATGCAGGCAGTGTTCTAGAGCATGCTAGGAAAATACTGTGGAACAGAACTTTCTGTGGCGCTGGAAATGCCTTCTCGTCTGCTGTGTCCCATACGGTAGCCATTAGCCCTGTGTAGCTACTGAACTAATTTTACTTAGTTTAAGTGTAAGTAGCCATTGTGTGGGGGCAGTGCTGCCCCAGAGGAGACACAGTACTTCCCCCACAGTACATACCTCCACTCCCATTTTTGTACGGTGTGTTACCGTGCTTTCCTTGGGCCATGGTTCTTTGGCCCCATCTCGTGGCCCAGAGAGGCAGGCAGGCCTCTGCAGGAAGGCCAGGGATGCTTGGGCTGTTCAGGGCCTGAGACTACACAGAACATCCCCAAAACATTCACAAGGTTCTCCCCTCAGGCCTGAAAGGGGGTGGAAGTTTGAGAAGCTTTTCTGCAGATTTTCAAATCTTGCTTTCAGGAACGAGGAATACATCCTAAGGGTCTGACAAGAAATTGTCTCTGCTTTTTCAGGTACCGAAAAATTCCAGGAGACAGATGCCAAGGTGGCGTGAATCCAGTCCGAGAAGTAAAAGACTTGAAAAAGAAATGCACAAGCAACTTTCTGAGTCCTGAAAAGCAGGTACAGTAAAGTAGATCTGGTTTAGGGACCAGTGGGCTTTTGTCTTCTGCCAGAAACAAAGCGACAGCACTGAGAATTTTATGACTGAATACAAAGAGGCCAGACTACTTCAGGCGGCCTGCACTGTGCACAGGAGACCATTAGGATGGAGGATGGGTCACACAGCATGATAAACTCCATGCTAAAAACTTTATCGGTGGAGGAACAAAGTAGAATTCCATACAATTGTTCTGAATTCTTGGGAGCATCAGGTTGAGGACATTTCTGAGGGCTGAGAGTCATTTAGGGAAAATACTTGAAGTAGGGCTGTAAAGGGCAGGAAGAGAGGAGCCCTGGCCCTCATTTAGGTGGGCTCTGTGCTGAGTCATGCCGAGTGTGCTCAGACTAGACAACTGAACTTCGGTACTAATGGGTTTGTGATGTAGGAGCAGGTTATGAGGCAGATTACGGGTCTGTGGTGCTGAACCATCTGGCTGGGATGTGGGAAGTGGTAAAGAGGAAGCCTTTTGATAAAGCACTGGACCAGCAGTGTGACTGGGGCAGTCAGCTGTGGGCTCCAGTTCCCTAATCCATAAAATGGGAGGTAGATAATCCGCAGTCCCCTCCTCTCCGGCCTTCTGAGGGATGAGGGCCTGACACGGGCAGGATTAGGTAGGAGCAGGAGCTCTTAGCCAGAGCAGAATGTGGGTGTGTGTCCTTCTCAGGGAGCAAGTTCCCTCTTCTCTGCACCCTCACCTTGCATCCCTAGTAGCTATCCTCAGTGTGTGTGTGTGTGATTGGATAGGACTCCCGCCCCCAGGGACACAACAGGTCCCAGATTCCAGTTCTGCCACCTCTTAGATTCACTGAAAACACACATTCCCTATCTCCCGCCCTGAAACAAGTAGGGCCCACTCCAGCAATAATATGAAAAGGCTTATTTGCAAAAACATACGAAAAATGAAGTAAAAACAAGAGTCTTCATGTTACACAATGTCCTGCCTGAGGCAGCATGGGCACAGCTTCTTCCCAGGGACTGACCATGTTCCAGATTTATCTGGCCCACTGTTGTCATTCTCCCCCTTTCCCACTGTGCCCCTAAGTGCTCCACTACTCCACATGGCTAGTGAGGAACAGCTTCAGTTGCTCTTTGACCTAGGTCATTGCCATAGTTCCCAGGGTAACTCAGATATTAGGGCCTGAGTTTGGATCATTCTGGCAGCTTCCGGACAGCTGAAGTTCTGGTTCCCCTCTGCCATCAGTGATACACTCCTGGTAGGATTGAGACAGTCCGGCGGGGGCCGGGGGCGGGGAAAGCACAAAGGGCCTGGAGACTGCAGGTCATTCACAGAGAAACCAGGGGGAGGAGCAGCCTCATTGAGTTCAGTCCTAGCATGTGCACACCTGAAATTGTCTGTGTTTTAATTTGTCAAGAACTCCAAGTCAAATTCTGTTCCAATCATCCTGGCCACCGTGGGATTGATGCTGGTCACAGTCGTAGCAGGGGTGCTCATTGTGAAGAAGTACGTCTGTGGAGGAAGGTAAGGAACATGGCGGTCAGCCAGAGGTACCAAACTCCAGCTGCAGAGGCAGCCCGGGGCGTGTGGTTGAGCCGGCCCCTAGCGAAAACTGGCCAATGGTAATGGTGTTCCTGAAGCATCAGGCCCAGACCTTCTCAGAGCTTCTGTCTGCTACATGCCGACTGTGGGCTGTGCCTCCCATGTGTGTGACTCGTGCTGTGAGTGTGTAGAACTCGGAAAGTCCTCAGGCCTGTGGGAGGCATGTCTCATATCCCATGGCCCCATGTCACATGTCACCATGTCACATGTCACCATGGGATGGCTCACTGAGGTCTCCACCCCCAGGTTCCTGGTGCACCGCTATTCCGTGCTGCAGCAGCATGCTGAGGCCAATGGTGTGGATGGCGTGGATGCCCTGGACACGGCCTCCCACACTCACAAGAGTGGTTATCATGATGATTCAGATGAGGTAAGACTTCTTGACGGGTGGCCCGGAAGCACAAGAAAGGGGTATTCCTGTTCCTTTCAAAATCAGGATCCAACTGAGGCAGAGGGGGCGCGTAAGCCAGCAGCAGCCACTTAATGCCTGTAAGACTTGGCCAGCCCAGAAACCAGGTCAGAACTTTCAAAATAGGAATTTTTTTTTTTTAAGATTTTATTTATTTGACAGAGAGAGACACAGCAAGAGAGGGAACACAAGCAGAGGGAGTGAGAGAGGGAGAAACAGGCTTCCCACCGAGCAGCGAGCCTGATCTGGGGCTTGATCCCAGAATCCTAGGATCATGACCTGAGCCAAAGGGAGATGCTTCATGGCTGAGCCACCCTCAAAATAGGAATTTTTTAGTGTACAAATAATACAGTCTCTGTTTCTCTTCTCAGGACCTCCTGGAATAGCTCTTCAAAGTGGCTGGGACCGAGCACAGATGATGGAACCGCAGTACCTCTCAAACGCCCTGTGGCTCCGACTTGGGGGGAATAAATTTCCCATTGTGAGGGACCCAGCTCTGTTTCTGCTGCTTCCACCAAAGCCAAAAGGACCTGCACTAAAGAAATGTGGGTGGGTGGGGACCTGAAACACTCTCACGATTTGCTCTGAGAAGGGGGGGGAATCTAAATTCTTTAATTTTTTATTTCAAGTTCTGTCTTTTTGCAAAGTATGGGTTCTTTTGGTTTTGTTTCTGTTTGGTAAGGGAAATGGGATTGGAAGGGAATGTTTCACTAACCCCCCTCTTGCATGTTTTGCATGGCGCCTGCCCCCAGGCACCTGCCAACCCCAGCATCAACCATCACCAAGTACTCGGTGCTGTCCCTGGGCTCTGCCGGCGACACGGAGCAGCTGCTGAGAGGGACTCGGGGGCTGCGATGACTGGCACGGCCTGGCGGCCTTTCTCCGGCCAGGGACAGCCCCACGCCGAGAGTGCTACATACCAGCTCCTCACACACACCCCGCCTTTGCTTGCTTGCTCTTTCGGCGACCATGGACCACAGTGGTGTCTCTTCCCCCCACCCCATTTAATTAGGCAATACCCTCGTTAATTGCCTTTTGGCAACTGACTTAACCATGTGCTTCCAAGACACTAAATCAGGAAAACTTAAAGGGCAATATTTTTAACTTGGGGCAGGAAGAAGGGAGCAGCAGGGAATTGACTAGGGTTAGCACCTATTAAAGGACAAATTCTTGCTTCTTCCAAGATCTTTCCAGCCGTGCTTCATGTCTGTGCCTGTGAACTTGCTCAAGGACAGGGAGAGGGCTTGCCCTGGATATCTGCCCAGGCTATGGGGTCTTTCCGCTGGAGCCAAGGGAGGGTGTCTGGGGTGGCCTCTGAGGACTGAACATCACAGTGCTCCATGTCCTCTGCCACCTGTGGGTGTGGTGGTGAGTCCTTAGGATGGCTACTTGCTTGCTGCCTCTTGGACTGCTGTTTGCTGTTGTACATGGAGCCAGGACTAGACATGTTTTCAGATTTATAAACTATTTTTTAAAAATCAAGATTTTATTACCAGGCTCTCTTCCTCACCTATTTTCTCCAGCTTTGCCATCTAATTTGTTGGCATGAAACTTCTGGCCGAACCAACCGAAAACACATGTATAGTGTAGGTGATGTTTTACCTGATGCGTTAAGTTCGTATTTTAAATTTAAGGAAGTTTCCCACTGGACATTTTTTCAGATCAAGTTAACAGTAGAATGTGGTGAGGTGGAGATTTGGGTGGTCACACAGTAATGGAAAGCTGCAATAATTCGTTTTAATAGAGCTTGAATATTTGCTCTCCAGGTATATAGTATAGTACATTTTTGGTCTTAGTGTCCCTACTGTGCTGGCCACAGTTTCTCCCAGTAATTATGGTTGGGACATTCTTTGGTAACTGCCATTTTGCTGCTAGTTCATTTTATGGTGATAAAGTCACGAAAAAGTAGACATGCCAAATCAACTTTTGTCAGAATGCGTGAGCAGATGGCTGTGTTCTCTCCTCCCCAGAATGGATTAACAGCAGCAGGGAAAGTGGGAGAGGGGGTGGATGGAGAAGGTTAGAGACTTTGAAGCTGCAGCAGAACTAAATGAGTCAGGGAGCTTCAGCTGGGAAATAAAGCTAGGGCATTTTCTGTGAAGAGAATTCGTATTTGTTTGAGCCATAGAGCACTGGTCTTTTAGGAAAAGCTCATTCATTTTGCATAGTTTTTAAATTTAAAAAACATTCCAAAGATAGACCAGCTCACAAATGATAACGTGTCAGTCTTTCTCCCGGACACAGTCCCCTTCTGCCCAAAGTGATTCTGATGCCCAGAAAAGACCCACTCCTGCCGCACACCTTCTCCCTGCAGCTTATACTCGCCTGGGCAGATGTGTGCGTGTGTGGTAGTTCTCTGATTTATTTTAGGATGTAGGAAAGTTTATCTTCTTCCTTAACCAAATAAGGTTAGAGCTCTGGGCTTCTAAGGGTATCTGGGACTTCTGTAGAACTTGGCAATTTTCAGAGCACTTTGACTTGGAAACTTAGAACATTCTCGATGAGACTTTCTCTTTGAAGGCCAGGGGTTTGTCGTCCCCATTTTTCAGGAGACGGAGCTGAGGTACAAAAAGTGAGTAAATTGTCCAGGGTCTCTGTGTGCATGGCAAGCAGTGCCGGCCAGTTGTCTTTAGAGCTTTTGAACGTTTTTATGTGTGCAGGGGCTGCGTGCCCAGGGCGGGCAGGGTTCCTGCATACGGTCGCCTCTCTGTCCTTCAGGAGAGGGATGGGTGGCATCTCTGTGGGAGCAGTGTGTCACTCCTTTTTGCCACTGTGACAGAAAATTTTATTCTCCTGTTTTACATGGCTGAAAAACAAAAATTAATGGTAATTTTGAATGTGTATTTAGAAACTGCCCCTCATCTAGATGCAGGTGTGGGCTGTCCCTTGAGGAACTACCTTCTCCCTGTCCTTGTTTTCTCATCCTCGTCTGTCTGGCTGGCTAGCTTAGTTGTTTGGAGGACTGCTAACAACCTGGATCACCCCCTTCATTGGCTACTTAGCTTCCCATCTCAGCCTGCTCACTCACAAAGGTATGCCCTCAGCCAGCAAGTATAACAGCCTATTATCCGTGATGGCTTCGAAGAGAGAACGATTTCTAATTTGTTCTACTGACGTTAGGTTAGGAGCATTATCTTTGAAAGTAAAGTGTAGCTTTTCATCGTATAAAATCTCGGGCTTGATGGTAGCAGAAGAGATGATTTCTGGAGGTTTCAGCAATAGGGTTGAGCACCGTAAGAAAGGTTGGACACATCAGACTGTCTACAGTGGTCTGAGCTTTTAAGTCCGGGTAGAGAACTCACCATCCCTCACCTGTGATCGGCACCTTGGCCCTAAGAGGGCTTTGGGTTGGTGACTCTAGAGGCCAAGGGTGCGTGCACCTGAGCTGGTATTTGAATGGGGACCTCACTTAGGAGAAGAAAGAAGTCTGGAGAGTTCTGGCAGTTCTCAGCTGGGCTCAGAAGATTCAATAGATGAGCTATAACTGAAATTTAGAACTTGCCATCTGCCTCTGAGTAGGCTTTCCAGTGTGTACCTCTCTAATTCCTAGGTTTGCCTCTGGGCCTCTCCATGTCCAAGCTGGCCTTTCATCCATGACACATTAGTAACAGGCTGGCCGCCTCCAGCCCTTGCACTGGCTCTCTACACTGCAGCTGGTTCTCCCATGGCCTGGGTCACAGGACCAGGATACAGAGGGGAGTGCGGAGCCGTCCACACCCACCCCAGGTTGCAGGGCTGGCTGGAGTTTCAGTCAGTTCTCTCTGTTCTGGACTAATCCTTCAAGTAGCGAGGTCCTCTTTCCCTTCAGGAGGCTCTAAGAACCCTGCCTCCATGCGCAAAGGGTGTGGAGCTCTCCCTACTTGTTGTTGGTATTTCCTCCTCACCCCATCTGAAGCCCGGATGCTTGGAACTGCTAAAGTCAGAGCTTCAGCTTTTCGACTTTGCTACTACCTGGCCTCAAGCAGGGAGGTAAACAGGGACTTAAATGTCATTTGAACAAAACCAAAGTGTAAGATGTGCCGCATGACGGAGTACTAGACCAGAAGGCCAGCACTGTAGGCCAGACCTTCAGTGCTGGCCTTCAGCAGGGGCCAGACATTCAGTTTCATCTGCCACCCATGTACCCAGCAGCTCTGGGAGCACCGTCCTGCCTGAGCAGAGCTGGGCCTTGCCCTCGCAGAGGCTGACTGACACGGCAGGAGTATGTTGGTTCCTTGGTTATGTTGCATTATAACAATAAGAGTCACAACATTAATTTGAAACTGTCTTCAACAACTGGCTGTATGCATTTTTTCACACCAGTACATTCTTAAGCATCCTCGTTTATATAGAATAACATAAACTAATCTGTACCTTTATATATATATATATGTACATATATACATGTATAAACTGTATAGTGTACATGTTAATGATTTATTGATATGTCCCAAATCTTTCATGCAGTTCTCATCCTCTGCATGCCCTCAGTTTGCGGTCGGGTGACTTGAATGTTCCTCGATGATCCTGCCCACCTCCCGTGTTTGGACGTCTAGGGAAGGAGGGTTTTGGTCGTATCCTTCTTGTCCTCATGCACAGAAATGCTCAGGGTCCCCACGTGCCTGTTGTTCAACCCTCTCTTGTGTCTCGTTCCCTTTCTGAGCATGTGGTCCCTCCCTGTCCTGTAACTTCTCTGACCCCTCCCCCAGCTGTGGGACAGCTGCCTTCCTACTAAAGTGTAAAGCAGTATTAACATCATTACTGCATGTGCGCTAAAAACCCAAGTCTTCTGTTCCCTTGGGACAGGAAATTGCATGTGGGGTGGGATAATCAAATTTCAGTGACCCATGTCAGTTACCCAACAAAGCCAGACCCCATAGCAAAATTCCACAAAATGGAAATCAAACTTAAATTTCTTTATTAGCATTGTGTAAATAAATCTGGATGTGTTTAACTTTGTACTGGTAATTTTCTGTATATTTGCAATATTTGAGTTAGAAATAAAACAGACTGGACTTTGTTACCTGACCTATGGAAATGACTAAGCTACAGTTTGTTACCGTGATTTCCCAGTTTTCTAGCTTCAGAAATCAAACTCCAGCAACCGGAGAATAAACCAGGTAAAGAGCCAGGCCTGCACTGGTAGCGTGAGAGGTACTAGGTAAGTTGTGGTGGGAAAACTTAGTGTTTCTTGTCCTTTGTGCCCCTTAACTACCTCCCATGGGTATTTGTAGGACCAGCTTTCCCATTCTTACTCCATATGCCCTCTCAGGGTGCGACAGCGAACCACTTCCTTCTGGATAGACGGCAGAGAACGACTGTCCCAAATTAGCTGTTCCTTCAGGCAGGTTTGACAAATGACAATACTGGAAGCTTAAGTTCAGTACTTCCCAGTGGCCTCTCTCAGATTTCTCTTGCTGCTCTTGCTCATAGTCCTGCCTGATTCATTTCATTTAAGGACCTTTCAAAGAGTTGCAGCTTTCCTTGCTCCCCAGGTATTTCTTTTAGGAGAAGTTCCTGTCCACCTCCCTTGAGACTTTAGCCCAGCCTTGAAGACTGCCTCTGAACCTGCCATCCTGGGTGACATTTCCAGTGGATACTTACTCTGACACCATGATCTGAAGATGACGAGGCAGAAGACCTTCCTGTGAAGGAGCCAGCTATCTGGTGGAGAAGTTCCTCCCCTGGGAGATGGCGTATGGTAGTTTTATTTTCAGAGGTCTAGCTAAGCTAGTGTCCAAAGTCTTCCCGCACCAGAATCACTAGGTTGCTTTTTCTTTTCTTTTTTAAGATTGTATTTATTTATTTGACAGAATGAGAGGGAGATCACACGTAGGCAGAGAGGCAGGTAGAGAGAGAGGGGGCAGTAGGCTCCACACTGAGCAGGGAGCCAGATGCGGGGCTCATCCCAGGACTCTGAGATCATAACCTGAGCTGAGGGCAGAGGCTTAACCCACTGAGCCAACCAGGCGCCCCTAGGTTGCTTTTTCAAATGTAGATTCCTCGACCCCACCCAGACCCATTAAATGAGACTGTAATGGACAGACCCTAGGAGTCTACATTTTTAACTTGATTCTTTTACACCTTTATTGCAACAAAGGGCTCAGGCTGAAAGTCTAGGCCAATTTCATATCACCTGGTGTGGGAACTCTGTATTTATAAGGGCTTTGGCTAGAGAAATCAGCCAGAAGCCTTCACACTAGGCCCCACGCGACAAGAGCAGCCTCAGAGGTCAAGCTCTGTAGCTCCGCCTCAGCCATCCCAACTCCTGAGGAATAGTTTCCTGGGCCAGAAGTGCCTCTGCAGGTTGTCCTGGCCCTCAGCCCCAATACTAGCTGCAAAGAGTAGCAAAGCCTCCTGGGAAAGTATCGACTCTGCCTCCAAATTGAGGGCTAAAGGGAAAAATGAGTGTAAAGAGCCCATTCAACTACACTCTTTTTTTTTTTTTCCATAAACGAAAAGGCTGGTGGGGATAGGTGGGAACTCTGTACTTTCCATTCAACTTTACTGGGAACCTAAAGCTGCTGTAAAAAGTAATGTGTACACACACACACACACACACGCACACAGGGATGCTGCTTTCTAGAGCTAGTAAAGCAGGGGTGTGATAGGAAACCGTTTGGATGCAGTGGACAGGACATGAGGAATGGTGACTTGGTAAGCCTAGACATCACACAGAACCTTCGGTGAGTTACTAACACAGTGGTCTGGCCACTTCCTTCCACTTTCACTGTTTTCTCTTCAACACGGTCATGGTGTCAGCATCTCTGGTCTCAGAGCCCAAGGCTCTGCGGTTCAGAGTTCGTGATCCGCCCAGGGTCACCTCCATCCTGAGCGAGTAGCACAGCCAGAAGTGACACCCACACCCTCCGGCCTCTCAGCCCTGGCTCCCCTCCACTGTGGCTGCCTCTCACTCCGCTGGTGCTTTATCTCCGAGGCAAGGGAGCACTCAGAGGGCCACATGCCGACCTCACCTAAAAATAGCTCACATTTATGGAGCACTTAGTCAGCCACATTCTGCTAAGCACTTTACACAGATTGCCTCTTGTAATCCTCACGACAACCCTGTGGTCCTTATCCTCTCCGTTTTGCAGGTGAGGAAGCAGACCTAAGAGAGAGTGACATGTGGCCAGTCACACCAGCTAGCTGGTGATGGAGCCAAAGGTGAGGCCAGCTGGTCTGGCCCCGGAGTGTGGACTCAGCTTTCTCCCACTACCACTAGGCAGTTAGGCGGAAGGGATGGGGACAGACCCCATAAAGGGAAAGTGGGTAAGAACTTAGAGCTCTCCGACTGTGGAGCTGAGAGAGTAGGAGCCCTTAAAGATGTGCCTGTGAACACGCTAAGCCTGCTAAGCCTGGCCCCCATTGTTCGATCTGATCTGTGCGTGCAGTCAGGGGAGCTCAAGCCCTCCCCGCCCTCCCCAGTGCTGTGCGAGGGCTGTCACCTCAGCCCTCCTGCGGCTATTCTGGGCTGCTGTCTGATCTCCCTGTCTTCCCCAGTCCCTGCTTCAGCCCTTCTGCTGAGAGTAGCTGGGTGGGAGAAGGCCAGCCAG
Source organism: Mustela erminea (assembly GCF_009829155.1). Lineage (NCBI taxonomy): Eukaryota > Metazoa > Chordata > Mammalia > Carnivora > Mustelidae > Mustela > Mustela erminea. The sequence continues at coordinate 16,269,323 of NC_045623.1, forward strand.
TTACATAAGCCCGTGGCTGGGACCCTGGGAGGCCAGGCTGGAGAGCAGGTGCTTAGCCCCTCCCTCACCACCAACAGTGAAAATCTCCCGCTGGAGCCCAGCCTTGGGGTGGCCCAGCATGGAGGCAGTCACAGCTCTGGAGGTGCCCTCGGGATCCACACTGAAGGTGAAAGAAACGCACACGGCTGATGCTGAAGGACCCCCCGCTTCATCTCGACAAGAGTCCAGCAGCCCCATTCCCCAGCTCCTGCCCCATATAGAAGGTGACCCGTGGGGTTGGGAAGGGTGGGGCGGCTGGGTCAGTAGGAGTTGGGGAGGTCTCCCTAACACCCGGCTGCACCTCCTTAGCTTTGTGCAGAGGTGAACGGCTTCATGGGACTGGTACCCAGGATGGAGGAGCACTGGTTCGAACCCCCACCCCTTTCCTTGGTGGATTCTTATTTGCTGCTCAAGTGTCTGCCGGGTTTGTGCTTTTTGGGTGAGAAGTCAGTGAGTGGTATTTGCAGCCCTTTACAGTGACTAAAGATGATCTGTTTATATTTGTACTTGTAATAAAATGTCCCAGAGACTGAGGACCTGATCTACTAATACCAGCCAGGAAGGGAATGAGGGGTGAGATGGTGGCCATCTGGATTGGGGGGGGGGCAATGAAAAGTCTCTAGCAACTGAGAGATTGGGTGGTGAACAAATAGTGCAGGACACTCTGCCTGTCGCTCGGCAGTGCCGTGGATCGAGGAGCTATACTAACGCTCCAGCTGGCTCCCAGGGAAATCCCCAGCCTCCTGGGGTCTGAGCTCCATGGAAGAAGAGCCCATCCAGGAGAACTACTGGCCTCCCTTCCACAGTATTCTCTGTGAGCCTCTAAGCAAAGAGGCACTTTTGAGCCAGGAGGTGGTGGGTGGCCCTCCTAGTCCCGGCTGTCCCTGCCAGCGGCCCCGCCACCCATTCCCCAGCTCCCCCTGGCTGAGGCCTCTGCAGCTCACAGCTCTGTGAGCTCTGTGATGTTCACTTGGGGTGTCACCCGTTGGGCCTGCTCAGCTGGCCAGACATGAAAGGCAGAAGCCAGGCTTTTTTCTTTCTGTGCATTAACCGGCAGGAGGGACTATGGGCACCTTACATATTTAAGACAGTTACCTGCACTAAGTCCCTACTTTGGGCCTCTCGACATCTTGAGTGCAGGGGATGGGAAGACTGCAAACAAGAAGCTCATGGAACCCCAGGGTAGGGGGAAGTAGGAGAAGATGACGTGATCTAGACTCTGCCCAGTGCCACCTTGGGCAGTTCTGTGCCCTTGGACAAGCCAACCAACTGCTCAGTTTCAATTTCCTCTCTGTAAAATGGTAATTAACAATATCTACCTAGTAGGGCAGCTGAAAGGATTATGGAGACGATCCGAAGTGCCTCAGAAGAGGCAAGCTAAGATGTGAAGAGATGATAAGGTATTTCCAAGTCAGGAGTGAAGACTAAGAGTTCTACCTGCAGGGGCGCCTGGGTAGCTCAGTGGGTTAAGCCTCTGCCTTCGGCTCAGGTCATGATCTCGGGTCCGGGGATCGAGCCCCGCATCGGGCTCTCTGCTCAGTGGGGAGCCTGATTCCTCCTCTCTCTCTCTGCCTGCCTCTCTGCCTACCTGTGATCTCTGTCTGTCAAATAAATAAAATCTTTAAAAAAAAAAAAAAAAAAGAGAAGAGTTCTACCTGCAAATGGGGTTGACTAGGGGAAGTTGGCTACCTCCTGTCATCCTTATAGGAGACTCTGGGTTTTCGGGAGCTGTTTAGATGTCACAGGGAGAGAGCTGGCTGAGTTTGCTCCATGGAAAAGGAGGTTGAGGGAGCAGAAGTTACTGTGAGCACTGAGGCTGGGATAGTCTTCTTTTTCTTTTTTTTTTTTTTTTAAGATTTTATTTATTTACTCGAGAGAGAGAGAGCATGAGAGGGGAGAAGGTCAGAAGGAGAAGCAGCCTCCCCGCAGAGCTGGGAGCCTGATGTGGGGCTCGATCCCAGGACTCCAGGATGAGCCGAAGGCAGTGGTTTAACTCACTGAGCCACCCAGGCACCCTGAGGCTGGGATAGTCTTGAGACAGAAAACCAGTTCTTCCCAAAAAAGGTCCAAGGAACAAGCCACAGAGAGAATGAGAGCCAGGACTGCTGACTCCGGACTTGGCGGGTCTCCCTAAGACCCTGGCAGACAGCATCCAACCCACCCACACTCCTCCCTCTGCTGTGAGTAGATGCTGTGGGCCGTGGGCTCCTGACAGCCCCTGGCCATCTCCAACGAGTGCAGCCTCAAGAGCCCCAGGCCTCAGGGCCACCAGCGCCAGCAGCTCAACTCATTAGCTTCCCAGAGGTCAAGGGTAGTAGGCACTGCTTGTGATAGTTTGCAAAGTATGTTTGATTCTGTTATCTGCTTAGGGAACACAGGAGTTCAAGTCCCAGCTCTGTACTGTGACCCTAGGCAAGTCAGTGAGTGCCCTTCTCTAGGCTTCCATTTTCTCATCTGTAAATTGAAGGATAACCTTTTGATGGCTATGGACACCTAGGAAATTCTGATGACATCTGTGGAAACTTATTCCAGGAAAAATACTCAAAAAATTTTGGGGAACTCACAGAATCCCTGAAGCCCATTTGAAGGTCCTTCAGGATAGCATGGACCTGGCCTAGATGGTCCCTAAATTCCCGTGAGCGCCAAGGCCTTTTTTTCTCCTTTTAATACCTCCTCTATTTTGTGGGGAGCATTGCGGGATCCAGAGGGGTCCTGCAGTAGGCGTGGAAAACAGAATAGTCACCAGAAGCAAAAATTCATTTGCAACGTCAAATTAGCCTGCAAATGTCTAACACTGAGCTTTCAGTCAAGAAAGCCTGCTCTGTGGCTAAATAGGCAAATGTAGGCAGCCAGCACTGGGAAACAATTTCCGTCTGCCTTCAGCACTACACAGAGGCACTGGGGCCTGGAGGCAGCACCTCCAGGTGGGAGGTGGGGGACAGGTTGCTCCCCTGCTGTGGAGGAGAGGAGGATCTGAGACCCAGAGGAAGGGTCCATCTGCTGATTTCAGAGTAACTGCATCTCCTTTCAATCTCAATTGTTCTGTCTTCCAGGCGTGGGAAACTGGAGCCCATGCCTGGGAGCAACCTTCCTTCCTTTTATTCTTCTTCCCTCCCTTCTTACTTTCCTACCCTCTTTCTTCCTTCTACAAACATTTCTTTCATGATTATTATGTGGCAGGCACTGTTAGAAAAATGAACAAAATAGGCAAAAATAACGCCCCTTGTGAAGGTTCCATTCTAGTATAAGGAGATAGACAATAAATAAACAAGTAAGATATAGAATGTCAGAAACGGGCCGAAAAATGAGGCGGAGGAGGATAGAAAGTGCTGGGGGTGGGAAACTTGTTTGCTATTTTAAGCAGGATATTCAGTGAAGGTCTCATTAAAAAGGTGCTATTTGAGCGGCTATTTATTTATTTATTTAAAGATTTTATTTATTTATTTGACAGAGAGAGATGAGCAGCAATTTAAAGGAGATGAGAGAACAATGCATGCAGATATTTGAGGGGAATGTTTTCTGTTTAGAGAAAATAGTTAGTGCAAAGGCCCTGAGGCAGGAGTGTGCCCTATGGATGGGGGCCATTGTGCCTGTAGCAGCTTGAGAGAGAGAATGATAGGTTTGGGTGCAGGGAAGTAGCAATACCATTGTGAAGACTGACTCAACACTGAGACTGATGGGGCAGCCTGGGCAGGGTTTTAAGTGAGAACTGACATGATCAGGTATAGGTTTTAAGGCTTATTCTGAATGCTGAGTTAAGCATAGGCTATAGGCAGGCCTGAGACACTAGCAAGGTCATCAACTAAGGATGAGGATGAGGGAGAAGGTATGGAGCTTTTTGAAGAGGAAGGTATGCAGCAGTCACTCAAGAGAAGAGGAGGCTGAGTGGGAAGTCTGGAAGGATTGCAAGGGGGCTATTGGGAGTTAGTGGTCAGTGTTAGTGGCTCACAGTCAGCCTCTCTTGTATTTTTCCCCAGTGTGCAGATGTGGGCACTAAGGGGCTGGAAAGCATTTAACTGGTGTTGGCCATGGCGAGGAGTGCAGTGGAGTACCAGAGGATTAAGGGAGCTGAGTGGGTACACAAGGGAGTGAGTATAAGGACTGGACTGTAAGTTGGGTAGGAAAGAGCGTGGTAACCAAGAGGGTGATGGGGAGTGCAGGGGTGGGAAGGCGTGGGTCAGAGGTCTCAGTGGTGCCGCAGGATCTGGTGCCAGAGAGCAGATCTCTAGCAGTGGAGACTGCGCTCGTCAGGAAATGCCTGTCAAGGTAACAAATGGGTCTCAGAACTGAAGTCCCCAAAACAATAGATGTTTATTTCTGTTAAAAAGTTTCTCTATTTATTTCTATTAAAAATAGTTCTGCATGCAATAATTTCAGGCCCCAGGCCTCTTCCCTCTTGTGGCTCTGCCATAAATCTCCTCAGACTAGTGTTACTCTTTTATGTCCTTCTGGTTTTTTTCTGAGCTTAGTTTCACAGTCTTCAAGGAGTTGACACTCTTGTCCTTCACAAGGTACTTCAGAGGTCACTTTTCCTATGACACTACTCCAGACAAGTTTCTTTTCTTCTTTTAAAAAACTTTTTTTAGGATTTATTTTTGTGAGAACAAGAGAGAAAGCACAAGGAGGGAGAGGGGCATAGGGAGAGGCAGGCTCTCCACTGAGTAGGGACCCCAATGTGGGGCTTGATCCCAGGACCCTGAAGGCAGATGTTCACCCAACTGAGTCACCCAGATGCCCTCCAGACAAGTTTCTGATAAGGCGAAGGCCACATCCTATTTCAAAGCCATAGCTTGCCTTGTGCATTTCCTCTTTCTGGGTAGTTCACTCACGCAGACACGAGCACGCACACACTCACGTGCTCACACGCTCACACACTTACCTGAGTACATGCCCACACCGTCTCATACTTGCACACACTCTTGCACAGGCACTTTCTCTCACACATAGGTGTACACACACGCAGCCTTCATTCTTTCAATGTGTCTGTCTTGTTCCTTCACGCTCCACACCATAAGTAATAACATCAACATGCAGTTTGCAGCCCTTAAGAAATTGCTGGAGAAAAGTCTTTAATGGCGCAAAGAGAAATTTTGAGAGAATAGGAACACCTATTTCCCATGAGCATAGAATAAGGAAACTCCATTCAGCAGAATGGAGTTAGGGTAGAATTAAGAGGAATTTTCTAATCCAGAGGAGTCAAGATCTTTGGACTTTAAGTAGTAGTCTCCTTCTCTGCTAATTTTCAAGAAAGAATTAGCATTCTGTCTGAGAGAAAGACTGCTCAGAAGTCAATGTCTCTCAAAGCACTTTTCAAAATGCCTTTTCCCCAAGACTACGAATGGAAGAAAACCATGCTGTGACTGTCTCAAACCTGGTCTCAGAAGACCCGGGCTGTGCCACAGGGCTGTCTCTGGTTCACAGCTGTGCTGGCATCTGAGGAACAGAAAGACATTGGGCGTTTCCCCAAGGTCGGTACAATTAACACCTCTCTTGACCACAGATGTGTGAAAAGAGGTGCCCCAAGTGAGCCCTCCGATGAACATTCTTAGCAAAGGGGCAGATTACTCGCTTGCTCTGGCACACCAGAGGACCGGGCTGGAGCTGGGGAGAGCATTCCGCTGCCCCGGGCGCCCCCAGCTGCCAAGTACTCTCCTGCCACCTCCCTCACTCTGTCAGCTGCTTTGGCCTGGAGCCCATCCTCTTTCCCCCAGCTGGGGTCTGGGAGCCTGCTGAGCACAGAATCCTCACCTCCTAATCTTCAGACTCACAACATTCTGCTAACGTAAGTTGTTCCCTGTCAGTTCATCATCTAGTCAGGGAGTCCCGCCTAGAAGCAAAGAACTGCCAGGGGAGCCCCCCCGGGGAGGAAGAGACTGCCATCCCGGTGGTCCCCTTCTCCTCCGTCTCTCTGCCCCCGCTGGTATCCCCTCTGCATCTCAGGGCTGTTCTGCTCGTCCTCCTCCTAAGGCCACGCTCTTAATTTATGTTCCTCATAAACCTATTTCTCTGATCATTCTCTTCAGTTCAGGTGAACCAATGGGAGCATCTTCCAAGGGAGTTATCTAAGAAACACAAAAGGCACGAAGTGGGCAGAAATCTATAACTCAGCTTGCACTTATCCATAGAAAAGCCCATTTCCCACCTGAGCTTCTAGCAGGGCTCAGACAGCACGCCTTCCAGGCGTGACGACCTGGGTTCCTTTCCTCACCCCAACCTGTCCAACTCTGGAGGGTGTCCCCTCTGCCTTCCCTTCTTTGCCTCCTCCTTCTCCTAAGGGCGAGGTCACAGGCAGGGCCCTGACTGTGGTGGCCACAGAGGACAGCGGAGGGAACAGCAGAAGGCCCCAGGGGACAGCAGAGGCCCCGGAAGTGGGCAGAGACCCCGAGCTCAGAGAACGGGTCCTTCAGGCCGAGCTCAGAGAACGGGTCCTTCAGGCACACACTTCTAGACTGGGAGGCAGCCTAACTTCACCAATGTGTTTCTCGCTCCGAGCCCTTTCCCTCCTGTCTTCTTGTTCCTGGTGCTCGTCTGGGTCTTTCTGCGTCACGCAGGCCAAGCAGGAGACAGCAGAGCCAGCTTCTCTCCAGCAAGCATGAGGGGCTATTTCCCCACCTGACAGTGGGGAACCAAGCCCAGCAAGATGAGGTTTGACCCTTCTTTTCAATCGCCGCCCTTCTTTTTCAGAAAACTCTTAAGTCATATCCGCTTGTTCTCAACTCCTTGGTTGCTCGCCAAGACCGCCACAGGAGGGGCACACATCACACAAACACTTCTTCTGTTTTTCATGCCCCACCCCCTTCCAAACCGTCAAAGTCGAATAGAGGGCAAGTGCAACAGTGTCGTTCAGCTGCCTGGGGCTGGGTCGTTGTGGTGTTCTTAGGTCAGCCCTAGCAGCACAGGCAGAACAGAGAGCGCAGAGGCCCTGCGTCATTCAGTTCCTGCTTTTGCCAGGGCCCTAGGTGAAGTGTAGTCCAAGACTGCACCCCCCAGGGGGAAACGTAAACCACACAGTGAAAAGGGAAGATAGATCAATGAGATGGACGGCGTGTGCTCAGTACATGTTTATATTCATTTACAAAGGCTAAAAGTGATCTCAAGACGGTCATGGGGCTGGCCAGGGGAGGGAAGCTCCTGGTCTCTAAACCGTGGGCTACGCATTGAGGTGTAGGAAGAACACAGTGAAAACTCTCTTCACTTGATTTTGAATTTGACCACTCGGAAGTTTGCCTTGCGTCGTGTACATATTTAAACAGTCCAACTTATAAGTAAACACACATATGCTGTGGTAGAAGGCTCAGGAATGTATTTGCAGGGAAGTGTTATCAGAAAGTTTGGAATCCTCTGTCAAACCGTTGTGCAGTTTGCCACAGTTGTGAATGGGGTGAAGTTTTGACAGCTGCTCCAGTGAATTGTGGGGAGAGGCTGGGGAGTTGGTGAGACCTGAGGTGCTATCACATTTCACTTAAAGCAACAACAGCAGGAGACCATGTGTGCCCCTGGAGAGGACACCAGAGCCCTAGAAAGCTGGGAAATGGTGCCGTGTAAGCCAAGCTCCCAAGGGAACCCAGGTGGGATGTTTGCACTTTCTCAGCCAAGGCCGCCCAAGGCTTCATGTGAGGGGAGAGGTCACAGCTGGTCAGCCTCCATACCTTACACTCAGCACTTTCTGAGCATCTCCTGCCTCCATCATGGAAGCCAAGGGACAGGAGCTAATCCCTCTTCTCACTGGAACACACCTGGGAGATCAAGGAGTAGTGAGCAGTGGGCCTAGTCTTTCCCAGATCCTATTCATACAAAGCAATGGTCCATGAACTGGAGGAGCACCGGGCAGGTGCCCAAGCGGGCAGCGTGCAGAGGAAGGGACCCAGGGGTCAACTCCCGGAGCGGTGATGTCGGTGCTGCCTAAGTGGGTCCTGTGTGACTCTGCCCTCAGAGTGGAAAGCTTTCTCCTCAAGCTGAGAAGTAGGGCTGACCCTTGGACGTCAAGACTAACATTGAAAGTGGCTTTGATAAAAGAAGTGCTGTTAAGGACAAACGTAGGAAGGGGGCTGAGAGACAAACTGCACAGGCTAAACCATTCTGTGTGCAAACAGAAAAAAGAATCTTGGTTGATGAAAAGTCAGTAGTTTGAGAGTTACCCATTAAAAGAAGTAAGCATCAGGCTCACACTTCGGTGCTTTCTGCCAAGACTTGAATGCTCTCAAGGGGATCTTTCAGCCAATCACTTTTGCCTAAATCCCAGTGAGACGATGGGAGCAATCTTCCCGTTCCCTAGGAGAAGCTGGATTTGCTGAGCACCTGGGTCATCTGCCCATGAGGTACAGCCAGATGGTGTCCACTTCCTTCGAGCTCTGCTCCTCCCACCCTAGGAGGCTCACCACCCACTCCTCCCTTTCCTTCCATCACTCAGAACACCCCAAGATCTGGCTACCTCGGACCCTGAGGCAGACCTATATCCGGAAGGTCGGAGACACTGTGAACCTACTAATTCCATTCCAGGTGATCATGCTGGCCCCGTGCTGGGTCCATGTTGGGCCCATGCTGGGACCAGGCCAGGGTTTTAATTTGGAAACGGATACTAAGAGTCTTGTTGGCACTGGAGCAGTCATGCTGGCCTGGAATGAAGGGGGCCATGTCACCATAAGTCTGAGGCAGAATGACCCTTCCAATTTGCACTCCTGATGTGGGGTTTGGGCTGGGCATGCCACAGGTGATGAACTGAGGCTACCCTATGTCCTTCAGTCAGCAGAGTTCTGGGAGCTCTCAGTTTAGAGGGCTCTTGGGGGGTTAGGCAGCTCTAGTTAGTCTCAGCTGCCCCAGGTGACCTAAACCCAGAGGGTGGGAAACTCAAAGCTAAACCCCTTCGTTCCACCCATGATCCTTAGGCTGTTGATGAAAGATGCCAGTCTCCTGGGACAGCCCACCAATTTCTAACTCAAGGCATTTTCAGTTCAAGTCAAGTCACCATGGGGACCTGGGGTGGCTCTGACTCCCCCCCGCATTGCGACAGGGAGGGTCATAAGCCCTCTTGGGGATCCTCACAGTCCTTTCCCATTTCTTAGGGCAAACCCAAACCTCGAGCCACCTGGACACATGATGGCTGTGCCTTGGATGCCAGCCGTGTGAGTGTGCGGAATGGGGAGCAGGACTCCATCCTCTTCATCCGAGAAGCCCAACGTGCTGACTCGGGTCGCTACCAGCTCAGTGTGCAGCTGGGAGAGCTGGAGGCCACTGCCACCATTGACATCCTGGTGATCGGTACAATGCAGGGAGTTGGAGAGAAGTGGTCCTCAGGGGCTCCCTCTCCAGGCTAAAGAGGAGCCATCACAGAGAGTTGGGGAAGCTGGGGTGACTCCTCACCGAGGGGGGGGCACAGTGGTGGGTGAGGGGAAGTGTGGCTGAGCAGAGAAGGGGAGGGGCACTCCCGAAGTGGTTCCCAGGCATATGTGAGTGGTACCATGCCTGCTGCCATGCTTGGCCCTTTCAGAGAGGCCAGGCCCTCCTCAGAGTATCAAGTTGGTGGACGTTTGGGGCTCCAATGCTACTCTGGAGTGGACACCTCCCCAAGACACGGGCAACACGGCACTCCTGGGATACACCTTGCAGAAGGCTGACACAAAATCTGGGGTGAGGCCAGCTGGGAGGGAGTGGGGAGAGAGGAATAACGCATTCTGGAATGGGGCTCTGGTAGCTCTGTGCAGTGGGCTGAGGTGGAGTGAGTTCACAAAACAGGGGTCTCATTCACGACATCTTCTTGGGACCCCTAAGCTGTGGTTCACGGTGCTGGAGCGTTATCACCGCACCAGCTTCACAGTCTCCAACCTCATCGTGGGCAACTCCTACGCCTTTCGAGTCTTTGCTGAGAACCAGTGTGGGCTCAGTGAGACAGCCCCCATCACAGCCGACCTTGCCCACATCCAGAAAGCAGGTAGGACCCGGGGCCTGCGAGCTGGGAAGAGCTGAGGATGAAGAGTAGAAGAGGGCTGGGGCTCTCAGGCACTACAGCGTGGCCCTTCTTGGTCCCCTCAGCAACTGTCTGCAAGATCGAGGGGTTTGTGCAACGAGATTTCTCTGAAGCCCCGAAGTTCACCCAGCCTTTGGCGGACTGCACCACAGTCACCGGCTATGACACCCAGCTCTTCTGCTGTGTCCGCGCTTCTCCTAAGGTGAGCGGGAGTCCTGCCCATGGGCCAGGCCACACCATTCCCTGCTCCTGCCCTAATCTCCGCCATGTGGAAGAGTGTTCTAACCACATCATTGTTCCCCCTACCCTGTTCCCCATCCCCTGCCCCTTCCACAGAGGCTCAGGCAGGCTGTGAATAGTCAGGGCACTTAGAGTCCAAGACAGGCTGATGTGGATATGGATGTGGATGATGCTTTCCAATTTCCTTTTCCAATTTCCTCATATATGAAGATGTCACTTACTGGTCTGCTGGCAGCGGGGCGTGAGTTCAAGTTGTCTCTCTGGCAGAGGTGATGGAGTCTCTCTGGTTTCTCCTTTATCACCCACTATGCCTCACCTGTTCAGGGCCATCTGCATGCCAGGTGTCTAGAGTTGAGGCCACGGCTCAGAGAAAGTCTTTGTTCAATCTGGTCACTGTCCTTCTGGATACCATACTGCATAAACCAGCGCTAACAACCTTACTAAGTACCTTTCGCATAGGAGTCCTGGGCCAGGCTGCATGGAGATAGTCTCAGAAAGAGAATGTCAATAAGCACACTCTAGAAACTACTTTCTTACCAAAGGAGCAGCAGTGAGTCCCAAGCCAACAGTGGGAACAGAATATGAATGATTCAACAATGTATATACAAAAAAGAGGAGATCCTGAGGCCCGGTACTTGGGATCCATGAGGGGGCTGCTGGCGCAGGATGGGACAGAGGTCCCACCTTTTTTCTAGTCAGGAATAGTTGAACAAGGCAAGGTTTCAGGTGCTTTTTTAAACCAACAGAAGGAGCTTAGGAGGCTTTTGAGGGTACTGGAAAGGGAGTACCTCCCCAAACATAAGGCATGGGGAGCTTTCCAGGAGACCATTATCTCTTCTAGATCCCGTGTCACCCGTTCTTAAGGCACCCTACTCCTCCCACTTCTCTGGCCAGTGTGTCCCCAGGCCTTGTAGGCAAGGAGTCCCGGGAATTGAGCACAGAAAGAACAACTGGTTCTCATCACTCCTGTGCTGGCCCCTCGTCTTTATCTTCCAGCCAAAGATCATCTGGCTGAAGAACAAGATGGATATCCAAGGCAACCCCAAGTACAGAGCTCTCAGTCACCTGGGAATCTGTTCTTTAGAAATCCGCAAGCCTGGTCCCTTTGACGGGGGAATCTACACCTGCAAGGCGGTTAACCCCCTGGGGGAGGCGTCTGTGGACTGTCGGGTGGATGTGAAAGGTAAGGGCAGAACTCATTCCTTCTCTCCACAGCTGGAAAATTCGGGGATGGAGCTACAAACCTGCAGGGAGCAGGGCTTGGCTGGCTCCCCCTGCAGGTGCTTTCGGCCCTGTTAACATCAGGATGGATGTGAAGAGCCATTTTTATCCTCCAGTATCTTATTACTCTCCAACATTATTCTGTAATACAGGATAGCTAGTTCCATTCTGCAAAGGAGAAACCTGATGCACAGGGCAGTGATCGGTTTACCCACGATCCCCAGCACTGCTTAAGTGAGAAGTCAGCACTGTGGTGGAAAGAGCACAAGCCTCCTGGCCTTCGCTCAGATCGTTTGTCTTGAAATTATACAGTCTTTGACTGAGTCCGGGAAAGCTGCAGCTGTCTGTCAGGACTTGCCCCTCCGGTTTGCTAAAAGGGAGAATTGCACATCCTCTCTACCTCTTTTAAAGTATTCATTCATCCACCCATTCCTGTCCCCCTGTTCAGATGTCCGTCATTGCATTTAGCGTATTGTTATGTAAGTACCTGTTTATTGATCTGTTTCTCCATTAAGGGACATTCTGACTTGCCTTTGTCATCATCGCCCACCCCCACCAGTGCTGAGCCCAGTTTCTGACACACAGTGGGCACTCTCTAAGTGTGCATAGCTTGAATTAGGAATGAACAGGCCATTGCACGCCCTATTTTTCCCCATGTGGAGACTCCTAATTAGCACCATGGACTCTGGAGAGACCTATTCCTGCCCAGTGCTCTACAAGAAGGTTTCCCAGAGATTTCGGAGATGTTAACTCTGAGAAATGTCTGAATTCTTGCAGCTCCTCATTGAGGCTCCCCAAGAGGATTAGGGCAACTCTGACAAAGGTAAGGAAAGAGGGGCTGGGGTTCTGAAAGGAGTAGGTCATGTTTATGACTAGTGTTGAGTCTGAGACAGACGTTTATTCCTGAGTCTTTCAACCATGCAGCCAATGGTGACTACTTTCCTCTTAACCACTTTCTTTGGGAAGCTACCACATCATCTCTGTGAAAGGAATTTACTATAGATGGTACTACTTGTGTCACATCCTCTATCTATCTCTACTCAAGTTGATGACAGGTATTAAACCTAAGGGACCTCTGGAAAGGGATGACAGCATCTACCTAACTGTAAGCGGGTTCTGCGGGAGGGAGGCGGGCAGGCACTATACGAAAAGGCATCAAGGGAACCATCAGGAATGGAGAATGGAAGGTCACCACCAGCAAGTGGCAGCAGCAGGGAAAAGGAACAGGAAGCTGCTTCTAGTCATTGTTTCTACCTCAGAATCATGAGCATGGTGAGAAACAGATTAGTTTGCTTATTTTCTGCCTGGAAGTTTACGGATTCCCTCCCTTCTGAGAGAAGAAACCACCATTATCATCATGCCAATAATAATTGAACATGTGGGTATGTGGTCCCAAGCAGCACATTACTGGCAAAGGGCAACTCAGATCACTGTTTAAAATGGGATAGCGTGTTCAGGTTCTGAATCACGCACAGTAGAAATGCTGTGTACGAACTGATGAGTGGGGTGAAAAAGCAGCTTGTGGGAGAATTAAGGAGAACTGGTTCCCAGTGTCTCCTTGGATTTGCAGTTCTGGGCTGATGAAAATTGAGAGAGAATACCAACCTAGAAGCCATTTATTTGAGTCCATCATCGATAAAGAGCAAATAAAAACCCTCAGGGATGCATTAAAAGCACAGACTTCTCAGGAGAACTCTCTCTGCCGGTTGGCTTGCAAAGACAGTTCTCTGGCCACCCCTCAGTCCCCTCTCTGGGCTAATGTTAATGTCACGTTGGGGTTAGCCTTGTCAGGAGGACTTGCTCTGCTACCTCTCTCTCAGCCATCATGGGCAACACAGCAGAGTAAGTAGAGAAGCGACAGCACAGGACCCTGGGACCAGGGATAGGATTGCCTCAGCATCCTGGCTGTGCACTGGGTGTTTGCTGTTAGAGCCACAACATACTCTTTCTTTTCTGTGCCTCCAGGAAGCCCAACGGTGGTGAGACTGTGTTCTCAAGGAGCTCCAGCACAGCGTCTGCTTTGGACTAATCTAAATAAATGTGTGGATCCTCAGTGCCTCAGTGTCCATCTGTTTGAGCCACTCTCTATGGGAAAAACATTTAGAACATTGGAATCCTTTAGCCAGACTGTATGGAATCTGCAGACCCTCACACTCCTCTTTCTCCCCATACCCACATTCTCTTCCGCAGAGGTTTCTAACACCGTCCTTTTGTCTAGAGTCTATGCCAGAGCTGAATTCAATTCTATCCAGTGCCTGTTACTAAAAGAGATGCTGAATATGACTTGTACTCTTCCTCTCTGCACTTTCCAGTATAAGTTGGAAAACAGGACGCACGTCCATCACAGAGACACAGACAGCAGAACACATAAACACGTACAAAGCTGATTAAAGACAGAGCACTGAGACTCGAAGGCTGGGAGATACTGAAGAAAGTAGAGCAGTCTCATTAAGTCCTGGGGAAAGAATAAAGGTGAGGTACCCTTGCCTACCTGTTTGTTTTCATTCTTATAATAAGTAAAATATTAAAGGCATTCTCCGATGGAGTCTGCAAAAGATAGCAATTCCTCCCATCCTGGCTAGGATGGGCATAGTGCTCTTCCCACCAAGAGCTGGAGTCTATTTCTCCTCCCCTTGAACCTGGGCTGACCATGTGACCTCCTTTAACCAAAAGAATATAGCGGAAGTGATGCTGTGACAGTCTGGGCCTAGACCTCAGGAAGTCTAGTAGTTTCTGCTTTTGCTTCTGGAGGTCAGCTCCCATGTAAAGAATCTCAGGACAGATTACTGAATTATGAGAGGCCACATGCAGGACAACCAAGCATCCCAGCCAACAGTCCACACCACAGCCCCTAGGCATGTGTGGCCACCTGAGACCCTTCAGCCCTAGTCAAGCCCAGCTTACTCCCAGTGGAGCAGAGACAGATGGTCCTTACACAAGCCTGCCCAAATTGTAAAATCATGAGGCAATTGGTTGCTGTTGTCTCAAGCCATAAAATACTGGGCTGGTTTGTTACACAGTAATATGTAACTGGAACAGCCTTCTCTGCATCAGATACTGGATGTCAGGCTTTATCTCTTTTAATCCTCATTTTTCACATGAGGCACTTGAAGTTTATAAAATTGCTCCAAGTCCTGCAGCTGATAGTAGAATTTGAACCAGGTCTGCCTGACTTCAAGCCTTCCCTCTTTCCTCTCCCCTCTTTCACCCAGTGACCCTCACTGTAGTGGGTCTGGGTTGGGATCACGGGTTTAAGAAAGAAAAGATTCCTAGGAGATAGTAAATCTTAGACAAGGCTTTGAGGAGGGAGAGGGACTGTGTTGCCTGAGAAGAGTGAGAAGGGCTTTTCTGTTCAAAGCAAAGGTCTGTTTTCAGTTGAGGCAAAGTGTCTGTTCCAGCTTTTCTCAACAGGAGCACTATAAGAATGAAGTCCCAGTGCCCCAAAGGCATCCATCATATGTCATAAATTAACTTCCTCTATGCATTCAGAACATTACTAATTATGTAGCATCTTGAGAAAGCTGAGAAAGTAACCACACAAATTATTTGTAGGGTCTAATGCCCTTGCTGAGAATACTGGGGTGGGGAGAGAAGAGGCCCAGAGTCCAGAGCCAGCTAGTCATGTACTCAATGGCCAAGAAGAAGCCCCCCTCCGGCTAGGACAGGGTCTAGGTCAGGAAGGAGTAGAATACTCCCAGCTATGATCCCCTAAGAATCAGTTAGACCTCTGACCTCTGCCCACAGCCCCATGCCTCAGCTGTCTGTTGAGTACTCAAGGACCCTTACAGTTCATCTATTCTGAACCTTCATGATAAAGGAATAAAATCTTCACACTGAACAAGACTTCCAGTCACAGTTAATCTTTCCACATTCAAGAAGGACTGTCCTGGAATCCTTGATTTTATCATTTATGCATTCAACACAATGGAGTTCCCTCTGAACTAAGGTCTAACACCTGCCTGGGAGGAGGCAATCTCTTTGTTAATTCATTTAACATTTATTCAAAATCTTTTTTTTTTTTTTTAGGATTTTATTTATTTATTTGAGAAAGAGAGATCACAAGTAGGCAGAGAGGCAGACAGAGAGAGAGAGGGATGCAGGCTCCCTGCTGAGCAGAGAGCCCGATGCGGGACTCGATCCCAGGACCCTGGGATCATGACCCGAGCCAAAGACAGGGGCTTAACCTACTGAGCCACCCAGGCACCCACATTTATTCAAAATCTTAAACATCTGTTCATATATCTCATTTTGGGGTTGAGCTAACGTGGACAATTCTCAGAGTAATGGCCTTATGCTGAGTAAGAACTCTCATGCCTGAAATCTGTATTTTCTGATTTTATTGTTATTTTGATGGTGGAGAAAGTTCACTTGCTTTTTGTTTCTGGTACTACAACAACTTTCAAAATCATAATTTGGTGACAGGAATTTTTTTTTTTTTTAAAGATTTTATTTATTTTAAAGAGAGAGTGTGAGTGAAGGGAAAGAAAGGGAGAAGCAGACTCCAGGCTGGGCAGGAAACCCAATAGAGGGCTCCACACCAGGACCCTGAAATCACTACCTGAGCCAAATGGAGGGAGCCCCCCAGGCACCCCTGGTGACAGGAAATTGAGGACAAGTTTCCTTAGGAGAAACAAACAGCCAATTTGCTAATTAATGAGCAGCTTCTCTCCTTACACTCCGCTTCACCACCACCTGCCTGGAGAGAGGGAGGTACCCGGCTCCAGCCCTCCCACCTTCCCAGAACCCAAATGCTACAAGCTACTGCAATTCCGCCTTCACCAGCAAGCGTACAGAAACTCAGGCAACCCTCTTCTCTCAGCTCTGCTGCCCACAAGCCTGCAAGTCCAGGGCCTCCCCACGCAGCCCCTCAGTCCCCACTGAATCCCAAGGTCTCTTTGCTGCCTGTGGCATTTACTTCAGGGACAGCTCAGGCCTACAAACCTCACCACCTCAACCTCATGGCTATAAACTAGGAAGGAAACCCAAAAAAAGGCCTGTAAATAGCCCGGATAATGGTCATAAACGCAGGAGACCAAAGCTCTCCAGCCATTCTTCTCCATTTTTAAAACGTTTCTAAGAAGCTCTGGTAACTGGTGGCCCAGGCTAGTCACAGGCAACCGGTGGGAAACAACAAAAAGGGAATCTCTAATGAGTAGGCTTAAGCATTTTACAAACACAGCTTTTAGTTTGAAAGCGTTTACAGGCACGTTCAAAAACCCCTGTGGCACGCGGCTGAAAACTCGAGGGAACATAACTGATGGTCAGGATCCTCACTCCGCGGAGAAGAGACGGGCCGCGTATACTCAAGCATGCCTGCCTGTGACGGAAGGGTCTCTGGTGAACTGGACCCACACCTCCCTGCCAGAAAAGCCTGTTCTGTTTTGTTTAATTACACCTCAGCTACCTCACGTTCCGAAAGTTCTCGCTTAAAAAGACGATGGGAGATGTACTTCTTACGGATCCTCAATATACCTAAGCTATAAATGTCTGGGTGCTCCCGCAACTTGAAAAAATCACAATTGTGGAAATCTGGCAAACGTGGTGCTTGCAAACCAAGTAATCCTCCGGAACCGAATTCCCTCAAGGGCGGCGTTAGTTCCAGGCCGGCCTCGTAAGCCCTGGCTCCGCCCAGCTGGGGGAGGGGGCGGAAAGGAGGCGGGGCTAGCCGGGCGAGAAACCTACATTCATTGGCCAGGACCCTCGCGCCGCGCCACAAGGCCCCGCCTGCTCCGTAGGGAGGTCTCCCGGGCACGCGCGCGCGCTCCTGGACTCCCCGCTTCAGCCCTCCGGATGGAGTCTTTCTTAGAGCCGCTCTCCGCAAGGCCCCAACAGGCAGACTTCCGGCCGGCTGACTGTCGCTGCCCCGCCCCCGAGGGGGCGGGAAATGCTGGGATCCGCCAATCAGTGGGCGTCTGTAGTAAAAGTGGGTGGGGCCTAAGAGATTCGAAAGGAGCCCCACCCCTTCGGGGGTGATTCCCGGGACTAAGTAGTGGGAGGCTAGCACCTTCGGTGAGAGGTGAGGCGGGGCGGAAAGTAAAAACCGAGGGTGGGCTGGAGGTGTGGTGTGGGTGTGGTGCCGTGGGAGTGGAAAGGCGATTTGGGGAGAGAAAGAACTGGAGGATGGTGGCGGGGAAGAAGATAGGGAGTGCACACTGCCCCCGGTGAGGAGAGAGCAGGTTGTAGGGGGGCAGCCGGGCAACCTGCGGAAGGGGGATGGATGGTGCGCTCTCCGCACTTTCTCTGGAGGTAACAGGGCTGTTAAAAGGGCAGGTGCTATTCCTGGGATTCTTGCTTTACCTCCAGCGTGTTCCCCCACCCCTGGCTTGCACCCTGAGTCTAGCTGGGATCCTTGGGCAGGGTGGAGACCTGAAGAAAGGGATATTTTCTCTCCAGCTCAGGTCTCATCTGACTCGTGCTCCTGCTGGGGGAACATGGAAGATTTGGAGGAAGGTAAGGAAAGTAAAGAGGAAAGAATGAGGGCGCTGCGATTGAGAGCCCTGTTGGCAACCTGAGGCTGGCATTCA
The DNA here is from genome assembly GCF_009829155.1 of Mustela erminea. Taxonomy (NCBI): domain Eukaryota; kingdom Metazoa; phylum Chordata; class Mammalia; order Carnivora; family Mustelidae; genus Mustela; species Mustela erminea. The sequence goes on from NC_045623.1 coordinate 16,287,311, forward strand.
TTCCCCCCTCCCTTACAGATGTGAAGTTTATAATGGATGAGACCTTGGACTTTGGAGGGCTGTCACCATCTGACAGGTACCATCCTCTTTGACTTTCGTGCTTTCCTCCTACAATGCCTCTTTGTGTCTAACCCCTTACTGCTGAATTATTGGTCTGTGGTCTGGGTAATGTAGCAAGGTTGGGTGCCCTGCGGCTGCTGGGGGCATTGTTGACGTGAGCCTCAATGACTCTACTGGGGGAAGGGAAAAGGGATAAGCTAGAAAGAGATTTCAGGATATTAAGAAGGGTAAATGGATTTGCTGCATCTTCATCCTGGCATCATTTCCAATGTCAGTAAGGATTAAAGGCCTATTAGGCCTCATAGGACCAGGTGTCATCGCGTAGAGGCCAGATCTCACAGCAAGCATAGGCATTGGGGTTTGGGGTTGTATCCCTGGCTCTGTTGAGGGGGGTGCCCGGTCTCCTTTGCACAGTCTCCTGCTCTCTTCTTTGTGGGCATGGTGCCTGGTTTGTTTTCTGTCTCAGTCGTGAGGAGGAAGACATAGCAGTGTCAGTGACTCCAGAGAAACCCCTCCGAAGAGGACTTTCCAATCGAAGTGACCCAAATGCAGTGGCCCCAACCCCCCAGGGGGTGAGGCTCAGCTTAGGCCCACTTAGTCCAGAGAAGCTGGAGGAGATTCTCCATGAGGCCAACCGACTGGCAGCCCAGCTGGAGCAGTGTGCCCTGCAGGAGCAGGAGAGCACAGGTGAGGGCCTGGGGCCTCGCAAGGTGAAGCCCAGCCCTAGGCGGGAGACCTTTGTGCTGAAGGACAGTCCCGTCCGAGACCTGCTGCCCACTGTGAGTTCTTTGACTCGGAGCACCCCCTCTCCAAGCAGCCTGACACCCCGACTCCGGAGCAGCGATAAGAAGGGGTCAGTCAGGGCTCTTCGGGCAGCATCTGGGAAGAGGCCCTCCAGTGTGAAGAGGGTAAGTTCGAAGGGTCTGGGTTGGATGTGTCCCTTCAGGCACAATGTATGACTTGGAATAGCCATGGAGTGGTTTCCTTTTTTGTAAAATGGGGTTAGTAAGATTCTACTTCAGACTTATTGGAAGTAAGCAAAATACCGTAAGCAAAGCACTTACCACAGTGTCTGCACATTTCTCTGCAGTGTCTATAATAAGCTTACGGTAAACATTATTGGTGAGGATGATGATGTTGGCAACTAACGTCTGCCCTTCCTTACTGGGATGTAGGCAACTCTCCACCTCTATTTCTCATACAGCCAGCAGAACAGATTCTTTTTCCATTCTAGTTCTATTTTTTCTCTCTTTGTATTTCAGGAGTCACCCACTTGCAATCTGTTCCCTGCATCCAAAAGCCCAGCATCTTCTCCTCTTGCCCGGCCCACTCCCCCAATCCGGGGCAAAGCTGGACCCAGTGGGAGAGCAACAGCAAGTGAGAAGGCTTGGACAGCAAAGCTGTGGGTGAATGGGAGGGGGGAAGGATGTGGAGCTGACCCTCTTAATTCCTCTACTTCATTTCAGCAGGCCCGCCTCCCACTGTCAGACCAGTCTTGGCCCCACAGCCTTCTACCAGCAACTCTCAGCGCCTCTCTCGGCCACAGGGAGGAGCTGCTAAGACTTCCAGTCGACTGCCTGTTCCCTCGGCTATCCCCAGGCCTGCCAGCCGAATGCCACTCACCAGCCGGAGTGTACCACCCAGCAAAGGTGCCCTGCCTCCAGCTTCTCTGCCAACTCGGAAAGGAGTTCCACGACCAAGCGCGGCAGGGCACAGAGGTGAGGAAGAGTGGGCATAACAGCTGGAAGTCAGGAGGAAGAATGCTTACCCTTGTCTAGCTTGAATGTACCGTCCCAGAGCTAGGAACAGTGACCACTGCCTCCATCTTCATTACCACTCAATTTGAAGATGGCGAGACTGAGTTAAAGAGAGGATGTGGGCCCGAGCAAAGAGTTTGAACTGTGGTTCTCAAAAACCTCATGTTTTTTACCTTGGGTAGGAAGAAAGGCACTAATCCCAAACTCTGAGAAGGTCACTTGAACTCTGTGCTAACTCATTTCTCTTGTCAACCCCCATCAAGTTCCCATTTCTCAGCGACCAAATCTTCCCGCCCCTGGTGCCACCCGCAGCAATCTTCAGCCCCCTAAGAAAGCTGCAGTCCCAGGACCTACCAGGTAAGATCAGTTGAGATGCTCTCTGTCCCATCCTCTGGGCTTCCAAACGGTTGTGGACACCAGCTCTGAGTATTGTGTAGCAAGGTGGGGATGAGGAGGGGAGCCTAGAGAGGCAGGGAGTCCCATTCTTCCTTCCCTGAGAAACTTGAGCTCAGCAGGTGACAAATGGGCTTGCAGAAGAAGGACAATTTAAAGGAGTTCTTCCTTCTGATTCTTTAGGTAAAGAGATTAGGACAGCAAGCAAGAATTCCGTAGCAAACCACTACAGTCACTGCCTGGACTCACCTCTACTCGGCCTCCCAAGCTCTCTCATGGAAGACAGGCCTCGACTCAAGCGAATCCTGGCCCAGGAGCAGGAGAAAGAGATCCCACCAGGGCTGGTGCCCCAGCAGTAAAGAGATGGGAGATGGGTGGATTAGGGTTGAGTTGGAGGGGAGTCCAACCCTGTGAGTTGAAAGAGGATTAGGGAAAAGAGGTCGCCTCCTGACGGTGAAATTAACAAGCAGAAAATGAGAAAAGCCAGAGAGTAGTTTGTCCTCGTCCACCCCCACTCTTGTGTTCAGTCTCAGAGTTTGATCTTCTTCCCAGGCATTGGTTCACTGGACATTTACATGTGAATGGCCTCTGTAGCTAACCGCCCGGCTCCCTGAGGAGCACCCTCTACTGGACTGCAGGCCTGTTTGGAGAGGCAGAGGCAGGCACCTGGTTTCCTGCAAATTCTGGGACTCCTAACGGGCCAGTTGATGATAAGCTTGCATTGGGCTGCGTTTTTCTAAAACAAAATGAATGTATTTTTCTAATCTCTGTATATGTGAAAGTAAATTCTCCAATTTCAAACAAATTTGTAGTAAATTCCTGTGTGATTCCGTCGAGGGAGTCAGGATGAGCTTCCCAGGCTGGGCCTAAATAAGACCAAAGGGGCTTGTGTTGCAAGCTCATCAGACCGGGACCACCCGCCCTGGGGTTCGCATTAGATGGGAATGAGCTGCCTTCTTCCAGGATGCATGTGTTACTGAAAGGTCCAGATCAATGGAAATACATGAGTAAGGCTATCAAGGCAAGGTCTTGGTCAAATTGTTATTTATATCCTAAGCTTGGGTGACCTTTCCTGGCAAGAGCACAGAGCCTTTTGAGAATGCCTCAGCATCTAGTCTGCTGTGCTGATGAGATGAGGGGACCCTTTGGTGGGTACCCTAGTACTCAGTTTTGCTGACTGCATTAGCAGAAGATACTGGAACACCTCATCTCATTCTACCTTATATCATTAGAATTGTTGGGCCTAGACTTGAGGGCTGACACTAGGTCTTATAAAACTCTGCCATGCCTGGTGTTATGATTTGTATGTGGCAGAGAATTTCATTCATTTGTTGGAAAAATAAATTTGCACGATGGTGGGGGGTTGGTAAAAAAATGACAGAGACTCATTTAACAGACTTTACTAAGTGTCTCCCTTTTCTCACACTCTTGCGACCAGAACCAAATCAATTCTTGTGAGGTTTGGTTTTGTTTTGTTTTTTTAAAAGATTTGTCTATTGTAGAGAGCGAGAGCTGGCAGAGGGGGCAGGTAGGGGCAGAGGGAGAGGGAAAGAGAGGCTTAAGCAGGCTAAGCATGGAGCCCAAAGCAGGGCTCAACATAGGGTTTGATCTCACAACCCTGAGGTCATGACAGGAGCCAAAACCAAGTCAGATGCTAAAAAGACTGCACACCAGCCACCCCTAATTCCTTGTGAGTTTTTGAGAGAACTTCCCTCTTTAAAGGCTGGGCTATGACTTAAGGAGCAGAGGGAGAGGAGCATCAGCCAGTGCCCCCCACACATATATGCCCATCAGTACCCTACTTAGGCATTGAAATGTTCTTCCCCAGACAGGGGCCCTCCATCGCTGTCTTCTTTTTATGACTGATCTCCAGGTTCACCAAACGCATTCATCTGTGTGACAGCAGCAGCCGCCTAGACCTTTGCCCCTTTCCCTGAGCCTCCTGCAGCAACTCCTACAGCCTCTGGGATTCTAAGAATTGAGCTGGGGTAGGGGATGTGGAAACACCAAGTGTTTGGCTCTGGAGAAGTTTGGCAGAGGCAAGAAAAGCTCTGGGGTGTTCTCCAGCTGAGTCCTGAGCTGCCATCTGGTGAGCAGGGCCCTTGGTGACCCCGGACAGAACAGACTGAGGTGTGGCCAGCAGATGGCACCTGTGTGGTTTGGGAGGCGAAAGGAGCTGCAGCCCCATGTGCTGTTGCCACCTGGTGGCCAGAAAGGGTAAGGCATGTTCTCTGTGCCCTCGATCAGGCTTGAATTTCATAACCCCCAGCTGCCCTGCCCCCATCCTGCTGCAAACCTGCTTAAGCAACATCCAAGAGACTTTGCCAGCTAGGGAGGAGGCCCACCTGCCACAGCTGCCCTTCTTGCTCAGCTACCTGCTTCCTTCCCTTTGGGCTTGCTTTCTATTTTTCTCTGTGTGCACTCTATCCCCACCCCTCCCCAGGAGCAACAATGAGGGAAGCCAACATTTACTGGCCTCTTACTATGCACTGTGAACTGTTCTAAGCACTTTACGTGTGTTAACTCATTTAATTCTCATAAAAGCTCAATTAGGAGGATGCTGTTATCATCCTCATTTTGCAGGCAGAGAAACTAAGGCTCAGAGAGCTTAAGTCACCGGGTCTGGTTCCAAGGTTTGTGCTCTTCATCACTATCCTCTATGGCCACTGTGTTAACTTCCCAGCTAGTCTGCTGACCAGAGCCTTGGAAAACAGAAAACTCGCAAACAGAAAAAGTGTTGCAGAGCACGTAGGTGGCTTGAGTGTGAATTGTTGCTTCATTCCTGATGGGAAAACACACACAATGACCCAGGGGAGTGAAGTCAGAAGGTATGTCATCACTGAGCCACTCAGCCACTCTGCCCTCCCTGTCTCCCGAATTTTGTCCCCAGGACTCAGCCCTGAGGGGCTGAACTGGAAACCTGCCTGCTCTTTGCAGCCTCTCCACTGAAAACATGTCCCTCCTGTCCTGATACAAGGATACTCGCCTGCCACCTGCCACATCTTCCTTGGACACACCAGGACATGGGCTCTGTGCTGATGAGGCTATCTGGAGAGCACCGCTGGGGTGCTGGTGGTGAGGCTAGCTCACTGGCCAAGTGACATCCGAGTCCCCTGACCTCTGGGCCCTCCCACGGCCCTGCCTGCTCGTGTTTTCCAGAGCCTCGCTCAGGAAGCACAGGGCACCCCACAGAAACAAGATGATGGTGCTCAACCCGCACAGAACGACAGTTTATTCAGTGGTATGGGGAAATGAAAAAAACAAACACAAAACCCTACTGTATTTACAGTAACAATCAAACTGTACAATCTGATGGTTAGTATCAAGTTAGCATCCAGCATCTTTGTATTTTTTAAGTCAAGTCATCAGTAGTTAAAAACCAGTTAAATTTTTAACCCTTTGTAGGAATTGCTGAGGGGAGGGTTCAGGGGGAGAATCCATGGCAGAAAAACCGAGCAACCAGCCTTACACGTGAGAGACAGGAACATTTTTTTTTTTCCCACCCATAGCCTCTTTCTAGCCACCTGCTCCAGAAGAAAGTCAGTGACAAGTGGGGAATACATGCTCAGCGTACACGGTAACTCAAATGAACAGTGGTTGGCAAAACTGGGGTGGCAGGAGGAGCGGAGGCAAGAGATGAGAGCCTGGAGCGAGGGAAAGGGCCTCAACCCCCCCACGCCAGGAATGCTGGGCACCCACCTGACCTGTCATGGCCACATCAGACCCCCTGGGACCGGACATGAACCCATCCCAACATAAAAAGCAAATAAATAAAAATATATATTAACTCTCTCTTCGCAGGGAGCTGAGGATGGGCGTGGCAGAAGGGGAAGAAAGAGGAACAGGACCTGGTCCTTTGAAGAAGAGAGCCAATTCCGAAAAGGGGTTAAAAATAGAACACATCTCGGAGGCCACAGTAATCAGACAAAATGGGATTTGTCTGATCTTGCGGGGATGGCTGTGTGGACACCAGAACCCGGACTTGAGACCTGTGCTTGAGACTTCTGGGGGCAACTGAGCCAGCCCTGGCCTTACTCTTCCTCCCTGTCCCACCCACACCACAGCAAAGAAGCGCAACTGAACATGTGACTGGCCTTCCCCGGGTGGGTCAGGCAGGGAAATGAAGCACTTTTGGGTCAGCGAACTGAGCAAACGCCTGGGCTGTAGCACATGGCCAGAGTCCAGGGAAAGGAGAGGGGCTGGGGTGGCCCGGCCTCCACCCAGGGGCACGGGTTCCCCTCAAAATGTGTTCATGCAGCATTTGGGGGTCCGGGGGCACGGAGTCCTTCTGCCCCCTCTCCGGACGGGGCTTTTTCAGTTCCTGGGAGGGGCAGCACAGGCAGGGTGAGGAGTGCCCTTGTCTTTGATGCCCTCACCACACTGAGGCCCGCCGGGGTGCAGCCGGCAGGGCTCGATGCCCTGGGCGCATGTGGCTTTGTCCTTTCCTTTTGGTGATGGCAAATGAGGGGCAGGCCCCCCGAGAGTCCCTCTCCTCCCAGAGGCACAGCAGATGGGAAACTGAGGAGAGGCTGGGAAGTATCCTGGGAGGTCCTATCCTCTTTGGGAAGGGAAAGGGGAGTCAGTTTCCAGCATATAAAAAAAATTAATCCCTGAAGTCATGAAGAGTGGAGATCCTTTTTTAAATTCTTTTTTTCCTCTTTTCTGAAAAACTTTGTCTTGGAGATGTTGGCCCCAGGGGTCCAAAGTGCAGTGAAAGGGATGGTGGGGGAGGGAGTTGGCACTAGATGGCCTTGGGTGGGGTGGGTGCCCCTCCCGGCAAGGCCCAGGCTCCTCAGATGGACGTTTCGTCGCTGCTGCGGGCAGGCGGTGGGGAGCAGGGGCAGGATAAAGCACAAGACAGGAGTGGGGCATGAGTGCAGCTGGGGAAGGTAAAGGAGCCGCAGGGTGTAGGAACCACCGGCCCAGGGTTAATGCAGGAAGTTAAAGAAGAGAAATCTGGAGAGGCAGGAAAGGAAAGTGACAGAAAAGGCAGACAGGGGGTTAGTTGGAGCAGAGAAGACAGTGAGAAGCTTCCACCAGGAGAAGGAAACAGGAAAGCAACCCCCAGCTCCCCACCCTCCCTCACTTCGCCTGATGCAGGCTGAGCTGACCCCATGGGCCCCCATGGTTTGCGGGCACGTCACAGTAAGGGAGCTGGGCTACACCAACCCATTGGTTCCCCGACTGCCGGCCACAGCAGCCTGGGGAGGCCTGGAAGTGGCTCTGAGCCCAGCCAGGGGCTCTGTGGGGCTGCCCCCTGTCCCACCCAGCCAGCCCCACTCACTCGGAGCCCGACGAGTCCTCATCCACTGTGCCTGCCTTGATACTCATGGCGATGGGCATGACCCCGTTCAGCTGCTCCTGGAGACTCTGCCGGGGAGGAGGGCGGGGAGGGGGCCCGCCCCGGCTGCCCTCGCTGGCTGAGGAGCCCCTAGAAGACCCTGTGCCTTGCTCCAGGGGTAGCCGTAAAAGGCTGCTCTTCTCACTGATGGTGGGCAGACACTTCTTCTTGAGGATGCCTGTGGGCCGGGGTGGGGGGGCAGGCGCCATGAGGAGCAGGCGATGGGTCAGGGAGCTGCCCTAGAGAGCCCTACCAGCCACAAGGGAAATGTGAAGTAGGAGGCTGCCAAATGGGGGACCATGGCAGCTGGGCATGCCCCACTCACCTTTGTGAGGTTGGGCAGAGGGGCCTGGAAGGGGGCCAAGGGACCCCTCCCGAGGCAGGACATCTCCATTCTCCCACGGGCGCTCCTCAGAGGCCCCATTGCCACTACTCTCCTTTGCTGTGGTCCCAAAGTCTCCTGGCCAGGGGGCCTTCCCGGGCCCTGGGCCCCCATCTGGTGGAGAAAGGATGTAGATAAGGCCCAGAGAAGGCAGACAACAGGGAAAGTCACCACCCCAGGAGTCCCTGGCTCTCTGCCCTCCCACTGCCCCCTCAAAGGCCACAGCCCTGGCGCTGGCCCACCCTTAGGGGTACTGTGCAAGGGCAGTCTCTCGGCGCCAGGCCCCAGCAGGCTGTCCCAGCCCGGCTCTCCAGGGAAGACGGCCCCTTCCTCCTCCTCCTCTTCCTCCTCCTCGCTGTCTGACGAGTGAGTAGAGGCATAGGAACCACTCTGGTCATCTTCCAGGGATAGGTCACTGTCAGAGTCTGTGTCAGGGTCTGGGAGACAGGGAAGAGATCAGAGCTGACCCACCCGCCTCTGCACACCCTCCGCGAAAGCCAGGCAGCTGCCCCCCGACCGGCCAGCACGAGCTTCCTTTCTCACCATGCTGCTGATCTTGACCTTCCAGGAATAGGCTGCCTGGGTCCCCCAGGCCGGGGGGCCCTTGGCCGGGGTTAAGTGTGGACTCTTCCCTGAGAAGACAAGACCATGCTGGAGGGCTCAGCCCAGCCCCTTGCCCAGTGTCCCATTCTTTTCTCTCTCTCCGGGTTCCCAGTTCCTGCCCTGTGCCCCTCCTGCTTCTAATTTAAGTTGTCATGCATGTCAGCTCCCTGTGTGCTATACGACTCCCAGCAGGTGGCTGGCCTGGCCTCCAGCCTGCGTGGTGCTCTGAGCCCCTTGCCGACACCCCGAACCCCAATGCTCACCTCAGCAAAAAGGGGATGTAGCTGGGCTGACTCTTGCCCGAGCGGCTGGCACTGTGCAGAGAGCCGGCTGAGTCTCCATAGGGCTGGTACAGCCGCCCATCCGCATAGGGGCTGGGGCAGTTGTAGGACTAAGCAGGGAACGGAGCGGTCAGTAAGTGGGGGAGCAGGATGAGACGGCCCCAGGATGGGGAATGGAAGGGCCGAGGGAGCTTGCCCTAAGGTCTACCTCTCACATGCCCAGCTCTGGAGGAGAGAGGCCCCATATCTCAGCCACACACAACCCCATATCAGGGCCTGGTAGTGGATGTAGCTCTGTGCAAGCCCCATGCACACTAAGCACCCTGGACTCAGCTCCACGAGACGGCTACCTGGTAAAAGCTGGTACTAGGAATGATCTCCCAAGAGTGGGAGACACAAAATTTACCAAGATGCTCCAGGGATTCTCAGACGTTGGGTACCCATGACTGCATCACTTGTCTTGGCCCCTTCCTGGCCTTGTTCTTCCTAGCTTCACTCCCATCTCTCTTGAGTCAAACCCTCGCCAGCCCCAAATCCTGCTCTTCCTGGGCCACACATACCATTTCCCCAGCCCTTCCTCCTCCTGAGAAAGGATATTGGAGTGCAGAAAGAGTGGGGCACAAAGCACAGAGAACGAGCTCTTTGGGGCTCCTGCCTCTTCCTCCCGGCCACAGAGCCCTCCATGTCCCTGGCCCCCGGCCCCCTCACCGAGGTCAGGGTGGACTTGGTGGTCAGTGCAGGGTCAGGGCTGGCCTTGCGGCTGCAGGCAAACTTGAGCGCTTTCCGGACCTCCTTGCTAAGCACCACGTAGGAGAGGAGGATGAAGGGGCCCTGGCAGGCAACAGGCAGCAGCTAAGTGCCCGTCTGGGCCCCCACGGCCAGATCCCACCCCCCACTTCCACAGGGCACAGCCAGGCACCTGGACACAATTGCAGGCAGCAAAGAGGTAGTGGAAGAGAAGGGTGTCACTGTTGACAGACAGCAATGCCAGCAGCCACGTGGCGCTCAGCAGCAGGAGGACGGCAAAGGAGGGCCGCAGGCCTGAGCTGGAGAGGTGGAGCTGTGAGCCCGGCCCGGAGGCCCCCTGCACCACAGCCAGCCCACTGCCCACTGCCCAGGCACCCACACCCCATACTCACACGGGGCCTTTCTTCTCGAAGCCCTGCCGCTGGGCAGCACAGGAGGCCCGGGCCGCCAGGATGTACAGAAAGACACTCATCTGGCGGGGCAGGAGATTGGGGAGGGGCATCATCAGGGGACAGACAGCTCCTACCCCACCCCACGGGGGCCCAGCAGTGGCACCACTCCTGAAGGGGACCCTGAGGACACACAAAGCCTGCTGGCCCTCAGCCCACTCTGACACCTACTGAGACTGCGAAGGCCACAGGACCAGCAAAACTCCAGATGAGCGTGTCATAGATGGACAGCCAACAGAAGTCCGGGTTCCCATAGCCCTCAGGGTCCAGGCCCACAGCTAGACCTGGGGGTACAGTGACAACAGCAGGGGAAGCAGTGGTAGGGCCTTGGGAATCAGTCAGGGGTCACGTGGGCTCACGGGGCCAGGTACAGGGGATGAAGGGCTCCACCCACCCTGTGTCCCTGCCGACCTCTCCAGGATGGGGGACCCAGCCCTTGGTGGGAAGCATCAGGGGCTGAGAGGAGGACTTGGCCTGGGGCACAGGGGCGTGGATGGAGAGAACATGGCACGAAGGTGGACCCTGGGCTTGGAAATGTAGAGCCTCAGACTGGGAATGGGGTGGCGGTACCTGTGATGAAGGCGGGCACGCCCCAGCCCAGCATGTAGTAGAAGCGCATAGGGCCAGCATTGACGTCGCGCACCTCGGTGAGCGCCCGGTACAGGTGCAGGGCCTCCAGCAAGGCCCAGGAGAAGGTGCAGAGGTACAGGAAGTGCAGCAGGATGGCAATGACTGTGCAAGCAAACTGGGGGCCCAGCCACGCCAGGTCAGTGACCAGGGCACCCCCAGGGCACAGATTCTGACTTATTAGGCAGACAGGGAGGGCCGGGGTGTTGGGTGGTGCTTTGGGAAGTGTGGGCCAGAGAGAGGTACTTCTAAGGTGCCAGGGAAGTGAGGGAGAGCTCGAGAACAGGAAACCGTGGGCTAGGTGTGGGGCTGAGCTCATCGGAGCTGCTGCTGCAGAAGCAGGGACTGGGGCAGACAGCCAGGGAGGACTCCTAGGCAGCCAGGGAGGACTGCGAGCTATGGATGGTTTCTGGGTAAGGAAAGAGGTCTTACAGGGAGGTCAGCCTGGTTGATTCCTAGGAGGAAGACCAGCTGCGCCAGGCCCAGGGCAGCAGTCAGGTTCCGTCGGATGCCATGCTGGTTGGAGCAGAGGGCACGCAGGACTGTGAGGAAGAGGAAGGCGAGCAGCAGGGCAGCCAAGGTGACCCCTAGGGCCACGTAGGTCAGTGTCTTCAGTGGCAAGATCTCCCCATTCTGCAGGGCAGGGGGGCCAGGAGAGTTAGGAAGGGCTGGGCCTGAGCATCCAGCCCAGAGCCCTGGGCCCCCACCCCTAGCTCCAAGCATGCCCCTGGCCCCCCAATTCCCCACTGGGGGTCTAACCTCCCGCCGGGACACATCCATGAGCACGGCGAAGCTCGTCATGTGGTTGCACTGGCAGCTGACATGGCTCTCGTTGCGGAAGACGACCTCACAGCCTCGGGCTGACCAGCCACCAGTGCCGCTGACCCTGTGGGAGGGGAGGCAGAGTCAGGAGATGAAGAAGGGAAGGCACCCAGGGACCTGGCTCTCTGCCCAAAGTCCAGTGCAGGCTCACAGGATGGAATGGTTCCAGAAGACACAGATGGGCTTGGTGCGTTCTTCTGTCTCCAGCAGCCTGAACTGCACGGTGACCGGCTTGTCCAGGGCTCGGGGCAGCAGCTCCTCGTCATCATGGACGCTGATACTCACCACAGGCGTGTTGATGACCGGCCGTTTGGGGACTCTGATGAGGAACAGGTAGGCATACAGTCACTAGGGCCGTCTGGTGGCTGAGGGGACACCCTGCAATGCTGGGGGATACCCCCGGCCCCGGCCTCTCTCCATGCTCCCGCACTCATCCACCCTGCATCCCCACCCCATCCTCATCTCTTCGGCCGCTCACCTCAGGCTGCGCTTGTCTGGGTCGTAGTTATGGGGCAGCAGCCCAGCCAGGGTGCGGTAGATAATGACACTGGCCACGGCCTCACCCTGGCTCAGCTCTGGGTGCCGCCGCTGACGCCGGGCCAGCTCCTCAGACTCCTGGGCCTCTCCAGGGCCCGCAGGCCGGACCATGGTTGGTGTTTCTAGGATCAGGACACTGTCCACTCAGCTGGGCCCTGCACAGACGCCCCAGCCGGGCTCCCGACCCCCACTGCAGCTCCCCACTGACCTCGAAAGACAGAATCAGGCAGAATGACCGTTGTCTCAAGGTCTGGGGGCCGTTCCCCACGCAGCGCCTCATAGCGGGGCAGCTTGGCCCCAGCAAAGTTCCCCTTGTCCAAGCGAACCACAGAGATGACTGGGGAGAGGGTCACAGTTCAGACCCTTGGCTAGGCAGGTGGGCACCCAGCCCAGCAGGCCATGCCGGGGGTTCCGTGCACAAGCCCCGCCCTGACCCAGGCTCACCAATGTTGGGCGTGATGATGGTGAAGGGGTTCAGGTAGGTGTGCCGCATGTTCTGGGCCAGCGCGCTGGCGTAGGCCTCGTAGTGCTGGAGCAGCCAGGCCGTTCCACCCTCCGTCTGCTGGATCAGCTCCCAGTGCCGCTTGTTGGCTGCGTCTAGGAGGGCGCTGCCCACCCGCAGCAGGTTCTAGGGTGGGCGTGGTCACGGTGCTATAACCCGGGGCCTTCGCCTCCCCGCCACCTGGCACACCTGTGCCTAGACCAGCCAGGGCGACCCATCCGAACCATGCCCCTCCCTCAGACCTTCTCTCCTCCTTCTGCAGCTAAGGGCTTCTGGGCCCTGGTCCTGGACCCCCACCCAGGTATTAGAGGCTGACCTCTCCCCACCGTGGCACAGTGGGCAGGGCCTCTGCTCTGAGGAGCCTGGTCATACCAGGCCCCAATACAAACAATAGCTTCTAACAGCACCTTACTAGAAAAAAGGGCTAGAAAGAGATACTCTAAATTCCACAGCTCAAGGGAGCTCCTGGAGGCCTCAGGCCAGCGGGGAGGTCCCTCCCCAAAGGCAGGATGGCCCCCAAGTTGCCCCAGGAACAGGCTCACTCACCATGACCCCCATCTAACAAGCCAGCCCTGCCCCATCCAAGCCCCACCTCGGTGAAGTGCACATCTTGTGTGGCGGACAGCCCAAAGCCCCGCTGGGCGCTCTCGTGCGCCAGCAGCCGTGTGGCCAGCTGGTAGGCCACCTTGACGTCGCTGCCAAAGTAGCCTGCTGTGTGCTGCGTGGCATTGCGCAGAAGCAGGGCCAGTCGCTGGGAGCGCCCAGAGTCCAGGCCCGATTCGTTCCGCTGCAGCCGCTCAGCCTAGGATGGAGCCAGACAGGACAGGGAGCAGAGGAGGTCAGCACAGGAGGACAGAGCTGGAACTCAGGAATAAAAGGGCCTCAGGAAAGGGGAGAAGTGCCACTCCATGTGGAGGCCCCGGGAGGCAGGGCCTCGAGTTTCAGAAGCCCCTCTCTCAAAGCCGGCAGCAGGGAGGGGAGAGAGGAGCTAGCGATGAAGAGATTGACTTACAAAGCCCTTCAGCTCTGAGAAGGTGACCGACGTGCAGTTGAAAAGGCTTGGGGGGAGCCATCCCCTGTGCTCATCACAGTGGCGCACGGCGGTCCCTGGGGGGAGGAAGCCCAGAGGGCAGGCCTCAGGAGAGATACAGGAGGCTTCCAGGACCTGCCTGAGTTCCTGGGGTCCAGCACCTCATGGGCCAGAGACAGGAATAAGCCAACAAGGGCCCTGCCCTCCTGCAGCCCAGCTCAGAAGAGGAAGACAACTCTGGAGAACACTAGAGCCCAGACCTCTGCCAGATTGGCCTGAGGGAGGACTCCAGGAGCACGGGGTGTGTGTTCTCAAGACCCCAGCATCGCTGCCCCTATGCTGCCATCAGTCTGGGCTCCCTGCCGCTCTCTGCTTATGAACTCTGATCATCATTGATCCAAGGACCAGCACCAACCCCCATCCTGGGGGGGGGGGGGTGTCTTACACCCAACAGCCCCTAATCCCCAGAATGGCTTCCTTGTGAGTGGCAAGACTCCCATTCCAGGACGTGAGCTGCAGATGGGAACGCTGTTTGATTCCTCTTTGAATCTCTAGAATCCATCCCCATGGCAGGCATGCTGCAGCTTTGTCAGCATTTTTCATAAGAGTTAAAGATAGAGGTGCCTCTCATCCCAGCAACTTTGGGAGCAGAGGAACAGAGCACCAAGGAAAGAGGGGACATGAAATCTCCAGAGAGAGATCCCAGGATTTGCAGCCAAGGGCTTCCCACCCTCATCCCAGGGATGAGAGACTGAGTCCACAGTATCACATTCTAAGCTTCCAGCACCTACCAAAGGAGCCTTTGGGGCAGGGGGCAGCAGCAGGCAGCCCAAAGCGGGTACGGGGCCACCAGATCCCAGCCTCGATGGCCCGTGGACAGCTGTCATAATTCACTGCAAGGAAGCACACAGGGTCACCCAGAAGCAGCTGCCCCCCGGAGCTGTGCTCGGGCTTCCAGCCCTCCCTCAGCAGTCTCAGGCCTGCAACCAGCCCCTGCTCCTGGCCTCCCTGGCATGCTGAGACCTGGCACACAGCAGGAGAGCCACCGACCCATCGTGGGAATCCTACCTTCACAGCCATTGGTGGTGACCTCAGCAAAGGGGTTGTCACAGCGGTCACACTGGCGCCCAATGACGCCTGGCTTGCATGGACACTGGCCATCCTCGGGGTCACAGACGCGGGACAAAGAGCCCGTGGGGTAGCAGTCACAGAGGAGGCAGGTGGGGCTGCCCGGGGGCCGATAGTGGTTCTCCTGAGAGGGAGGACAGACAACATGGATCACTGGCTCAGGCTCTGTCTCTCCAGGATACTCACGGGTCTTTTAGGCTGTGGCCCCGCTAGAGAGAGGCTTGCTGACTTTAGGTCCCCTCAGGAGTGGTATTCAAAATATTTAGGGGCCCCTGGGTGGCTCAGTCAGTTAAGTGTCTGCCTTCAGCTCACATTATGATCCCAAGGTCCTGGAATCAAGCCCCACATCGGGCTCCCTGCTCAGCAGGAGCCTGCTTCTCCCTCTGTCCCTACCCCTACTCCTGTCCACACAGGCTCACTCTCATACACTCGCTCTCTCTCTTGCAAAAACAAAATCATTTAAAAAAAAATTTAACTAGTAAAAATTTGCAGGGTAGCTCATCAATAAGACACCACCAGTCAGAGTGGGCTGCAAACAGCCAGTACAGCTGGCCTAGAGCTCCATGGTAAAGTACAGGTCTCGGGTCCCCCCCAAACAGCAGACACAGAAGAGCACGTGGCCAACTGTATCCCCCATCATAGCAAGAGCACACAGCCCTGAGCTCTCTGTGGGAAGGCTTTCCCCACTGCCTCCCCTCACAGGCCCAAACGGCCATGTGGAGGCCCAGGTCAGGGCAATCACCTTGCAGTGGCACTCGCCGCTTGTCTTGTTGCAGTCTGGGTCGAAGCCTTTGCTGACGTCACAGTTGCATGGGCCACACGTGGGGTGTCCCCACCAGCCTCGGGGGCAAGGTTGGTCAATCCTGCAGAGAGAGGCCCAGGCAGACATGAGCTCCCTCTGCCATGCCTGCCTGCTGCAGCCTCGTGTGACCCTCTGATGGTGGCTGTAGCTCAACCCAGTTCCTAGTGCTCTAAGGGGAACACCCCCCCTACCTTAGGGACAGGCTGCTGCACTTCTGGGTCCACTCACCTGGTCTCACAATATGGCCCAAGGTAATTTTGGGGACACTCGCAGGTGTAGCCATGGGGGGCGCTGGGCTTTCGGATACACACAGACTGATGCTCACATGGGTTCAGGTCACACACATTAGTACAGTTGTCACCATAGTAACCTAGGATCGTAAAGATGACAGAGGGTCAATCCCTACCCTTCCCTGGCACTTCGTTTAAACCTGCCCTCACTCTGCCACCTTCCACTTGTGAACCCTACAGGTTGGCCACAGCTTTGTAGTGCAGGAGACACGGCTCAGAGAGGTCATGTGATTGGCTTTGGGTCACACAGCAGAGCTGAAGTCAGACCCCAGGACGTGCCCACCTGCTCATTTCCCCGGGCCCCTGGCACACCTGGATCACAGCTGCAGGAATAGCTGTCCCAGTCATCACTGCAGTAGCTGTTGGCAGGACACGGGTTCGAGTCACAAGGGTCTGGCAGGCTGCAGCCTGGCTCCACATTGATGCTCTCCCCGCGGCTAGGGTCCAGACCGCTAACCCCCTCGGGCGTCTCGCTTACCCTCACGCCCTGGGAGGGACACAAGCAATGTTGGCCCTCCATGAAGCGGGCCTCCTGATGGAGAGGAGGGGAAGACAGAGGAGGCCACCCACCTGCAGACAGCCCCGGAAGCCGCGGGTCACGCCACCGGCCGGCCCCGGCACTCCCCCGACGGTAATGTTGCTCAGGTGCAGCCCATGCAGCCGGGGCCCGAGGTTGCCCTCTGCCCGCTGCTGCCCATAGTCGAAGGACAGGATGGCATGGCCGGGGCCCCCACTGGCTCCTAGTGCCAGCTGTGCATGGTGCCAGTCGCCGTCATTGGCCCGGCCTGGCTCCAACCGGAGAGACGAGGCCTGCAGCCCTGTGCCCTCCACACTCAGCACCACATGGCCTTCCCTTAGCTTCACCAGAAGAGAAGAAAAAAGGGTCAGCAGCCTGCCTTCATTGGCTCTTGCAGCACACTGCCCTTCTGCTGGCCCACCAAACCCATCCTCCGGCACCACTGAGGTCCCAGAGGAAAGCGTATTATTTCCCTTGCGGCCAATAGATGGCAGCAGTGATCCAACAACTGGACGGAGCTGCTACTGGCTTGGAAAAAGGAAAGACCCCACCCAGCCCTCTAAGACAGGCCAGCCGGGGAGGCTACCCTGGCCCAGCTCAGGGCCTGCCTGCCCCCTACCCCTCCCTGCTTCACCTGCAGGGTGATGGTGCTGCGCCCCCTGGTGACAGCCTGCAGCAGGACACCGTTGGCCTGACGCGTGCGGAACATGAGGCTGAGGTGCCAGGGCTGAGAGATGGGCAGCGAGAGGCCGTGCCAGGCCACCAGGCTGCTGCCCAGGAAGCGCTGCGGGTTGGCCATTTCTGGGAAGGCAGATAAAGGCAGACTCTGAGGATGGAGTGGCCAAGTGCCCCAGGGGGTGTGATGCTCAGAGGGGCAGGCTCCGCTGGAGGTAGGGCACTGCCTCTCCCAGTGCCCACGCCCCGAGCTGGCCCCGCCCTCCAGAACATTTACCTGTCCAGGGCCCGCCCCACACTGTGCCCAGGCCTGCCTCTGACTGGGCCCTTTGTCTCCAGCGCTACCCTCTCAGGACTCTGCCCAGACACGCTTTTCCGCCCACAGCCCAGCTTGGCTGGGCCCTGCCCAGTGCCTTCCCCGACCCTGCCAGCGTTCCCAGCATTGTCGACAGCTCTCGGGCCTTGGCCGCTGCTGGCAGCCTCTCCTACCCTGGGCACAGCTCTTGCCCCCGAAGCCCAGAGGACACTCGCAGCTGAATGCGTCCCACTGGTTCACACAGGTGCCCCCGTTGTTGCAAGTACTGCTGTCACACACGTTCTTCTTGGCAGGGCAGCCTAGAAGGGAGAGAGAGGGGCTCCCTCGGGGCTCCAAACTGGAAACCTGTGGCCGGAGGGGCCTCTGAAACCCCCACCACGTCCCCATACCAGCACAGCCCTCCTTTCCACCCCAGGCTCTGGGCCTGGCCCCTGCCCCAGGCTCCCATACCAGGCACAGTGCCATTGTTGGCAATGAAGTCAGCCATGTCCACATGCCGGCTGTCCACCTGCAGGTTCCTCATGCAGCCCACAAAGTGCCGAGTGCGGACCGGAAAGCTCTCAGGCAGGTCGGGGACCCCACCCAGCAGCAGGGGCCCTGTCAGGTCCAGAGACCTGGAGAAGCAAAAATGGGGGGTCTTCCGGCTCTTCCTTCTCCCCTCTCCCTGCCACCAGGCCAGGGAGACCAAGAGCCCAAGGGTCCCTGAAGAACAGCACAGGGGAAGGGAGGCACCCCAACCTGGAGCTGCTCTCACCTCACCTCATACCCACCTTCCAAACCCTGCCCTAATCCCCTATTCTTGCCGCTTCCACCCCCCTCCCCAAACCCCTGTAGAAGGCTGAGCAGGGGCTAAGGGAAGCAAGGGGAGGGAGGGCCTTCACCTGGATTGGTTTCCATTTCCAGGCCCCCTCAGGCCCACTATCTCAACCTGCCCTCCCTACCTGGTCCCACACTGCACCCCATGCCCCAGCCCTCCCCCCACCCCACTCACTTTTTGCTGCCCCCCTGGGTGCCCTGGGCAGCACAGGAGTAGTTGCCCAAGACAGCTCCAAAGCGCAGGGCCACCCCTGTGTCACAGCCATCCACAGTCACCACAGCCACCTTCTGTTCCGATGGGCCCTGTGGGAGCCCCGTCTGCCCTAACAGTGGCTGTGGACAGAGATGGCAGACAAGGAGAACCATGAACAAGGAGCTCACAAGGTTCACGGGCCAGGCACAGAGACACCAGCACCTGCAAACACTCTTTTGTACACACGCATTTGAGTGTATACACACATGCACATTCAGTGTGCTCACAGGACCTACGTTCTTACCTGCCTTCCTCAACAGTGTCTGGAGTCCATGCCTGTCTAATAGGACATGGAGCATCGAGCACCACACAGTGGTAAAAGGGGAACGGCCCAGCCCACCCATCTCCTTCCCTTTCAGCCAGAAGTGCCATGACCAGCCGCCCAGCCCCTAGATAAAGCACCACCTCAGTCTGAACACCTGAGGCAAGGACAGAAGCTACTGACTCCCTGACCCCCTCCGACACCCACCTTATTGTAGTACTTCAGCTGCACCGTGTGCCACTGGCCATCACTGACCCCTCCAGGAACGAATGGGGACACGGTGGTGGTCGACTCCCCTGGGGAAAGGACCCAGGTGAGCTGGGACAGCAGATGAGGGCTGGGAATGGGGAGGGTATGCTCATGGTTGGGACCGGACCCAGGTTTGGCTGGGGGGAGGTGTGTGTGTGACTTGGGATCAGGGGCCAAGACACCTAGGGCCTTTGGGAGATGGACAAGGACGTGCGGCAAACGGGGTCACCTGCAGAGAAGGTGAGCTGGACCTGCTCCTGGATCACCTCGAGGGCCACAAAGTCATGCTTCTCGTTGAAGCGTCCGTTGTATAACAGCAGCCCGTCACGCTCCTTGGTGGCGAACCTGAGCGGGAGTTGAGGGTAGGGGGCAGGGAATGGGGCACCTAGCTAATCCCAAACACTCCAGCCACCTAACTAGCCCCTGATCCTACGCAGAACCCTCTAAAGGGCTGACACTGTGGCCCTTGGCTCCATGGGCCTTGGAGCTCAAGTGTGGACGATGAGCCCACACCGGATCTGAAACCAGACCCCTGACCCCATGGCTCCCCACCCTTGAAAGTGGGTAGGAGGAGCAGTCAGTGACCCGGGTGGGTGAGGAAGGGCTGCTGGCACAGTGCACAGGCAACTCAAAGTGCTGACCTGGCTCTGCCAACAGCCTGCTCCCAGCACTTTCGCTGCCTGACCTCTTACTCTGTCTGTAGAAGGGGAGACACCCCAGGCTCCCACCACACTCCCTCACCGCCCCCCCCACCCAGTGCCCAGCCACTCACGAGAGGGCCAGGGTGAAGTGGAAGCGCTGGCGCAGGCCACGGAAGGTGATGAAGGAGCGGGCAGGGAAGCTGCGTGTGGTCACTTGGCAGTAGGGCTTCTCGAAGTCTCCAGACGGGCAGTCGCACTTGAAGCCACCCACCAGCAGGTTGACGCAGGTGCCCCCATTCTTGCAGACACCTGGCGTGCAACGGCCTGAGCGGGCACTCACCTCACAGTGCTCACCTGGGCAGGGGAAAAGGCAGGGTAATAACCAAGTGCCCGCGAGAAGGTGGAGGGGAACTGGGATGCCTCCCTGGGGCCTAGCCATAGCTCCGTCAACACTCCCAAGTTCTCCCAAGCATCCTCACCACCCTCCCCTATACCGCTGCCCTGCAAGTTCTTGGAGCTCCCAGGCCCTTCTGTACTCCTATTTGGGGCTCAAGCGCACAGGTCTGCCGGGTCCCCTGGTCAGAAGGCCCAAGTCCTAGTAAGCCTCTGGTGTCACAGCTACTGAGCAAGCTGGGGGGTGTTCTGTTCCCACAGGGGTGAATGTGCCTGAAGGAAAGAGCCTGCAGGACACCAGGGCTGGCGCCGAAACCTCTTCCTCCCTCCCTCCCTCCCACTGGTGCTTTTGTCCCTGTCAGGCGCCAAGATCAGTATCCCCACTGCGGATGAGACTAGGCTTCCACTTGGATTGTCAGAGTTCTGGGTGGAGAGGGGGGGTAGTTGGGGGTGTGTGAAGCTGGGGACTCTCAGGAATGGGGCAGAGAACTCCCACCCTGGGCCCTGGGGTCCAGACTGAGGCCCTCTGTGCACTTGGGAGATGCGACAGAGGGGGGAACGGAGCCTTGGGAGCAGACCAGGATTTTAGTAGAGGAGCTGAAAATTCCAACAACATCAGATGGAAAATCCACCCCTTTCTCTCCCTCCCCATTCCCAGATTCTAGAGATAGGTTCTCAGCTCCTGTGCCTAGTGACTGGCTCTTGTTTCCATGGCAACTGTTGTTCGCCTACTCTAAGCCCCCCTCCCCATCCTCTTGGACAAAGACTCCCCTCCCATCCCCCAAGCCCTCCCCTTCCTTCCACCCCCACCCACAGCAGCAGCTGAGAGGAGTCAAGTCTGGCAAGTTCTGGGCAGGAAGATGCAGCAGGGAAGGCGGTGGGGTCTGCCTGCCACTGCTGGCGGAGCCAGTGGGCATGGCTGTGAAGGAGAAAGAATAAGGCCTAACCATCTAGGAAGGAAAGGCCCAAGGAGGAGAGGAGAAGGGGGTGTCCTGAGGAGAAGCAGGATCCTGCAGGGGCAGGAGCACAAAGCAGAGTCAGTGAGCCTACCGGGGAGAGGCTGGGGAGGGGATGTGTAAAGACCCAGGTCACAGGCCCACAGGAAGGCCTCACCCTTCTTCCAGCACCTGGGCAGGAGTGGAGCTCTTCTGCTCAGGGTCACTCAGGTACAACGACTTTCTGAAACAATCCTGCCCTGCACCCAAACCCCTCCAGTTTCTTCTATGCCATCCCCTCAAGGCAGGAAACTTGGATTGTCAGCTTATAGCCCAAAAGGTGACTCTCAGCAATGGCGGAGACCAGGCCCAGGCCCCGCTTCAGGGCTAGTTAAGCTGTGGGGTGAGACTCAGAACAAGTCACCTGATGCCAGGGGTCTCTTAAATCACAGCCAACACCTTCCAAAGACTAGCTCTTTACATGTATTAAGTTAATTAAATTAATCCTTACAACCGTGTTATGATGTAAGTAGATTCATTATCTCTATTTGAAAATAACTGAGACACAGACAGATTTAGTAATTTGCCCAAGGTCGTGGCAAAGCTGAGATACAAACCCAAGCGGGCTGCGTCTAGAGCTGGTGCTGGCCTCACTTGCACTGCTTGAGATGGGGGGTGGAAGGCGAACTCTGAGAAGAAGGGCTCCCC
This sequence comes from Mustela erminea, assembly GCF_009829155.1. Classification (NCBI taxonomy): domain Eukaryota; kingdom Metazoa; phylum Chordata; class Mammalia; order Carnivora; family Mustelidae; genus Mustela; species Mustela erminea. The sequence goes on from NC_045623.1 coordinate 16,308,827, forward strand.
CCCACTCCTTTCTCCCCAACAGGTGTAGAAAAGCAATTCAGATCTGCCTAGGGCCAGGGTAACCTCTACCTTAGGAGGCTGCCCGGCCCTAGGCCAGGTCTGCGCCTGCGCTCTGGTGTCAGCCCTGCAGGCCCCGCCCCCAGCTCACCTGTGTAGCCGTCGCGGCAGAGGCAGGTGTAGCCGCCCTCACGGCTGCGGCAGCGCCCGTGGGGCCCGCACGGCCGTGAGTAGCAGAGATCCACCTCAGTCTCGCAGTAGTCTCCCGTGAAGCCAGGCGGGCAGCGGCAGCGCAGACCTCCGACAGGGTGGATGGGCCGGAAGAGCACGGAGGAGGAGGCGATGAAGGGCGCGGAGGAGTCAAAGCGCAGCACCGACACACAGCGCATGTAGTTCTCGCAGGGCTCGCGCAGGCAGATGTTGTCGTCGAAGGGCAGCACGCGCTGTGCCGAGATGGCCGTGAGCAGGCTGCGGTTGAGGTACAGGCGCTCCTGCAGGTCCTCAGAGGGCAGAAAGGGCGGCCCGCCTCCGGGCCCCGGCGGCTGGCCCACGGACAGGCTGACATTGAGGATGTGGCCGCCAGGGGCATCGGTGTCCCGCTGCACGTTGAAGACCACCACGTGGTCTGGGGGGGTGGCCAGCGTGGCCGCCACCGCCTGGATAAAGAGCCCCAGTAGGGGGGAGAGGAAGCGCTCTGGCGACATGTCCTCTAGGCGCAGTGTGATGCTGTGTGTGAGCATCTCATCCGTGATGATGGTGACACGCAGTGCACACTGGGCGGTCACACTGTGCACGCCGTCTGCAGAGAAACGCCATGGGTCAGTACCTGACGTGGAGCTGGGGAGGGCGGGGATGCCAAGCCATAGACCTAGCACTGGGTAGGAGCGCCCCGAGAAGGGAGGGGGAGCTAAGATCTAGCCCACACACCCCTGCATTGCTCAGTTGCCACAATGGACTCCCTTTTCTAATCGGCAAAAGGGGCCCAAGAAACTACATGTATGTCACCTGTAGACAAGTCACACCTTGAGGGATCAGCCCCCACAGACACTTAGAGGGAGTTGATTTTCAGAAGTTCTCTTTGCATACTTTCCCAAAACCCTCCGTTGTGAAGAATGGTGCATTTTTTAATGTTTGTGCACCTTTTCCTTGCCCAAGCTGTGAGTCTGGCTCCCTTATACCAGATTGGGCTTCCCTGCACAAGAACCCGATTTTGCCGATGTCTTACCTTTCTATAGGGCCCAGAGCACCACGAGATATCCACAAAATCATCCTACCCCCTCCGCCTCTATATCTCAACACTACCATACCCCTGACCCTGTCTGTGCTCCCTCCTCCCCCACCAAAGCAGAGTGGGGGGTGAACTGGGTCAGTGGGCCACCCAGTCCCCCTCCCACTGAGCCCCATAGCTGCTTGGGCGCAGGCCTACTATCCCCATAGCAACGCCCCACACAAAGCATTCTTCCTGCCCAACTCTCCAGGCTGCCGAAGATAGCCCGGGGCGGGGGGCTCACCCCAGGAAATCCAGCTGAGCCACCTACCAGAGGCTGCAGCACCCGTTGCCTGATGCTGTGAGGGATCTGGGGGGCAGTGATGACAGGGTTGGGCAGCTGTCCAATCTGAAAGCCCAGAAGAGCCCCACTAGGCTGATCCCTCCTCTGGCCGTGGGCCTCCAACTATTCATCGCCCACTTGGCTCACACATCGTACCCGAATGCCTGCCACACCTGTGGGCCACACACTCACTTATAAACAGCCAGGTGCTAACACACTCTAGTGTCTCACTCCACCCACACTCTAAGCCCAGAAATTCCGTACACACCTGAATGCACATATACATGGCAGTGGATTTTGTTTAGCTCTGAAATGAAAGCTGGAAGCCAGTGGGGAGGGGGAAATGGCTTGGCTCTAAAGGGTATTCATGTTTTTGTTTATTACAATGTCCTACACATAGTAGGTGTTTAGTAAATAATGAGATGTTGATGGCTCCATAGTGAAGAAATGGTCTTTAAAATACAGTGGGGTGAGGACAGGGGGGCGCCTGGGTGGCTCAGTCATTAGCATCTACCTTTGGCTCAGGTCATGGTCCCAAGGTCCTGGGTTCGAGCCCCACATAGGGCTCCTGGCTCAGAGGGAAGTGTGCTTCTCCCTCTACCTCTCCCCGCAACTTGTGCTCCCTCTGTCTCATTCTCTCTCAAATAAATAAAATCTTTTTAAAAAATAAAAAATAAAGCACAGCAGGGGTCCCAAGTTGATGTTGAAAAGGGCTCCCTGGCAGGAACGGGTCAGGAGATGGTGTTTCTGGGGTGGGGTGGGAGTGAGAGAGGAACCTGGGAATAGATTCTGCTTCTATGCCACACCTATTTGAGGTGGCTAACTACCCCAGGCAGCTCAGTTGAGCCTGGGAAGGCTGAAGGCAGAGACCCATCTAAGCCCCGTTCTCAGTCCACCCACCTGCCCTCCAGCCTCATCACCTGAGACTGCCGAAGCCCACCAGCTCTCGCCAGCAAGCTTGCTTGTCATTACCCACTCCTGCTCCTCCCATTCCTGTCTACAGCCACCAAACATTCTGTGCCTTCCCACCTAGCCTACCCAGATACCACGCCACAGTCCTCCTACTTCTCTCACCAACCCAAGTTCACCTACTTTAGGAAGCCTGCCCAGATCGATGACCTCAGGCTCTTCTTCCCTCCTTTCAGACTACCCTGTACTGGGGTATGGAGCTGGCACAGGCCTCTTGTGTGCTTGGTGCCTCTGCCCATTGATTCCTTGATGGGATAGTCCCTCCAGGCAGAAAGTGGCCCAAGAGTCCACACAGTGCCCCTAACTGATTAGGGAAGGGAGGAGGCAGTCAAAGCCCATGAATGAGAGAAACCTCACTAGCACTCAGCGCTGAGAACAAGCGCTCCTCCCTGTGCCTCCCCTCGGCAGTCCCAGGCCCCGCCCATGCCCCTCACCCAATGTGTCTCGTTGCTTCCCATCTGGTCTACCATCTGTGGCCACCTGCCCCCTCCTCTGTGGTCCCCCATCCCCAGCAATCAACGTACTGCTCAATCCTTGCTCTTTGTTCCGCTCCCCTGCCTTGACCTGGGTCACCAGGTGCCCAGGCAAGGTGGGAAGAGGGGCCCCAGGTCCCAGACTGTGGGAGAATCAGACTCCAAGCCTCTCTCCCCTGGCAGATGTGCCAGAGGAAGCTGTAGGCCTGGATAGGGTCTGCTGCTCTGGGAGCTGACTGGACCGTGCACGGGAGCTCCTGTGTGTCCCAGGAGAGTAAGAAAGAGGCAGGGAGAACTGGGGCTTCAGGAGAGCCGTCCAGCCAGAGCTGGGGCAGCGTCAGCCCCAGGGAACAAGAGAGGGGGAAGGCAGAGAGGCACAAACGTGGAGACTGAACAGGGGAAAACAAAGATCCAGGAAAAAAGCCAGCAACGGAGAAACTGGGAAAGGAGAGAGCCACACAGATCAGGAGAAGGCCACAGAGAGGGGCAGAGCAGGAGGGCCCCTATGGGCAGGGGCAGGGGCAGGGGCGGGAAAGAAAGAGAGACAAAGAACAAGAGAAGGGAAACAAAGAGGCAGTGGGAGTCAATTCCCCCTCACCCCAGCCTCCCTGAACTTTAGGGTTGCCGTGGTGACTGCCTCCAAGGGTCAGGGCCGAGGGGACAGGATGGGGCCGGGGCTAGAGGGCCAGCCTGAGGCCTTCCCTCCTGTTCTAGGGGAGCTGTCGTCAGGAGCTCTGTCCTGGTAGGAGCCTGCAGGTTGGGCGGGGCCTCCTCAGTGTCCTGCTACTCTCACCTAGGACAGGCTGTGGGGAGGACAAGAGGAAAGGCCCCTTCTTTTCCATCCCTCCCTGCTGCTTACTTCTCCCAGCACAGAGAAGGATAAAAGATCCAGGAACTCCAGCCCTTCACTTGCTCCTGGAGGGAAACTGAAGCTTCAAGAGGCACAGAACCTTGTCCATGACCTCTAAAAGCTCACATGCCTGGGTTCCCAGGGCCACCTGAGGAGTGGGGCAGGGGAGGCACCTGTCCGGGAAGGACCCAGAGCGGGGAGGGGGCTGAACCACACCCTGCATCCCACATGCCTCTCATTCCCCTCCAGGCCCAGACTCTCTGGGGTGACAGGAGTGCCAGACTCTTCTCTTCTATCCCTCCCTGATGTGTCTGGAGTGGGGTACCCTGGCCCACCCATCTGCGGGGTGCCCGTGGTTCCCAAGCTTGGGGAAGGGACTCAGCAACCTGGGGCTGGCCCCCTCCTTGCCACTCCCCATAGCTGACGGAGAAGACAGAATGCCGCCCCCACTCAACTCTCCTCCCCCAGTCCTCTGTCCAGGGAGTCTGCAGGCTGAGCGCTTGGCCAAGCAGCAGGAATGCCCAGCCTGGGTCCTGGCCAGGCTCCCACGCCCCAGGACTCTATTCTTTCCCCACCGGAGCAGGGGGCTCTACCCTCAAAGGCCACCAGTCCCTTTGCTCATCCTGGTCCCACACCCCATTCCCTGAGCCCAGACTGGTCACGGCCAGCAAAGAAGGCCCAGCATCCCCAAAACAGCTTGTGGGGTGGCAAGGGGGCCCAGGAGGTCTCAGCCTGCCCCTGGCTTCACTGCAGCCCCTCCCCCAAGCTGGACCCCAAACGGTGGCCTCTGACAGTGGGGTCTGTTTGGACAGAGACAATAAGCTCTGGCTTCACTTCCTGCTGGAGCTCTGAAGGGGTAGCCAGGCCAGGCTCTTTCTGCCTGGAGGGAAAAGAATGCACTAGACAAAGTCCCCCTCAGCCAGTCTGGGGCTCAGCCGGGAGCCAGAAGGGGCCAGAAGAGGCCCGACTGCGGGGTCCTGACCCCTTGGCGGCAACCCTGTGCCCCAGCGCCCTCCGCTCTGTCAGAAGGCTGTTATGAGATCACAGGAATACCCTGCCAGGCATGAAGGGGTGCTGAGGGGGCGGCTTACCTCCCCCTCCCACACACACACACTACAGCCTTCTCTACCCCTCCCCCAGCTCTCCTGGCCCCCCAGTTCTCCACGCGCCTTTTTTCACAATCTTGGCAGCCGTAGCTAGGGCAGCCTTGCAGCACTTCCCCGCCACGTCACACAGTGGTAGGCAGGGGGCAGCCAACCAAAGCAGCCCAGCCCAGCCCAGCCTGGGGCGGCAGGCGGGGCCCTAGGATTCCTAGGGCTCCTTCCCAAGCTGCTCTGGCCCCTCAACCTCTGTGCCAGGCACTGGGCAGAGAGGCAGGTCAGCAGTTCCTCATTGGACAGCTGCCCAGGCCCTCCCCCAGGGGTCACCCCCACCCGATGCCACCTGGGCCCTTCCTTACCTGACACCAGCACACTCATGATGGCCTCCAGAGGACGGTTGTTGTCCAGTGCCCGGCTCAGCCTCAGCTCGCCTGTGGAGGCATTGAGCAGGACCAGGCTGAGTTCATTCCCCCGCTCAAAACTGTAGGTCAGGCTGTCTGAAATGTCAGGGTCATGGGCAGGCACGCGGCCAATGGCACCCCCAGGGAAACTGCTTGAACGGTTGGTGACGTAGTTGTTGAAAAGGATCTCAAAGTTGCCCAGCACGGGTGGGTTGTCATTGCGGTCAAGTAGGCGGACGTGGACTGTGGCCCGGCTCACCAGGGGAGCCGACGTGGCCTGGATGACCAGGATGTATTCGGGCCGGTCCTCATAGTCCAAGTCCACCAAGGCAGTCAATTCCCCAGAGAAGATGTCCAGCTGGAAGACCTCAGGGATGTTGCCCTCCACGATCTGGTACATGATCTGGGCATTGGTGCCTTCGTCGGGGTCAGTGGCTGTGACGCGGGCCACAGCCAGGCCAATGGGGCTGTTCTCTTCCACGAACACGTCAAACTCGTCCTGCTCGAAGACAGGTGGATTGTCATTCACATCCAACACGGTGACCGTCACTTCCATGGGCGTGCGGGCTGGAGGCATCCCCTTGTCTACCGCATATGCCCGCAAAACGTACTGGGCCACATTCTCACGGTCTAGCCTCCGAAGGGTTCTCACGATGCCTGACGTGGACTCTACGATGAAATCACCATCTCCATCATCGCCCCCTTGGAAGGTGTAGAAGACCCTGCCATTAAGGCCAGAGTCACGGTCAGTGGCTGAGATCTGCAGGACACTGGTGAAGGGGGGCACATCCTCATAGACACTGCCCTGGTAGGAGTCACGCAGGAACTGTGGGGCGTTGTCATTCACATCATTCACCAGGATCTCCAGGTAGGTGGTGTCAGACTTCTGGGGGATGCCATTGTCGCGGGCGGTGATGGCCAGGGTATAGGACACTTGGTCCTCATAGTCTAACTCAGCCTGGGTGGTGACAGCCCCTGTGTCGGCATCAATGCGGAACTGGGGGATGCTATCCTCCATAAAGTAGGTGATGCGGGCATTCTCACCTGTGTCCTCATCCGTGGCGCTGATAAGCACCACCGTGGTGCCAGCGGGCCGGTCCTCATTGACGTTCACTGTATAGTGGGAGCTCTGAAAGACCGGACGATGGGTGTTGGCATCTGTGACATTCACTACCACCTGTGCCGTGTCCTGCCGCGTGCCGTCAGATGCTGTGACCGCTAGTACATATTGCCGCTCAAGTTTGTAGTCCAACGGCAGGGCAAGTGACACCAGACCACCACCACTCTGGCTGGTGATGGAAAAGCGGTTGCGGGTATTGCCACTGGTGATCTGGTAGGTGATGACACTGTGGGCATCACGGTCCACAGCCGACACTGTCACCACGCTGGTGCCCACGGCCGCATCCTCATTGAGTCTCACAGTGTACTCTGGTTGGGTGAAGGTGGGGTTGTTGTCATTGACATCTAGGATGGTCACGCTGACACTGGCTGAAGCAGTGAGCATTGGGGTGCCATGGTCCCGGGCTTCTACCCCAAAGCTATAGAAATCCACCTCTTCCCGGTCCAGCTCAGCTGCGACAGAGATCCAGCCCGTGCCATTGTTGATGGCAAAGGGGAAGTCATGTCCAACCCCAGCAAGGCGGTATTCCAGGCGGGCATTGTCACCTGCGTCAGCGTCGATGGCTTGGACATGGAGAACCAGGTAGCCTAAGGGGACACTCTCCAGCACAGTAGCCTGGAAGGGTGTGCTGACAAAGATAGGGGCATTGTCATTGATATCCAGGACTTGCACTGTCACTAGGCCAGAGACATTGGAGAGCGGGGGGCGGCCGCCATCTTGTGCCCGAACCCGGAGGGTATACTCCTTGGTTGTCTCATAGTCAAGAGGGCTCACCACGTCCAGAGCCCCAGTCTGGGCATCCAGATAGAATTGTCCCCGAGCATTGCCACTCATGATGCTATAGTGCACCAGAGCATTACTGCCCTTGTCTCTATCCGAGGCTGTGACGCGGAGTACTGGAGCCCCCGGGGTCACATCCTCGCGCACCTGGACCACATAGCGCTTCTCACTGAACTGAGGGGCATTGTCATTGTCATCCTCCACAGACAGGAACACAGCAGCCGTGGCGCTCCGTGGTCCCGGGTCCCGACCCTGGTCGCTTGCCTCCACTGTCAACTGATAGGATTCTACCTCTTCCCTATCCACGGGGCCACGGGTTCGGATCACCCCAGAGCGAGGGTCAATCTCAAAGACTTCTGAGGGGCTGCCGCCAGGCCCCTCCAACAAGCGGTACAGAATATTGGCATTGGGAGGGGCATCACCGTCTGTAGCTCTGACAGTGAGCACCTCATAGCCAACCTCCAGGTTCTCCCTGAGGCTCTCCTTGTATTCCTGCTGCTCAAAAACAGGGTCATGATCATTGGTGTCTGTCACCAAAATGGTGAGTGTGGCCAGAGCACTGCGTCGGGGCATGCCGTGATCCTGCGCCGTGACCCTGAAGACGTGGGTGCTCTTGGTCTCCCGATCCAGCTCTTCCGCCGTGGTTACAGCGCCGGTGATTGGGTCCAGAGAGAAGAAATGTTTGGAGCGGCTATCAAAGAGGGCATCCATGGTATACTCAAGACGGCCTGCCTCACCCTCATCTGGGTCAATGGCCCGCAGGGATGCCACCGGCGTTCCAGCTGGCTGGTTCTCAGGCACTGTGGCCTGGTAGCTGGGGGGCTGGAACTGGGGGGCTGTATTCACATTCCTTTTCCAACGCCCGCCCATGGACTCTTCTGTTGACCTTTCCCCTGCCCTGAGCCCTGGGGTCTGCATCAGCTTGCAGGACTGGCATCTCAGCCGTGGAGCCTTTAAGCACGGGTGTTCCTGGGGCAGGGTGAGCTTGCCCTGTGGGGAGAGGTGGCCTCCAATGCCCAAGAGGCGACAGCTCCATGGGCAGCCTTCAGGGGCTGGCGGCAGAGGGATGTGAGCTCCGGATTCTGGACACCAGACCCTGAGACCGTCGTGGTGGGGCACCAGGTGGCCAGTCAGCTCTGTCCCTGCATCCCTGCAGCGGCTGGTGTAGAGCCAGAGGTTGGAAGCTGAGGCTGGACAGAGCCAGCCCACGGGGGCACAGGCCCCTGAGGAGCCACGTCCCCCGGGCCCCAGGGAACGACAGGGCCCCACTTGGTCTCCCAGCAGTGGCGGCAGCAGCAGCAGCAGTAGCAGCAACAGCGGCAGCAGCAGCGGCGGCGGCGGCAGTGGCGTTGGAAGGGGGGCGCGGGCTGCCCGGCTCTGCATCTCTCCCTGCTCCCGGCCGGCCGGGTCAGCGGCGGCGGCGGCTCCTCCTCCGGCTCCAGCCGGCCCCGCCGCGCCTCATGCCCGGGCCGTGGCGCCGGTCCCCGGGGGCCACTCGAGCGCCCCTCGGGGCCTGCGCCTCGCTGCCTCGGCGGGGCCCGGCGCTTAGCCCTCCGACGCACCCGGGCTCGCACCGCTCCCGGCCCGCGCCCGGGTCACCCAGACCACCGCGGGCTGGCGCTGCGCCTCCACTTGCGCGCCCGGCTTTCGCCACCTGCGCCCGCGGGCCCCGCGCGCCCCTGGCCCTGCCGACTCCCCGAGCCCGGAGGTGCCCCCTTCGCCCCCACGGGATGGCCCACCTGCGTCCGCGTAGCTACGCACCCGGACCCCGGCCCTCCTCGACGGCCCCGCGCCGCCCGCTCGCGCCCCGCGTCCCCGCCGCGACTGCTGCTGTCGCCGCGGCCAAGGGCCCAGCCCCACGATCCCTCGCCTCCCCGGCGGGCGGGCGAGCTCTGCAGAGCGGCGGCGGCAGCCGCGGTGGCGGCAGCTCATTACCATAGACCTGCTCGCGCCGCCGCCGCCTTAAAGCGGCGACGCCAGCCGCACCGAAGGAGGTGGGCCCCACCCAGCGCCCTCCTCCGCACCGACGTTCTAGGATTCCCGCTGGCCAGACCTCCATTCCCAATCCCTCCCCAGGCCTGCCACTGGGCGGGTGACAGATCCCTACCGCAGGTTCTAGAGAAATTAACAGTCAAAAGACAGACAAGGAATGAGAATAATGGTGAAAGTATCTTAAGTATGCTTAGAGGTTTTCAAAAACATTTGGAGGGGCTCTCAGAGGCCAAGGGCCGACTTCACACAGCCTGCACCTAGGATGGTTGGCAGCTGATAAAAGCCCTTGGGGTCAGGATAAGACTGAGCTAAAAGGGCCCTGTTCAACAGTATAAAGCCTCCCCCATATTCCAGAAAGCTACCCCATCTTCCTGGCAACACCCACTGAAGTCCTAGGGAGCCCATCCCCACACCTATTCCAGGTTGTGATCTAACTAGGAAGCCCCTTGGGGTCCAGCTGCTGGGCAGAATGACCCCAGTCTCAACTGGGACAGCACTCGGACTTTTCAGGAGGAGCTAAGTTGGGAGTGTCGAAGCCAGAGCTAGCTGGTATAAACTAAACTACTAATATTACTGGGGTCTGAGGCCCAGGAACGGTGAAACCTGTACAGGGTCACAAGGTGGTTGAGGGATGAAGCCAAGCTTTAGGATTCAGGTTTCCTGGATCCAGACTGGTGGATTTCACCAAGCTGGTGCCTGGAGAGATGACCTCTTGCCCCCTCCCTCCTTCCCCATCAGTGTCCAGCTGCTGTTCCCCTCTTTCCACGCACAGCTTTGTGATTACCCGTGAGTTCTGCCCAGTGCCCAGTGTAGGGCTGCAGCCTGAACCTTCCATCTGAAAGGGGTGTGCGGGATTCCAGGAGTCCTGAGAGTGGCCCAGGCATGAAAACTGGAACATGAAGAAGAGCCAGGCAGTGCTGGTGGACAGTGATCCCGAAGGAACAGTCCTCTTTCATACCCCCGCCCGGGACTTGTATCCAGGAACAATAGGGCCACCTGGGTCCGGTGCCAGGGGTCTGGTCAGGCAGTATGAGGCCTGGCCTGGGGAGGGGGTTGGGAGTTTAGTCTCAGCCCCCACCCCATCCTCTGGCTGTGTGATCTTGGTCAGAGTCCCGTACCTCAGTTTCCCTTTCGTAAAATGAGGGAATTGAATAAGGATGCATGGTTTCCAAAAGTTAATTTAGCAGGAGAATCTGTTTTTCTGATGAAATTGGAAGTGCAAGTCCAAACTGAAACACAGATAGCAGTGGTGTTCCTGGGATGAAGTACAGGTCAAGGCCTTGCCCTGTCCCCGCAGCTCTACCCACCAGTACATCCCTGGGTCACCTAATGGGGCTTATGCTCTGGAGGAACCCAGCTTGAAAAGCCCTGAAGGAGATGCTCCCTTCCAACAGTGCGCTGTGGTTGCAGTGGAGGAGGCATGAATCCCGTCTCTGGGACCCCGGCCCCAGGGTCACAGTGTGACTCCGCAGTGAGGCCTAGGATAAGATGCCGGCTTTTCACTTTTTCCCCAGGAGAAAGGAAAGGAGATGGGCCTTGGGGACAGCTAGAGGGATTAAGGTCAGACTGCATTTCTGGCAATGGCGGTGGAAAGAATGGGGAGAAGGAAGTGGGAGGAGGACCCATGCCTCATGGGAATGCTCTTGCCTTGATTGAAGATGAGCTTTCTTCCTCTGGGCAAGGCCAAGAGCAGCTCCGGGAGCAGTGCGATGGCTTAAGCAGTATCTGCAGGGCTTGCCTCTCTGGACTTGCTTTGACTCTGGTTTGGGAGGATCTAGGGGCTGCGTGGGCATTTTGCTCTTCACCTAATAGCCATGTGGTGCGGAGAATGCTTGGAAATTATACCATCTGTTAATTATCCTTTGAATCAGGGTTGGGTAATGAGACTCTCATTTCTGCTGAAGGCCAAAGCCAGCACATGGGGAAACTGCAGGCTCTCTATTCATCTCTCTCCCTTTGTACCAAAATAAGCTTTCTGGTTGGGAGAGAGAGGCAGCCTTGGCTCTGGATCATGTGTGGATCATGGTTCTGGAGCCTAGCATTGAGGCAGGGGCTGCCATGGAAGGCACAGGAAGAGGAAGCCCTCCTCTGGGTCAGTGGCCTTTCTCCCCAAGGGCAGACAAGTTGGGGTATGCGAGGAACCCCTTCTTTCATCTCCAAACACATTTGGCAAATGGTCCTTCTTCTTCTCCCTGCCCTGACCTTAGGGGCACAGGACAGAGCTGCTTGTCCATGCCCCTGTCCCTTCCTCAGCTGCTTCTACCTCCCAAAAGCTAGAAAGAAACTTCCAGATTTTCTGTGCATCAGAATGTCTCAGTCTAGGGCTTGCCTTAGTGGTGTCCTACTTGACACCTAGAGGAAGGGCCACGTACCTCATGGAACTCTCCAGCTATAAGGCATCTTCAGACCTCCCTCCTACTCTGAGAAAATCAGGGTGCACCAAGATCCTGGAGTCTGTTCAAAGGGAATTTACTGCTCTTCTAGACCAAACCTCCTGTTTTATGTCCTTTGAGGGTGGGAAGGGAAAGTGACCTGCTGGGATAGCCCCAGACTTCCCCCCCCCCCGCCCTGTCTTCCTCACCCAGGCTGCTTTCTGAGGGCCCCCCAGGGAAACAGAGAATACATTTTTTTTTTTTTTTATTCATTTGACAGACAGACATCACAAGTAGGCAGAGTGGCAGGCAGAGAGAGAGAGGAGGAAGCATGCTTCCCACAGAGCAGAGCCTGATGCGGGGCTCGATCCCAGGACCCTGGGACCATGACGTGAGCCGAAGGCAGAGGTTTTAACCCACTGAGCTCCCCAGGCACCCCAGTGGAGAGTACATTTTTGCATAAGGCCTGGCCCTGGCTCTCAGTTGAACAGGGTAGCACAGATGAAGGTAGGTGAAGGTAGCACAGGGTAGCACAGTGCTCCAGGAGCAACCGAGATAGAAAAGGCTAAAGGATTCAGAGGAGAGGACAGCGAGAGTGGAGGAAATCCTCCAGGTCTTCCTGGAGGAGGTGGGTTGCATCTTGAATCAGAAACAGCACTCCTAGCAAGAGGAATTCATAAGCAAACTCATTTGGGTAAGGGTCTTCTCCAAGGTGACACAGCTCGGAAATGGCAGCTCTGGGATATGAACCCAGGCAGTCTGGCTCTGGAGTCCATGTTCTTAATGAATGAATGAGATGTGTTGCCTTGGCTGAAGCCAAGATCGGGGTGAGTATATTGTGGCCCAGCACAGCGGAGGGGCAGATAAGGCCACATTTGGGAAGAATCAGGTGACCCCTGTCATGGGCTTGTGGGCTAAATTCTAGGACAAATGACCTGCTTGAACAGAGGGGTGTGGATGGAGACAGTGGAAGGGAAGGGTCCTTGTGACCTTTGCTGGGCAGGCAGGGCGCTTTCTCTGGCAAGGGAGATTCTGATTCCCCTGGGGCCTGATCCTGTTTCTGGGCTCAGTGTTGCTTTATTAAGGGCACAGAAATGGGTGGGGAGAGGCTCTCTGTCCCTGTGGAACTTCAGACAGTGCAGCACTAGGACTGTGGTGTGGGGTAGGATGGAAGGGACCAGGAGCCAAAAGTTGGAGCAGGCCAAGACCTGAGTGTCTCCTGTCCACGCTTGCCTCGTGCGTCCAGTCTGCTTCCCTACACTCTTCTCCACAGCTGAGGGTGTTGCTCCTAGAGGGTGGACACTGTCCTTGCTGGGCCCCCGACTCTGTGCCTGGCACTGAAGGACACCTGGTCAGAGTTGTGAGGATACTTGAATTCTTCATGTGGTAGCTTTCCCTCCAAACCAGCCTCCATGCAGCAGCCCAAGTCATTGTTTTGAAATCAATGAACATCTTTTAGATTAAAAAAAAAAAAAAAAAACTCTCCCAATTTTTTATTTTGGAAAATGGCAAGTGTTCAGAAAAATTACATGGTAATTTTTGGGATACCTAGGGATGGTACAATGCATCCCTAGATACCCGCCACCTAGATTCACTAATTGTTGACACTATGTTTTTTTTTTTCTCACAATTTTTAGAGAACGAGGGGAAAGTGAGGAGCAAACGTCATGGCGCCTCAAGCCCCTGTCCCTCCGCGCGCAGCTCCTGCATGTCAGAGTCCTCCCACACCCTCGCAGGGTGGCCGCCATACCTGGAACACGAGTGAGGAGTCACCTAATATCCAGTCTCATCCGAATTCCTAATATCCAGTCTCATCCAAATTCCTAATATCCAGTCTCATCCAAATTCCTTGCTGTCCCTCAGGGGACTTTGATAGCTGCTACTTTCAAACCAGAGGTTTATGCCTTACGTTCGGTTGTGTCTTTTTACTTTCCCTCCCTCTGTCCTTCCTTCCCTCCTTCCCTCCCTACCTTCCTTCTTTCCTTCTTTCCCTCTTTCCTTGTGACAGTGACCGTTTGAAGCGTCAAGGCCAGTTTTCTCCACCCCCCCTTCTTCTTCTTTTTGATTTTATTTATTTAAGAGAGAAAGAGATCATGTGACCAAGCATGGGGGCTAGGGGCAGAGGGAGAGGGAGAAGTAGACACCCTCTGAGCAAGGAGCTCAACACTGGGCTTGATCTTAGGACTCTGGGATCACGACCCCGAGCGAAAACAAAAGCAGACGCTTAGCTGACTGAGCCACCCAGGCACCCCTAGGCCAGTTTTCTTATTGGATATGCCACATGCTGGATTTATCCGATGGACAGACTCCTCATGGCGTCTTTTGCAGAGTAATACTGCAAAGTCTGAATCTGAGCATGTTGTTTCCTTCCTGAAAACCTTGCACTGGGGCTTTTGGATGTACTTGAATAAAAGCCAACTTCCTCATATTGGTCCACAAAGCCCTGAGGGGCCCAGCCTCCGCCCCCTTCTCTCTGTTCTGGGCACCCCAGCTTCCTTCCAGCTGTTGAATATGGTGGCCTTAAATATCCCCTTTTTGATGGCACATGTTACAAGTTATAATTACATAAAGTATTTATTTGGTAATTTATTTGGTTGACATCTGTCTTTGCCACTAGCAACAAGCTCCAAAGGAGCAGAGAGAACACGTGTGTCTTGAATACTAGCACTTAGCATGGTACTTGACACACAGTAGGCACTCAGTAAATCCTGGTTACGTGAATGGGTGGATGGATGGATGGATGGCAGACAGGCATAGAGGAGTAACCAGGAGTTTGTCCATTCCTGGGGCTACCGCTGGGAGGCCAGCTGGGTCTCTGGGCTCCTCTGCGGATAGCCCTGAACTCATTCACTTTAACCATAAAGCTGTATTCTTAATGCCATGTGTAGCCAGGAGCTGTAGGCCTGATGCCCCAGCCAAGTTACATAGACTTTCTTTGAGGCTTATGAAAAGATGACACTGAATGCCTTAACCTAGCAACAGGTACAGCCCACACTATAGTGCCACACTGTTTGCTGGGGGTGGCTCAGTAGGCCTAGCATTCCATATGGCTGATGTACAGTCCATCAGAGATCCAGCTGAGATCATTTTGGGCCCTGAGCACAGAGGGGAAGAGATGGAGCCTGGGGCTGAGCTATGAGCAGCATATCCCAAAGCAACATCTACAATAAGTTCATTGTCAAGTGTATCAGAGCAGGCCCAGGAGAGAGCCCTGTCTGGCCCTAGCCATGCTCCAGGAACCAAGCTACATGTGAGAGGTACACAAATGAACAAGACTCCAGCTCTGGCCTCAAAGAGCCACCAGTCTTACGTGGACAGAGACAGATGCAGTGGGAGAGTTGTATTTGTTAATATTTCTGTGTGGGGCTGGAGGCGTTAGGGATGGCTTTGGAAAAGAGGTGGGGAAGGAGGAATTCCACAGAGTGGCAGGAGGAAAAGCCATCCCAGTGGAGGGAACAGCAGGGCCAAATACAGAGGGGTTTCAAGGCATGGTCAGTGCTGGGAGAGGTGAGTAGTTAGGCAAGGCTGGAGCTCAGAGCTCATGGTTAGGATAAGCAGAGGAGAAGAGCCTGCTAATCTGAACTGTGACCACATTGTGAAGAATGTGGGTCCTAGCTGAAAAGTCTGGGCTTTATTTGAGAAGTTGAGAGAACTATCTGAAGCGGGTGGGCAGGGGAGGGTGGGACCCAGGCAACCTCCTCCAGCTTGGTGAATAGTCCCTGTGAAGGAGGGGTTGGGGACCCACACCCGCAGGAGATGCTTGTAACCACCGTCCAGGTCCAGGAGGAGAGCCACAGAGCCAGAGTGGCGGCTGAAGAACAGGCTGCCCAGGGGGTAGCTCTGAGTGACCAAGACACTCAGTGGGACTGTGTGAGGCAGGCCTCTGGGGATGAGGACAGAGTGGTCCGGTGGGAGATCCAGGTGTTTGTTCTGGATGCCTACACACCCAGAGGAGGGAGGGAGCAGAGGATCAGCTAGGGAGTTAGACTTTGAGATCCTGGTGGGGAAGTCTACATGTTTGTTGTCAGGGAGGGGAGTGGAGCTGGAGATGCATGGTGGGGAGATGGCAGATTGGGAATGTGAAGTAGGAGAGTGTGAGTGGAAGAGCAGGGAGGAAACCCAGAGGAGCCAGCATTTAGGGGCAAGTACAGTCTTCTGATCCTACTCACTCCTCTACCCTCAACTCAACATAGCCTTGTTCTCAGCAATCCAGCTGTTCCGGCCTTCTTCCTGCTCCCTCATGTGGTTCCCTCTGTCTGGAACGTTCCACCTTCTCTCTGAGGGGGTGGGGACTAGGAGGGCCTGGAATGTTGATGAGGTAGCAGAGCCTACAAGTGTCTGCTGTTTATTTATCTTTGAGGGAAAGGAGCCTGATGGGATCTGAATTTGACAGCAGAGGCAGGGCGGCAGCAAGATGGGGAAATAAGCAGGTCGGTACTGAGGGGAATGGGTGAGGAGGGGAGAGACTGGAGAGGAGAGGGAGGTTCAGGAGAGAGCTAGCTGATGAGCAGGAACTCAGGGATACCTAGGCGATGGGATCCCAGGAACAAGTAGACAAGGGGTGGTTTTGGAGAAAGAGAAGAAAGGGAGAGAGAAACCGAGGAGAAAGGAGGGAAAAATATATATATATATATATTTTTATATATATATTATATATATATATATTTTATATATATATATTTATATATATATATATATATATATTTATTATTATTTTTTTTCCCTCCCCTCTGAAACAAGATGGAAGGAGGTAAGGATGAATATTACTCTAAAGGGAGGCTAAATTCTTCCCTTTCTTCAGGGTTTAAAAACCAAACAAGTCTCCCTGAAGGGTCACACTATCTTATTAGCAATTTACACCGCAATGAAAATAATTTCCAGGCCATTTCTTACAGCAGGTTTAAGTCGGGGGAGGGAAGTCAAAGTCTTGTGGAGGGACCCAGACTGCTCTCTAAAATGCAGGGCTTGTCCGCCAACCAATCAGAGCAGCGAAGGAGAGGAACTTCTCCAAAAGGGGGGCTTTCTCCAAATTGGCAGTGGTTGGGACCCCGCAAGGTTGGCGTCCCAGTCTCCTTTCCAGCAGGTCTGTGAGGAGCAGCACTGCACCCGGCTCCAGCTAAGAGAAACTGCCTGCAGCACCCCTGCCCCCCCCCGGGGGGTGCTCTTAAAAGGGCAACGTCAGAGGCAGTGGTGTCAGCTCCACCAGGACCTCCCCCTGCAGGCAATGCAGGTTGCACCCCACCTTTTGTGTGTATCTGGGAGGAGCTTTTGGGGAACCCCATGCTGGGAGGTGATGGGGGAGTGGTGCAGGCCCCTCATTCTGGCACAGGCTCTGACATGCAGCACATTTCTCTGGGGCCCATCCCAGCTCTGCCTGTCAGACTCATCCTGGGAGTGCAGCCAGGGCCGCCCCGGGCCCCCAGTGGGAGGTATGGGGGAGGCTGAGGGGAGGGAAGGCCTTCTTAGGAGCCTGGGTAACCCAGGAAAGCTTCAGTGAAGGAAAAGCAGGACAAGTTGCAGGGAATGTGTCCATTTCCAGGAGGGGCTTCGCCATTGCAGTGGCTCCTTGGTGGCTGATAAACTGAACTTCTCAGCAGTCCCTGAGCTCAGGCAAGCCTCCTCCCCACCAACCGGCCCCCAACGTTGGGTCCCCACACAGTTGCCTGGCTCTTTAGAATTCTGGAAGTCTGACTTCTGGTTGTCTGTCTCTTGGCGCCTCCTCTCTTGCCTGAAGCACCGGACCTGCTTCTTGGGCCCTGAATTCCTGGGTGTGGGAACTAAAGGTTGGTGAGAGACCCAGGGCTCTGACTCACTTCACCAGGCCTGTGGGGTTGTTTGCTAACTGAGGTAGTAAGCTGGGTAGCTGAGGTTGGAGATGGGGCAGGTCAGAGTGCCAGGGATGAGGGCATCAGCTGTGGGTTGCGAAGGCAACAGCCAGGGTGGAGTCAAGGTTATCTGGGACTGTTCCCAAGGGCTCAGCGTCTAGGCCAGCCTTCCCATCCTAAACAAGGCTTGCATCAGCCCCATCCCACTGCTCCAGGGAGGGGAGTCTGGTTTTCAGCTCACTCTGGAGGAAGGCAAGCCACACCTTTACCAAGGACTGTGAGTTCTTTGAGAGCAAGGACTGTGTCCCATTCTTTCTAGAAGCCCTGCTCCTCGAAGTGTGCCTGCCTATTGGCGTGTTCCTGTGTGAGCTGTAGGGAAGGACCTCAGTCACAGGTCATCCTTTCCTTCACGATTTTTTTCTTCCTCTGCCTCCATCGGTAAAAACGGGTACAGACCATCTGGTAACAGACCAGTTGGGTCACACACCAGCTACTTTCCAGCCTCCACTCATTCCTTTTCACTAGGCAGGCTATCAGGCCTGTCCACACCCTCACACAGCCACAGGGCAGGTAGGGGAGGGTTGGCACAGGAGCTGGGCTGCCAGCAATACAGGGCAGGAGGCTCTGCATAAAGCAGTAGGGAGTCTAGGCTCCAGGGCCAAAGGCTCCAGAAAACTGGTCAGGTAAGAAGGTATTTAAGCCAATGCGAGGAGGGGGAAGGGCCAGGGAAACCTGAAGCCAGGCCAGGCCCCTATAGGCTCAGAGCCCCAGCTTCTGCCCTCCCACGGTGCTGAGGGCCATGGAGAAAAGCAGTGCCTCCTGGTGGAAGGAAGGTCACAGGCACAAAGAGCAGAAGAGGGTCACAGTAGGGAGCAGAAGAGGCAGGTAGAGGGACCTCTAAGGTGAGTTGGGGGTGTTCAGAACTGCCTGAAAGTTTCTAACCCTAAATCCCAATAGGATTTTCAAAGGGGGAAGAAGGGTGTGTGGTGGTGACCCAAACCATCCTCCTGATACCGTATATAACTGCTTTTCTTCAAACTGAATAGCATAAGGCTATCTATAGGAATGTCCCCATCTGGTCCTTCTGAGTACCGGGGAGCAGCTTGTTCTTTTGTCCTCTTGCCCTGGCTTGGTCAACCCAGAGCTGAGGGCAACAGGTTACAGTAGAGGCAGGCTGCTTGAGCCTACCTGTGTCAAGAGAGCCACCATGGTCACTCTTTCAGGCGGCCCAGTTTTGACAGGGTTTCCAGTAGCAAGACTAACAGGATCAGCTTCAAGTCCCTGTGGAAGACCAAGCACGCAGCCTCCTCCCTGGGTGCCAAGCTCCAGCAGGCCTGGCAAAGTTGCAGCTTATGGACTAAGGAAGTGGAAATGAATGAAGCTCCTAAGTGACAGGCTGGTTCGGAGCCCTGCCCCCATATCCCTAAGAAACGCAAGCCCTGAGCGCTGCTGAGGAGCGGGGACTCCTGGCTCCCCGGCCTTGCTGTCTCATCTTCCTTACCTGCCTTGTACCCTGTCTTCTGTGTGATGGGAGAGGTATAATCATGTCCCCACCCTCTCATCTGGGACTGTCACAAAGATAAAAGAGATCAGCTATAGGAAGTATTTTAGGCTCCCAGAAGAGAAGCACTGTGCTAACATAAGGTGTTATTAAAGTGAAGTGTTTGTAGATTGCAGATGAAAGGCAGCAAGAGCCTCACCATCACCCATCATCCACAGAGAAAGGGTGAACTGGCCATTAGGGCAACAGGGGGAGTGACAGAGAAGGGAGAGAAGAGTTTTCCTCTGCTCTGCTGGTTGGTCTCCCACTTGGGGATGAACAGGCAAGAGAAGAAGCTGTTAATAAGGCCCCAACTTATGCTCCTGAGTCTGGGGTCTCTGTGGGATCAAACACAGTCTCATCTTCCATGAGGTCCTGCAGCCTCCTGCCCTTCCCTTGGAGCCCTTCCTAGGGAACGGAAGCACCGGGAGGCTTTTTATGTCAACTCTGGCCTCTAAGCTAGTCCTACCTGCCTTTTTTTTTTTTTTTTTTTTTTTAAGATTTTTCCATTTATTCCAGAGAGAGCATGCATTTGAGGGCAAAAGCAGGGGGAAGGGGCTAGAGAAAGGGAGGAAGCAGACTCCCTTCTGAGCAAGGAGCCCAACATGGGGCATCTCCATCCCAGGACCGCAGGATCATGACGTGAGCTGAAGGCAGATACTCAACCGACTAAACCATCCAGGCGCCCCTTCCCAACTGCTTTTGAGCAAAGGCGAATTTACAGAGGAGGGTGTGGCCCTTATCCTGCAAGCTTGTGTGTCTAAGACTCAAAGTTTTCACTTTCTCCTTAAGCCTTTCCTAAATCTACCCCTGCCTTCACTGACCCTGTCAAAGGCTATCTGACTTGCTAAATGGAACAGCCTTCTTTAGAAGGAAAAGCAGAAGTGAGTGTGGTTTCCAGGAGAATTGTCAGAGACAGGGTTCGAGCCCTGGGCAGAAGACTGTGGAAGAGTCCTAGCCTTCCCCCAGAGATGCTTTATTACATGGTTTCATCGGTCGTCAGTGAATGGATCCTGTGCCCATGCAAGGAGACGGGGATGTCGCGCTGTACGTGGCAGACTGTTCCCCTTTAGCAATGCAGTCAGATGGGGCGGGTGATGAGTGGGTGCTTGGCTTCCCTGCCCGTGGGCAGGCTCTGAGATCCCAGCTGACAGAAACAAAAGCCCGACAAACTGGGAGGAAGGAATGTTCAGGAATTGGTGACTTCCATGTTCTGCAGCCGGTTTTCTAGGGGGACATCTTTGGCTGCCCCTTTCTTTTTGCTGCCCTCATGCTGCTTCTTTTGCTTCTTTGATGGCTCCTGGTCAATGGGTGCGGGCTTCACAAAGGGGATCAGTTCTTGGAGACCTGAAGGGACAGAGCCAACCAAATAACCGACCAATTCTCAGGAGTCAAAGCCCAAGGACTTCTTGGGGAGAGTTCCACAAGAGGATGATCCCTATGAACAAAAGGGCACTCACGACAGTAACTCGTCTCATTAATTCTTTTCTGGTCTGAATTTTAGCTGCGCTTAAACAGGATGTCAGACTTGTAGTGGCTGCTTTCTCAGCTTTGCCCCTGTCATGCCCAGCACCAGGGGACAGGCAGAGTTCTGGGGACTGGTACCTTCTGGAAGGGGGTTTGCTCTTCAGGAGAGCGGGAAGACAGAAGAGGAAGAGGGGCTGGGCAGTGAGTCTTACCGGGCGGCATGAACTCCCTCAGCTTCTCAGGCACGACGATGCCCTCCTCTGTCTGGTAGTTCTCCAGGATGGCGCAGATGGTGCGGGTGGTGGCACACATCGTCGCATTGAGCATATGGACAAACTCCACCTGCAAAGCCAGGGCCCCCAGAGGAAACACGAAACTCAACCTAGTCTTCCTCGTGACTAGGAACCACCCACTTAGTCAGACTCCCCCAATGGTAACTATCCAAATCCAAAGCATTATTGATCTTTTGCTAGACTAGAATTCTGTTTAGTACTTATTCCCTATAATAATAATTCCAGGAAGATTCCTCGTATCTCCGTTAGTGTCAAGTGATAGGTCCCAGCAAACGGACAGCAGGTGGGCCCTTTGAGGGATGGAGGCAATGTCACTGCGGCCTCTCCTTTACCTCTTTCAAGTCCCTGAACTGGAAAAGATTAAGGCCTAAAAACTGGGTTTGAAGAGAGAAACTTATAAACCCAGACCTTCTTGGGGGAGAGGGAAGACACTGTCTTCAGCGTGTCTTCTGCACACAAATGGGGATTTTTCTTTATCTGGAGTCACAGAGAAAAAAGCCCAAAAGAGAAGAGCTAGAAATACCTTGTAGAACAGAGCTTAACTCAGGATTCTATCTAAAAGGATTCTGTCCTGATTTAGTAGAAATCATTTTCAGATTCCCTTTTCGGTCTAGATTGAGCAGCTCAGATTTTCCCACGATGCTGGGACATAATGTCCGCCAAGGACTAAGAAATAAGATGGACCTGTTCTGCACAAGGCTCTATTTCCTGCCTCCCGAGGGGCCACCTACCTTGTCCATCATCTTCTTGGTTTGCCCATATCGGATTCGGAGCCGGCGAGCCTGATAGTCTGTGCAGTTAGAACAGGAGACTAACTCACGGAAGGCTCCCGAGCCTGGAAACCAGGCCTCCAGGTCAAGCTTCTTACTGGCAGCATGATTCAAAGAACCTGAAAGGGAAAACCCCTAGAATTCATGAAGGAGGGATGGTATTTCAGAACACTAACCTTTAGCAAACCTAAAGAATTCTTTAATTTACACCTTATCCCCAGAAGTGAAATCACACCCAGATATTCTCATCACCAAACACTCCCAAGTGAGAAGAGTGTGATGTTTTAATTAATGTGGGCAATTAATTGGACTGTGAACTATTTCTTTGTGTGGCAGTTCACCTGGCGGGGGTGGTGGTTGCAGGCTGTGGGAAAGGGAGGCGGATACCTGAGACAATATTCACAATGTGGTAAGGGATCCCCAAAGACTGGTAGAAGTCTTCTGCGGTACTAATCATCTCTTCAAACATCTCCCATGACTTGTTGTCGTGTGGTGATGAGTAGACAAACTGTTCGATCTGCAGAGAGGGACCCAAGGAGACCGTGACAATGGGACAGGGAGAATAAACGAAAGGACTGAAGTGGGAGATATCCTTGTGATGGAGACCTAATCCTACACCGCTGGGAGTCAGGAGAGGCTGGGGCCCCTGCAGGATATGGGTGCTGGACTGGACTGGGGCTCCAAGAACAAACACTCAGTGGAGCTCTTATTATACACACGCCAGGTACCGTTCTAAGCACTTTGCCCCTACCAACCAGCGGAATCCTCACAGCAGGCCTAAGGAGGTTGGTACTATTATTATACTCCTTTTGTAGAGGAGGAGAGGTTAAGCAACTTGTTCAAGGTTACACAGCTGCTAAGTGGCCGAGCTGGCACCGGGACCCAAGCAGCCTGGTTCCAGGTTCTGTGCTCACAGCCACTCCAGCATGTCCTTCTTATACAGAAACTGATGGAGACGGTGAGAGGGAAGACCGGAGCTAAGGCGGGTCTGAGCACCACAGAGCCTGCCGCCCCTCTAATCACCCCAGAGAGATCGAGAGAAGGCTTCTACTCCTCACCCTGACCTGACCACTCACCTTCTCAAACTGATGGACTCGGAAGATGCCGCGGGTGTCTCGGCCGTGGGAGCCCACCTCCTGGCGAAAGCAGGTAGACAGGCCGGCATATTTGATTGGCAAATCCTCGGGCCGCAGCCACTCGTCCCGGTGCAGAGCAGCAATGGGCTGCTCGGAGGTGGCAATCAGATATTTCTCATCATAGGAGTTGTCATCAGACTTTTCACTGCCTTTGCCAATCACCTGGAGGAGGAGGGACCCCTACTAGTTAAGAGTGAGGGATGGGGACCTCAGCTAGAGCAAGAACCACAGGGAATGCTAAGAAGACAAAGGAGGGAATGGGTCACTCCAAAATGGGATCCCTCCTAGAGATCGAAAAAATGCAAATTAAAAGGAAAGAAAATATTCTGGTAATTTTTTTTTTTTTAACTGATCTAATAAATAAAACATTTATATATAATATATGATAAGCTTTGCGCAGTGGCAGTATCGTAGCCAATGAGGTTTATCCGAGGCGCGATTATTGCTATATATAATATATGATAAACCAATAACAGCAGTGCAATAAAACCTGAGCTGGTAGCAATATACATCAGCCCACTCAACAAACATTTGTTAGGCATTTGTAAGGGCCAAGTTTGCCAGTGCTGGCCAAGAGGAGACACAGTCTCTGCTCTCTTGGTGCTTATGAATTAATGCAGGATTACACTCCTTCAAGAATCACTTTGGTGTTCCGCTGAAGAAAGTAACACAGAAGAAAAAAAGGTATAAACAGGACAAAGTTCATTGTAACATTACTTATGGATGGCAAAAAAGGAAGCCCCCTGAATACTTCCACAAGGGAAGAGTCAGCTATCCTACATCCAGACCAGGTAATATTATGTAACCATTTGAAAATGTTGGCAATGAAGACCACCAAGGAACAATGAAATATGCTTCTGATGTACTGCTAAGGCAATCTACAGACATTGTGATTAGAAGAATGAGAAAATGATGGCTGTATGAAAAAAGCCCCCCAAAGTGTATTAAAAATGACAATTATGGGGTGCCTGGGTGGCTCAGTGGGTTAAGCCTCTGCCTTCGGCTCAGGTCATGATCTTGGGGTCCTGGCATTGAGCCTTGCGTTGGGCTTTCTGCTCAGCAGGGAGCCTGCTTCCCCCTCTCTCTCTGTCTGCCTCTCTGCTTACTTGTGATCTCTGTCAAATAAATAAATAAAAATTTAACAAAAAAATGACAATTATATGAGGTAATGAGAAAGAAGATGATATCCCCTATCATTTCCAAATTTTCTGTCATGTGGTATTATTTTAATTTTAAAAAGAGAAGGGTGGAAACCTGCTCTGGGTCAGCATTTGGGGATCTGGAAGATGACATTGCTACTTTACAGTGGGAAGTTAGCCACTAGCCACAAGTGGCTATTTAAATTAAACTAAAATGTAGTTCCTCGGTTTCCACTAGCCACATTTCAAGTGCTCACCAGCTATGCGGCTGATGCTGTCAAACTGGACAGTAGCAACAGAACATTCCCATCACTGCAGAGAGTTCTACTGGAGAGCACGGCTCCAGAGAATTCATAAACTAAGTTTATTCAGCAAGATGGGCCAGCCCAAACTGTCACTATGGGGACTCTCACTATGTGAGTCTCCCTGGACAGGGATCCAAGAAGCATCTGCAGAGAGATAGAGAATGTAGGAAACATAGCAGGGACACCTGCTACCTAGTGTCTCTCTCATAACCCTCATGTAAGCTTCTCCTTGACGTTACCCATGGAACACCCTTCTAAAGCTCTGTGATGATCCAATCTGGGGGTTGAGATGAGGAAAAGAAGAAAAGAGATAACAGCTTTTGACGGATACATGAACACATTTCTCTCCACATTAAAATAAAGAAAGGGGAAAGAAAGAACAAACGAACACATGCATGCATGCCTGGGTGGCTCAGTTAACCGTCCGACTCTTTGATTTTGGCTCTGGTCATGATCTCAGGGTCATGGGATCCAGCCCTACGTTGGGCTCCATACTCAATGCAGAGTCTGCTGGAGACTCTCTCTCTCTCTGCCCCTCCCCGCCTTGCTCTCGCTTGCTCTCTCTAAATAAATAAATACATAAAATCTTTAAAAAAAGGGAAGAAGTGGGGAAGAACACCAAGGTTAGAATAGTCCTTAGGGTTTAGAGAACATTTTGCTTCCCACGGCATTCTGAATGAGAACATAACTTGAACTCATCAACAGGATCCAGTGGGAAGAAGTTCTATTAAATTCCTCTCTAAGGGGCACCTGGGTGGCTCAGCGGGTTAAGCCGCTGCCTTCGGCTCAGGTCATGATCTCAGGGTCCTGCGATCGAGCCCCGCATCGGGCTCCTTGCTCAGTGCGGGGCCTGCTTCGCTCTCTGCCTCTCCCTGCCACTCTGCCTGCTAGTGTGCACGCTCTCTCTCGCTTTCTCTGACAAATAAATAAATAAAATCTTAAAGAAAAAAAAAATTCCTCTCTAAGGTAAGTCATGTGAGCCCAGGAACACTGTCTAACTCCTCCCCAGTAAGAGCCAAGTCATCCCCTTCTGACAGAAGTCTTGGAGGGGAAGGACAGGTGAAAAGTAGACTATGCTGTGAGGGGCAGCCGGTAGCAGAACCTCTAGAAATTCTGAGTACTACAGGTGGCGGTGAAGACAGCTCATCAAAATGAGCTTCTGACTCTGAATGTGAATCCCCTCATTCTCCCTGAGATGCTCTGGGGTTGAGAAAAAGCCCCAGACTGGAAGCCACATCAATCCCAAGGGAAATATGTCTTGCCCTCTAGCTTCTAGTCCGGGGTTAGGAGTAGGAGGACATGGGAAGATCAGCCGCTTCTACAATTGTCTTTAGTCCAAGCACTCAAAAAATGTGCTTTCTTCTGAAGCTCATGGTGTTAAAAGTATGCTTCATTTAGGTAAGTCATATAGATTATCTGGGGAAAGATAAAACAGGCTCTATATCTGCACTGTCCAGTATGGTAGCCACTAGCCACATGTGGTTACTTGTTAGAATTAGTAAAAATGAAAATTCTATTTCTTCAGTTGCACTAGCTACATTTTAAGCACTCAACAGTCATGATACAGGCAACCTCCACACCATAGAAGTTCTCCTGGACAGTACTGCTCTGTATCTTTGAGGTTAAACTTTTTATAACTTAAGTCATTCTGTCACACTACCCCAGGCTACTTACCTTATAGAGTTCTTCATCAAACTGGCTGAGCTGCGCCACTTCCTGCATGACCTCCTTCCTCATGAAAAAGGGGGTATAAATGGGGGTGTAGCCCCGACTCCCCAAGGTGCGAAGGGCATACTGGATGAGCGCCTGTTCCAGGAATACCAGGACACCCTACAGGAGCAGAGACAAAGCACTGTGTGACTGGGTTCTGTCGTCATCACATTCATCTGTTACAATTTACACTCAGAGGCAACTGGGGGCCCAAGGGAGGCCAGCAAAGACAGTGAACCTCAACACCTGATTCAAGAGATTCTTTCTTGATACCAATGCCCAGCCCATCATCCAGGCACACTGTCAGGAGAAGCAAAGCGAAGCAGAAAGGATGATTTGCTCAGGGTGCACAGGAGAGCTTTCTTGCACTAATTTTATTTATTTATTTTTTTAAAGATTTTATTTATTTATTTGACAGAGAGAGATGACAAGCAGGCAGAGAGGCAGGCAGACAGAGAGGAGGAAGCAGGCTCCCTGCTGAGCAGAGAGCCCGATGCGGGGCTCGATCCCAGGACCCTGAGATCATGACCCGAGCCGAAGGCAGCGGCTCAACCCACTGAGCCACCCAGGCGCCCCTCTTGCACTAATTTTAAACAGCAGACTCGTGTGTGTATGTAGAACATACTCTGTATATATGTATCCCCAAAATTGTTTTGGGGGATGCCCTCCCGGAAGTCTTCTTTGAATTCATCAGCCCTCTGCCCCAACTACTCCAGGTCTGCTGCCTCTGCTTACCTGTTCTCATAGCTCTCTGGGCCCACCCACCCCGCAGCACTCATCAGTGGGTTTCAACTCTTCATTACTTGTCTCACGGTCCAGTTCCACTCAGCCCCTTAAAGGCAGCCTGTTCTGATCCAGACAGCACATGTCTCCATAATGGAGGATCACATAGGGGCTCTGGTTCTAGGGAATTCGAAGTAGCATTCTCCTGCCTCAGAAAGCGAACTGCATCTGACTGCCAATCCGTTTGCAGGAGAAAGGCAAGAACAAGTGGTGGATTTGTGGGCCTCTTTAAGTAGGTTATGTTTTCCGCACAGTTTTTTTTTTTTAGCTCCTTCTTTAGAATCCCATCACCACGGGTTCCTGACTCTTACCTTCAGGAAATAGCCTCGACTTCCAGCCACCACGGCCCCCTTTTCACCTTCAAAGCCATCTACCATCACCACGAGGTCCACATGAGAGTACTTCTTCCTGACTGTACAATCGCCCCAGATCCTCTCTACTTTGTTGTCAGCATCCTAAGGAAAGAAGACCGGTGACCGCTGAACTGCACAACCTCCAGCTTTCCAAACCCCATTCCAAGAACAGCTTAGAGATTTGCAAAACTACTGCTTAACTCAAACAACTAGGTTTTGGTCATTGTGTCCAGAGACTAAGGAAAAGAATTTGCTAGAGAATTTGTGTTCAATGGAGAAATAAACATTTACAGATTCCTAGAAGTGATTCTAACTTTGGAACTGAAATCATGAATTTTTAAGAGATCTGTCCTATTCTCACATTTGGTTTTTTTGTGTTTTTTTTACCCTTTTAAATGACTCCTTGAAAATCCTGCTACATGACATCCCCCCCCCCCCCCCAACCCCCATCAGCATCGCCTGGGGTGCAGAGGAGAATGTAGACTTTTATTTCTTTCCAGGCTCTCATTGGTTCTGGGGCCATATGAGGGCGGGCTCAGAGCCCTGACCTCCCAAGTCTCCCACCCCAGCCTACAGTGAGTTTAAGGGCTCGTTCACCAGGGAATGAATGAAAGAGGCACAGATGGGCCCAGCTATGGCTGGGGTGTCAGAGAACAAAGGCTGGGCTCAGAGCAGCTTTGTGCTGGGGAAGCTCCCACTCAGCAGGAAACTTTTATCATGCAGATTTCCCTGCAACCTGCAGCTTCTCAGCGGGGTGTGGGTGAGGGGTGAGGTTGATTTCACAGATCCCTCCCACAGGACTCACTGCTACCACGGGCAACACGCAGTGGAGGACAGCAGCCCGATTTAGAAGAGATTTCTGGGCCAGGAGTCTCCTCCTACCTGCTGTCTCTGCTACTTCCCAATCAGGCAAGGATCTGACTCTTTCAATTCTCAATTGGTGGGCAGAGAGAATATACAAAGAGCCTGCTTCTGACACAGGCCTATTATACAGAGAGTGCCAGGGTTTCCCAGTGCCCCTCCCGCCCCCACCCCCACCCCCTCCCCAGCAGAGAGGAGCGCCAGGCAGACTGCCGCCCGCTGGGGCACGGACACCTACCTCATCATTGCTGATGGGCACGGAGGGATGCAGGAGGTTCCCGATCTCTCGGAGGTTCTCAAACCGCTCTGCTTCCAGTTTTATCCGCTCGGCATCACATTTTAGGATGGCCTCATCAATGAGGAGTCGGACTTTTTTGATTTGTGAGACTTTCAGGTTCTGGAGATAAACAGGCCAGGCCGGCACCCAAGCCACAGCAGGTCAAGGTACAGAGGAGGAGTAAGATTCTGTTGCCCTCACCTTGTTGTGCTCAAATGACAACCCTTGCAATAGCATTTTAAAAATCAACAATGAAGGCTTTCGAAGAACTGAGATTTATTTGAAATGCACGCACACAGCTTTGCCCTGACAAATGTGTTGGCATTTTCTTCAGGGGTACCTAAGGAAGAGTTGGATTAATTCTGGCCATTCTTCTTAGTCCTAAGAACTAAGGGGTTTTAGTACTGTATCTCTTTTAAGAGCTCTTTCTCTTAAAGCGTACTTTCTGATATTCCTGATGAAATCAATTTAGCACTCTTATGTACTACATTTAACCGTTCTCTAGGGAGATTACAAATTTATTAGAAGCAAAAGAACCTGTCCTAAGCTTCTCTTGTATTCCTTTTTGCAAGTGTTTCAAACTACTGATTTCGTGGCGATGGGAGAGCCCTTAGCAAGTGGGGCTGCGCGGGAGTGGCGACCCCAAGCCACCCCTTTGAGCACCCGCAACTCTGCTTTTCTGTATTTATGCTCTTGCCATGATTTTGTGCTGCAGGTTTACAAAAGGGTTCGGTGACTAACAAACTTGAAAATTACTTCTCTAGGTTCACTGTTGTGAATATTTACTGAATTATGGCAAACTGAAAAAAAAATCCTTGACTTTGTGAAAACGAAATTCTATGAACCAAAGGTAGTTGGGCTCCTTTTTCCTCTTCTTCCTACTCTTGACTTTTCTACTCCATCCATCCCCGTCTCTGCGATCTAATAAATACTCAAGGATTGAAACCAACAAGAGTGGAGGGGGACATTTCCCAGCTGCACACATTCAAGGAGGCTGCAATGCTGTGTGGAGCCGAGTGTCAGCATTTGCTTGTCTAGGAACAAAGTCACGATGAAAGAACTGAAATCCAGTCTAGAAAAGGGAAGTACAATAACTTACAGCTAAAGTGTCTACAGTGAGGTCATCGAGATTTAATACATCCTCTGGAATGGACTCATCTCCCACTGGCTCTTTTTTCTGCAGGGGAAACAAAACCAAAAAAATCCCAATACAATTAAATAAAAGAAAATTTCTGACTGAGTTTTACAAGGGCACACCAAATTAATATATAAACTAACCACAGAATTTTCTACAGAACTGTATCTAAGAGCTGCAACCTGTGAGAGAAAAATTTAGTGAGAAAATTTTAAGTCCTCATCCTGCCATTTTCTGGCTTTTTGGATCCTGGACAGATCAATTAATCCATCAGGGTCAAAGGGCTGACATCAACAGGAATGTAAGAAGAATGTCCTCTCTAGACATAGAATAGTTATGGGCACCAAGAAGGTGTGAAAATGCTCGTATCACTGCCCAGCTCCGGGGCAGGTGCCTGGATGTGAATCTGAATCCCTGTCCACTCCCTAAGAAAAATCCCAGCACTGAGGCTAAGGGGGAAAAAAATGGATGGGATGATAGAATCGTAGGACACTGAGGAAACAAAATTTTTGAGGAAAAGTCACCAAATCTAGAACCAAGTTTAGAGCAATCAGTGCAACTTAGCAAAACTGGAGAACATAAGCAGGGCTAGATTTTCTGCCCTGGTTCTCTTCTCACCCATCTTTGTGATATTCTGTCAGATCATTTCCAATCCTCGCCCAGAGCCATGGAGAAGATAAATTGAGTCAAATTCTTCCCAAATTAGAAGTAGTTAAAGAAAATTATCACAGGCCATTATAACAAGATATGTACAACCTCAGCAAAACTTGCATAAAAGTAAGTTGAGGAGATTCAGGGTCTGCTTTGCAAGTATAAGTCATGTCGTATTCTAAAGATTTTTTAAAAAATTCTATACATATAACAATAGGCAATTATGTTTATACAACCTCATATACCATTGCACAAAACTGAGTCATAAGAAAGAACTATATTTTCTTGGGGTAAAACGTAGAAATCCTTTAGATTTATTACACAATCGCATATACTAAAGTGAGAAGTCAGAATGCTAACCATAACCAAACTCACACCTTTCAGTGACTCAAGTAAAATCATCTTAAAAAGTTGCAAACGGGGGTGCCTGGGTGGCTCAGTGGGTTCAAGCCTCTGCCTTCGGCTCAGGTCATGATCCCAGGGTCCTGGGATCAAGCCCTACATCAGACTCTCTGCTCAACAGGGAGCCTGCTTTCCCCTCTCCCTCTCTGCCTGCCTCTCTGCCTACTTGTGGTCTCTGTCTGTCAAATCAACAAATAAAATTTTTTTTAAAAAAAGTTGCAAACGTCTGAAAATCTCAGAATGAGTCTTGCTTAAGAATAAGCAGAGACTAGGGGCGCCTAGGTGGCTAGGTGTTGTTAAAGCCTGTGCCTTCGGCTCAAGTCATGAGGATCGAGCTCTGCAATGGGCTCTCTGCTTGGCAGGGAGACTGTTCCCACCCCCACCCGCCTGCCTCTCTGCCTACTTGTAATCTCTGTCTATCAAATAAATAAGTTAAAAATCTTATATATATATATATATATATAAAGAGTAAGTAGAGACTACTGAGGTAGAAAGAAATGGCCTAAACCTCAAGATTTTGCCAAGAGAGCTGAGGTCCCTTTGCTATCTGATAATCCCTCAGAGCAGCAAATTCAAGTTCTGAGTTCAAGTTCTAACTCTGCAACTAACTTACAATGTGATTTTAGGCAGGCTCCTTAATTTCCTAAGCCTATTCTCTTGCCCTTTTAATAAGGTTGACAACAGTACTACCTACACTTCAGGTTTGCAGCAAAGATGAAAAACCAAAATGAAATGAATACTTTCAAGTGCTATACATATTAAAGCACTTTTTTTTTTTTTTAAGATTTTATTTATTTATTTGATAGAGATCACAAGCAGGCAGAGAGGCAGGCAGAGAGGGGGTGGGGAAACAGGCTCCCTGCAGAGCAGAGAGACCAATGCGATGCAGGGCTTGATCCCAGGCCCCTTGGATCATGACCTGAGCCAAAGGCAGAGACTCTAACCCACTAAGCCACCCAGGTGCCCCTATTAAAGCACTTTTTAAGACCATTCTAATGGACAGGAAGGGAGAACACTCCTTGTGGGGCTACAGTGAAGGGATCTAACAATGCTACTGCAAATTAAAACACTTCCATCTTCTAGCTAGGAAAACACTAGGCTGGTACTATCTGTATGTGCCCCAAAGAATACACAGGCACGAATGCACACTGGTATTTACATAATTATGGGGCGTTTGACATGCAAATGATTAAGCATCATGGGTCCCAAAGGAAGAACACTTTATGATTGTCGGTATCAATTTCCACAGCCAGTGAAAAGCTGAAAGTGTAACAAAATACTGGTAAAGAGAACAATTCAGACTATCATGAAGTGTACTCGAATCCAGAGGGAGTCTTTTGTTATGTTCTTTTCTGGTTCAGGTTCCAAAATTTTATAATTTTTTTGATTTAGTTGAGAAGTTTACAACTTAAAAATGAGACAGATTTGAGGGAGCATTTAATATGTTTTTAAAAAATGACTGAGGAGCTAAGAGGATATTTTTGAGGAAAGATTAAAAGCATAAACTATTCTGGATAGCAAAGCCAGGCCAAGCAAAAACTTAACATTCTTCAAGCACAGGAAAGATTTTTTGGATGAAGGCCAGTAACGACTTGCCCTCTGCTGTTACTTGCAATTGCTGAATAACTACAGGGTTCTAGGCATTGTGCCAGCTTCTCTACATTTAAAAAAATTAGTTCTCACAATTCTGTTCTATAGGTGAATGTTAGTATTGTCATTTCACAGATGAGAAAATTGAAGCTTAGAAATTAACTTGACTGAAGTCACATAGCCAACAATCCAGGATTTGGACTTCATATCTGTGCCCTTTCCATTAAAGAGCACGACTACACTGAGACAAAGAATCTCAAGTCCACCCTAAGAAAATCTTTCTGTCACTATAGATTGGGCTCAAGAGGTAATTAGATAAGATTACTGGTGGAATTTATATTACTATAGCACAAAACAGACAATGAATGAGCAACATTGCAAGAATCTTATCTTGCTACAGACTGAGTATTTGTGTATCCCCCCAAACTTGTATGTTGAAACCTAATCCCCAGAGTGATGGTGTTTGGAGGTGGGGTCTTTCAGAGGAGATTAGGTCATGAGGGCAGAGCTCTCAGAAATGGGGTTAGTGCCCTTCTAAGAGACCCCAGAGAGCTCCCTTCTATCAATGTGAGGACACAATGAGATGATGGCTATTTATGAATTGGGAAGTGGGCCCTCACCAACACGGAATCTGCCAGCACCTTGATTTTGGACTTCTCAGTCTTCTGAACTGTGAGAAATAAACTGCTCTTGTTTAGAAGCCACCCAACCTGTGGTATTCTGTTACAGCAGCTTGAAGGGTCTAAGATTTATAGGACAGAAGACAGACTCACTGATCCCTGAAAGTGCCTCTTAGTCCCCTTTCCCACTTCCTTCCTTTCTTTTTAAAATATCTGTCCCTTTGGTAAGAAATTCAGTAGCTCACAGAATTAGACACTAGATTAGAAATTATGTGAGCACCAAGAGTGAGATTAAATACCTCTGCTCAAGCTCTCAAGAATGTTACCTAGTTCTCTTACCTTCATTTTCTCTCCAATTGTCTTGCTGCACAGGTTCTTCAGCTTGTTCAAGTTGTCTGCCCGAAATCTGCCTGAAGAATAAAGAATCCAAGAATCTCCTTAGACAGATCTAAAGGAGCTCATGAAATTGTGAAATCTTACATCTTTAGAGGCCCAAATTTAGCTGGCATATATTGGTGACAGTGGGGTTCTCCCTGCATTTGGTGACAAGGAAAAGGCCCTTCTGAGAATGAAACTGGAAACTACCATAATCTGGACAATGCCATGGTCAAGTAACAGATCTGAGGAACCTAGAAAAAACTCAAATAACCATAACCTGCTCAATTTTCTTAAAATCCATTGAAAGAAACTATGTGATATGCACTGGGATCTGGAAAGAGAGCAATCCTGTTTCAAGTCCTGTGAACGTGGTTACAGCATCTTTGTGCATCTCTGTGCTGGCAATAGTTAATGTTACTTACTCCCTTTGCTGGGACAAAATCTCACTGGACAGCCTGGAGAAAAAGTTTCTTGTGCTTTAATTTCTTTGGGGAAAGACAGTGCACTAATCAGCCTACATGGGTATTTGGGCCCAAACTATTATATCGGTACTGTGGTTCATTAAGCTAAGTCTAATGAGCAAAAATCAGACCTCTTTGAATCCAGGCTCAAGGACCAACATGGTAAACAGCAAGTTTTTTTTTTTTGTTTGTTTGTTTTTTTTAAAGATTTTATTTATTTATTTGACAGAGAGAGATCACAAGTAGGCAGAGAGGCAGGCAGAGAGAGAGAGAGAGGAGGAAGCAGGCTCCCCGCTGAGCTGAGCAGAGAGTCCGATGTGGGACTCGATCCCAGGACCCTGAGATCATGACCCGAGCCGAAGGCAGCGGCTTAACCCACTATGCCCCCCAGGCGCCCCGTAAACAGCAAGTTTTTGACAGGTGACATGACAACTAGAAATGAGACAGCTCCTTGGCAGCTATTATTTTTAAGGTTTTGCCAAACTTGAACTAAATGTCAGTACAAAATGATCTAACTACTTTCTCATTCACTTACTTGGATTAAAGAGATGGGAACAGAAGAGTGGTCACCAGGGGTTGGAGGGGAGAGGGGAACGAGAATGCACTACAAAGAGACAGTGAGAGGGATCTCTGTGATGATCTCTGTGTCCTGTCTTAGACAGTGTGACAGTGGTTATACAAATCTACACATGGGATAAAGTTGCAGAGAACTACACACACACACACACACTCACACACACACACAAGTGCATGTAAAACTAGTGAAATCTGAATAAGGTCTGTGAATTATGGCAATGTCAATTTCTTGGCTTTGATACTGTACCAGTTGTGTTAGATGTCATCTGTGGGAGAAACTGGGTAAAGGGTACATTGGAACTCCTTTTACTATTTTTGCAACTTTATGGGAATTTTTAAGTATTTTAAAATAAAAAGTCTTTAAAATTTTTATTTAGTCCCTCCTATTTGCAAGGCCCTGTATTAAGTGCTGGGAATAAAAAAGAAAATAAAATGCTAGGTGCTGAAAGTAAAAGAAAATAAGACAATTGAAAAATAACAGTGCTGGGCGCCTGGGTGGCTCAGTGGGTTAGGCCGCTGCCTTCAGCTCAGGTCATGATCTCAGGTCCTGGGATCGAGTCCCACATCGGGCTCTCTGCTCGGCAGGGAGCCTGCTTCCTCCTCTCTCTCTGCCTGCCTCTCTGCCTACTTGTGATCTCTCTCTGTCAAATAAATAAATAAAATCTTTAAAATATATATATATATATATAATAATAAAAAAAATAACAGTGCTGAATGTTTCAATCAATGAATATAGTATATCCCATCACTATCTTTAATTTCTCTCAGCAATGCTTTTACAGTTTTCAGTGCAGAGATCTTGAATGTCACTTATTAAGTGTATTCTAGGCATCAGATGCTTTTTGTTATTTATATATAGAAATATCTTGTGATCTCTGTCAAATGAATAAATAAAATCATTTTTTTAAAAGATTTTATTTATTTATTTGACAGAGAGAGATCACAAGTAGGCAGAGAGGCAGGCAGAGAGAGAGAGAGGGAAGCAGGCTCCCTGCTGAGCAGAGAGCCCAATACGGGACTCGATCCCAGGACCCTGAGATCAGAACCTGAGCTGAAGGCAGCGGCTTAACCCACTGAGCCACCCAGGCACCCTTGAATAAATAAAACCTTAAAAAAAAAGGAAATATCATTGATTCTGTATATTGTATAGAGTGATCTTGCTAAAGTTAATTTTATTGGTTTATCTATCCTTAATATTTTATTTATTTAATTTGTCCAAGAGAGAGCACACAAGTAGGGAGAGGGGCAGGGGCAGGACCCTGGGATCATGACCTGAGCCAAAGGCAGACACTTAACTGATTAAGCCACCCAGGCGTCCCAAATTTACTTTATTTTTTTAAGAGTTATTTATTTATTTATTTGACACACAGAGAAAGAAAGAGAGAGACAGAGAGAGATCATAAGTAGGCAGAAAGGCAGGCAAAGAGAGAAGAAGCTGGCTCCCTGCTGAGCAAGGAGCCTGATGTGGGGCTCGATCCCAGGACCCCTGAGATCATGACCTGAGCCAAATATAGAGGCTTAACCCACTGAGCCATCCAGGTACCTCCCAAATTTACTTAATTTTAATAGTTGAGGTCTGCATACATAATCTAGTCATCCACAAATAATGACAGCTTTACTTCTGTACCAGTCTTTTTTTTTTTTTTTAAATAATTGATATATAACATCGTATTAGTTTCAGGTATACAACATAATGATTTGTTATTTGTATACAATGCAAATGATCACCACAGCAAATCTAGTTACCATCTGTCATCACACTCTATTCTAATTTTTTAGAAGGCAAAGGCTTAACCCTCTGAGCCACCCAGGCACCCCTTTTTTCTTCTTTTTTAAAGCAGGCTTCATGCCCACTGTGGGGCTTTAACGGACAGCCCTGAGATTAAGAGTCGCATGCTCTACTGACTGAGCCATCAGGCACCCCCCTTTTTTTTTGGCCTTATATCATACTCTCTAGAACCTTTAGCATGATATGGATTAGAAGTGGTGGTAGCAGATGTCCTTGTCTTGTTCCCAACCTCAGGGGGAAATCATTTGGTACTTCATCATTAAGAATATTAGCTATATGGTGCCTGGGTGGCTCAGCTGGTTAAGCAACTGCCTCAGGCTCGGGTCATGATCCTGGAGTCCCAGGATTGAGTCCTACACCGAGCTCCCTGCTCAGCAGGGAGTCTCCTTCTCTCTCTAACCCTCTCCCCTCTCAAGCTCTCTCTCTCTCTCACTCTCTCAAATAAATAAATAAAATCTTAAAAAAAAAAAAAAAAGAATGTTAGCTATAGGGGATGCCTGGGTGACTCAGTCAGTTAAGCATCTGCTTTCTGCTCAGGTCATGACCCCAGAGTCCTGAGATCAAGTCCCACCTTGGGCTCTCTGCTCTGCCAGGAACCTGCTTCTCCCCTTACCTGCTGCTTCCCCACTTGTACTTTCTCTCTTTGCCAAATAAATAAATAAAATCTTAAAAGAAAAAAAAGAATGTTAGCTATAGGTTTTTTTGATAAATATCTATTACTAGATTAAGGCAGTTCCCTTCTATTCCTAGCTTCCTGCATTTTACCATGAGCAACTGGAGCAACACAGGAAAAAATGAACTTGATCCCCATCTCACATCATACACCAAAATCAATGTGGGATGAGTCATCCACCTAAATGTGAAAGGCAAAGTAATAAAACTTCTAGAAAAAATATTGGAAAATCTCTTCAGGAACTTGAGATATGAAAAGATTTCATAAACACAGGAAGCACAAACTACAAAGAGGAGATCTATAAATTAGACTTCATTAAAATATATTTTTAAAAGATTTATTTATTCATTTTAGAAAGAGAACGAGAGTGCATGAATGGGAGGAGGGGCAGAAGGAGAGGGAGAGAATTCTCAAGCAGACTCCCTGCTGAGTGTGGAGCCCCCTAGAACCCTGAGATCATGACCTGAGCTAAAATCAAGAGTTGGACACTTAAATGACTGAGTCATCCAGGTGTCCCTAAAATTAGTAATTTCTATTCCTTAAAAGACTGAAAGAGCAAGAGGCAAGTTATAGACTGGGAGAAAATGCGTACAATATACATATCTGACAAGCCTTCCATCCAGAAGGGATAAAGAATTCCTACAAATCAATAAGAAAAAGACAAACCACCAAATAAAAACTGGTCAATATTCTTGAACAGACACTTCTCAAAACAGGCTATCCAAATACTAACAGGGACATGAACAAGCGTTCAGTATCTTTAGTCACCAGGAAAATGCAAATTAAACCAACAATGAGATACCACTATATACCCATCAGAATGGCTAAAACTAAATTAAGTTTTAAATTAAAATCAAATTTAAAAGACTGCTAATATTAAGGGCAAGGAGGTATAAAACTAGAATTGTTATTTTGCTGGTGGGAGTGTTGACTGCTATAACTACTCTGGATAACTATTTGGAAATATCTACTAAATCTAAACATGTACCTACCTTATTATCCAGCAACTCCACTTGTATACACTGAACAGAAAGGAGTGCTTATGTCTACCAATAGACACACAAAACAATGTTCATAGCACTTTATTCATAATACCCTCAAACTGTAACAAACCAAATGGCTATCAACAGAATTGACTGATACAGCTATATGATAACTGGTGTATTTACATAATGGAATACTGTGCAGCAATGAAAAAGACCAAGCCACCACTTCACATGAAAAGATGGAATAATCTTACAGATATAATTTTGAGAGAAGCCCAAATCAGGCAAATTAATTTTGCCCGATTTTGAACTCAATGTTAATGGAAAAATATATGCTATGTAAGTCCATTTACATTAATTTCAAAATCAGGCAAAATTAACTGATGGTGACAGAGAGCAGATAAGGTTATTTTTGGAAAGGGCATGAGGGAGCCTTTACTGGGGTGCTACAAATGTCTCTGATCTTGACCTGGGTGGTGGTTAGACAGGTATACAGCTTTGTAAAACCCATCAAACTACACATTAAAATCTATACAGTTCGCTGAATACATCTCAGTAAAAAAAAATAAGTTTAAAAAGGTTGTACATAAAAATACCATAAATGTCACAATTAAACATATGAGATAATATATGGAGAATACACAAATAAGGGAGTGCTATGGGAGCAGAGTTGGTCTGGCAAGGAAGGCTGATGGGAGCGGGAGAAGCAGGTTGATAAAGAATATTCCAAGCAGCAGCAATAATCATGGACGTGTAAAAGACCATACAGGTAGTGTAACAAGGCTAGAACAAAGATTGGAGGGGATATGTGGGAGAGTGACAGAAGAAGAGGCTAGGAGGACATGCGGGACATGCAGGGCTTTGTAAATTGTGTTAAGTAATTTGTATTTTCACGCTTTAGGGCTACACTGTCTGATATGGTAGCCAACAGCTAAGTGAGCCTATTGAGCATTTGAAACACGGCAAGCCCAAACTGAGATACACTGTACATATAAAATATACACCAAATTTTGAAGACTTGTAAAAAAGAAAAAGAATGTAGGGGTGCCTGGGTGGCTCAGTCGGCTAAGAGTCTGCCTTCGGCTTAGGTCACGATCCTGTGGCGCTGGGATCGAGCCCCATGTTGGGCTTTCTGCTCCGTGGGGAGTCTGCTTGTGCCTATTACCCTTCCTCCTGCTCTCTCTTTGGCCCACTCTCTCTATCTCTGTCCAAAAAAAATCTTAAAAAAAAAAGAAAATGTAAAATATCTCAATTTTTATACTGATCATATGTTAAATATACAATTTTTGATATACTGAGGTAGTTATAGTATCTCACTAAAATGAACTTCTTGTTTTTCTTTCCCTAATTGGCTACCAGAATGTTTACAAATTTATTTATTTGAGAGAGAGAGAGAGTAAGGGTGCATGCATGAGCAGGGGGAGGGGGAAGGGGACAGGGAGAAGCAGACTCCCTGCTGAGTGTGAAGCCAGATGCAGGGCTCCACACAACTCAGGGCTCTATTCCAGTACCCTGAAATCATGACCTGACCTGAAGTCAGAAGTCAGACACTTAACTGACTGAGCCAGGTAGGTGCCCTCAGACGGCACTGCTTTAAGGTAAGAATGTCACAGCAAGACTTAAATCCAGATATCAAATGATTCGATTTCCATTCCATACAGATCACATGTCCTGGATGTGGCAATAGGCTCACCTATTGCATCAGGTGAGACTGAGGTAAAACTGAAAGCCGTTAGAAAGTTCTCCCAAAGAGAAGGACCTGGCTTAAGGCATGTGCAGTAAGACGGTAAAGAGAAATTTCATTCAGTATAGCACAGGCTAGATAGAATTCCTGTAACTACCAGCAGATTTCAAGATACACTAGTAGTTTTGGAAATAGTTGAGAAATCTAGCAGCTTTGGAAATAATTGAGACAAATCCTTATTGTATGTTCAAATGCGCTATTTTACTCTAAATTTAAAAAGAAGAAATCACAGTTTGAATCCTTGGAGTTAGAAGAGTTGTGGTAAACACCGATATGATACTATGATTCCACGTTCTATCAGATACCTGTGTTTCACACAGAGCCCTAGTGGCCCCTTGAATGTCCACAGGCAGACAAATAGGTATACATGTGTCTAGGTTACACATCCTTGTTGCAGTCAATGACAGAAGAACCTTGATATAAAATATAAGATCAATGTCCAACTTGGGCTGCAAGTGACCTGGGAAAAAATCAGTAATTCCTTTTGTCTGACAAGAGAATATTGGGAAGGGATGTTAGGTAAAACAGAATCAAATCAACAGATGTGTTGAAAATGAACTACAAATAAACAGTTTTTCATACAGAAGGGCAAAGTGCCCTGAACACAGAAGATATTCACGAATTCAGTAAACCTTTGTCAAGTCCTTACCAAGAACCAGGTGTGGGAATTATATGTAGGTAACCTGATAACATACTGGGATCATATGTATACATGTGTATATGCATAACCTGTATGTGTATGTATACCCCAGCTATTGGGACATACAGGTAAATAAAACACAAACTTGTCCCAGAAGAACTTATCCCCTCACCACATAGCCACTCATCAAGTAAGGAACAGAACTTCCTGTAGAAGTGTACATTATACACAAAAGACTACTAAAACATTCAAAGTCACTTAACAGTTTTACAATAACCAGACTGACACAAAATCTGATACTTCTGACTTCTAATTCAGTAAAGCAGCGTCTAGGCTAGTTTTTTTTCTTCCACTTAATTCCACTGCAACTCAAAAATTTAGATTTAGATTCAGGAAGTGGGATATCACAGTCAAGCAAATACCACATCTGAATGAATGAGACCACAGAATCAGCAGACAACAGAAGTTAAATCAATACTCTTTTCCTACCCAATGACCTGATAAATTTAGGAAAATCAATTTTTCTAACAGAAATCCACCACACTTTCGGACAGCGAGGGCCTTTGCAGTGTGCTGTCATAAAACCTGGCTCTCAGCTGGTTACAGACCTATTGCATCAGACGAAAAAAAAAAAAAGAAAGAAAGAAAGAATCACATGTGCTTGACAGCTTCCGGCCAATCAGTGACTACCCCAGTTAATCCAGGCACAAGTTGATAGGCAGACGGTTCTCTGGTTTTATTTAGCTTCACGAAAGATGCCCGGATCAGATCCTAGACCAACTCTGCTAATGTCTTTTCCGGAAAACTTGCACAAATCACAAACAGGCTCAATAATTACAAGCTTGTTCTTGCCTCATGGCACTCCTCTCCCCATGCTTGTTCTACTATGGTAAAGTCTTCCCTCGATTTTTAAAGGTATGCCTGCAGGTCAGGGGGATGGCCTCTTCCAAAGCTTTGGGATCATTGCTTTTTAGTCATGAGCGGCTTCCGAAGTCCCCAAACACTTGCAATATGGGTGGACTGAACTATTAAGCTGCAGATGTGACTCATTCTCAGGCTGGAGCCTTTGCCCCTACCAAATTAGAGGGAGACCACTCGGGCGTTGCTGAAGATGAAAAGGGACCAAAGGAAACCAAAGACGAGTGTTCGGAAGTCCCCGAACCTCCCGCCCTAGCTTTCTTTTGGCTACCCTTGCTGCAGGAAGACTTGACAGCTCTCGCTGCGCACGCGCCATGCTCCTTCCCAGACAGCCCAGGGATCCGCACTGAGCACGCGTGGAAGGGAGCACCCAGGGCCCGAGCAGAGGGAAAAGGCAGGATGGTCCCGGTTCGCACAGTGCGTTTTAGGGAACAGTGAGAGCCTCGGAGTCACCGCAACCAGGGAGAGGACTGACGAGGGATGGAAGCTGTGGCCTCAGGAGCAGTAACGAGATCGGAGAGATGAAGTTGGGATTAGGACCCGGGAATACCCGGCGCGTCCCGGTACTTACATCGTCGCCACTCTCCGTCTGCCTTCACCAGCTGATCTACTAGTCCCGGGTCTTTGAAGCGCTTCTCCTGAGTCTCTCGGATGAGGGCTGGGTCCCCTCCTTTATCTACCCGAAACAAATCGAGATCCAGCACCATCTTCCCTTCTCCCCGGCCAACGCTAAGGGACGTAAGGAACGTAGCACAGCGTCCAGTGACCACCGCACTGCGCCGGCGCGCTGACCCGCCCTCCCCGCGCAGGCGCAGCCAGAGAGCGCAGGCGCCCCCTCTCGGCCGGAAGCCGCTGCGTTGGAGGCAGGGTTGCGGGGAGGAGGAACGTGGAGAGGTGGGGCGTGGGCGTCTCAGGTTGTGTGCAGGTCTGGCCTGGGTAGTGGGTTGTCCCGGTCTTGTGCATCCTCCCCAGCCCCGACCTCTGTAGCATCTCTGATTATCCTATAGAAGCGAGTGCCTCAGTTTCCTCCTCATGTTAAAGGGCATCTCTCTGGTTAGGCAGAGGCCTGCCAGTATGATCTCCGGCTTGGAAGCTAGAGCTTCCAGTAGTTGCCAGGCTTTGTCTTACAAGCATGGTTCCTAAGACTGGACCCTCTCCCTGGACCTCTGTTCTCTCCATCATCTTGAGACAAGAATATATGGCTACATGTTTTAGTCCCTGCGTTACCTCAACTCAAGATTCCTGCTCTCCTGCCTTAGAGCTAGGATACCTTTCTTTTATTTTCTTTTTTTTTTTTTTTTAAGATCCTAATTATACATATCTGACAGAGATCACAAGTAGGCAGAGAGGCAGGCAGAGAGATAGGAGGAAGCAGGCTCCCTGCTGAGCAGAGAGCCCAGGATCATGATCCCAGAGACCCTGGGGATCATGACCAGGGCGGAAGGCGGAGGCTTTAACACACTGAGCCACCCAGGCGCCCCTAGGATACCGTTCTTAACGTGATTACTGAGTAAATCAGGTTGTCCTATTACCAACCTTTCGGATCACAGGATTGGAAAGGTGAGATTGAAATATTTTAGAGAGGGGCATGAGGAGACTTTTCCACGGGGTAAGTATTCAGCGGATTTGAAGGCAGTACAAGGTATTGAAGTCAGTTCTTGGGTCTATTTAAAACTCCTAGAAGGAAGATTTCACCGTATTTTCATTTTGTAATGTTCAGGCCCTTACAGTGAAATATTTTTATATATAATTTTTTTTAAAAGATTCTATTTATTTGACAGAGATGACAAGTAGGCAGAGAGGCAGACAGAGAGAGAGGAGGAAGCAGGCTCCCTGCTGAGCAGAGAGCCCAATATGGCGCTCAATCAGGACCTTGGGATCGTGACCTGAGCAGAAGTCAGAGGCTTAAACCCACGGAACCACCCAGGCGCCTCTTACAGTGAAACATTATGGCTACTGATTGGAGCCAAAGTTATCAAAAAGTACTGCTGATAAGGAGATTATTTAGAACCCCACCCCCAATGCCCCCCAGCTAGCTGTGCTAAGTCTGTCTTGGTCTTACAGCCGTTGCATGGGCTCCTGTGATGAGGATACGGCATTGCTATCCCTGCTTTCCAACAATGTCTGCCAAGCCAACTTAGATGTAATATAGGGCAAAAGACAGTGGTGAAGCTGACAAGTAGAGATCCGGAGGGGGGCTTCGGTAAGGGGATTGTCTGGGTTTGCCTCCCTAGGTTCAGTTTGCCTAGCATGCTAGACTTAAAACCAGTGGAAAAGACATGTAGGCAGCTGCAGTCTCCTGAGAAAACATGTAAGAAAACTGTGTTAGGTTCCCTGAAACCTTCTGAGGGCGAAGTCTGATAGGGGCTGACTCTTCCCTGTCAGTGAAGGCACTGCCAGAATGTGTTCTTTGCTAAGTTTCAAGACAGTGATGGGTGTTCTTGAGGCTGCACTGTGGCCTAGGCCCAGAGGAGGAGGCCCACAGGGCTAATCCTATAAGGAGGTCATCAGTATAATTGGATGGATGGCCTTAAAATTTCAGCCTCCACAGATTTCCTTAGGAATTTTCACCGTTAGTCTTATCATTATACTATAATCATCTTCCTTTAAAATGCTCATGTTGGGGCGCCTGGGTGGCTCAGTGAGTTAAGCCGCTGCCTTCGGCTCAGGTCATGATCTCAGGGTCCGGGGATCAAGTCCCGCATCGGGCTCTCTGCTCAGCAGGGAGCCTGCTTCCCTCTCTCTCTCTCTGCCTGCTTCTCTATCTACTTGTGATTTCTCTCTGTCAAATAAATAAATAAAATCTTAAAAAAAATAAAATAAAATAAAATAAAATGCTTATGTTAGGGGCACCTGGATGGCTCAATGGGTTAAAGCCTCTGCCTTCAGCTCAGGTCATGATCAGAGGGTCAATCCAGCCCCACATCCGGCTCTCTGCTCTGCGGGGAGCCTGCTTCCTCCTCTCTCTTTGCCTGCCTCTCTGCCTACTCGTGATCTCTGTCAAATAAATAAATAAAAATATTTTAAAAATAAAACAAAATGCTCATGTTACCTGATAAATATAGCAATTACCATAATGGCATACTTCATCAACTTAGGAATCATGGAATTTTTAGAGCTGGAGGTGAATCTTAGGTAATTGCTAGCCTAATAATTCCTAATCTTTTCATCACCTTGTCCCCTGTGTTTTAAAATATGTTTAACAAATGTGATTTAAAAAAATTCATTTTCCCTTCTTATTCATCAGATGTATACGGCCGCCAATTAGAATTTCCAATCAGCAGAAAATAAAGTGTTATTACACTGCCAGAAACTAACACAAAACCAAATCCACAGTAGTACTTCAGTTATGGCGTGATACCACCTTTGGATGTGTGCTTTCCATTGGCCTTTAATACTGAGAACAGCTATTGGGTGCTGCATCTGAGGACCCAGAGATTCAAGGGTTCAAGGAAAACAGCTATGTCAACCCCTTCCTCTTCTATTCAAGAACACTGAGGCCCAGGGAAATTAAGCAATAGAACAAAACCTGAATACTGGTAAGACTCTAAGATAGTCTCATGTTTGAGCTTGTTTCTCTATTAGCATTCCATAGCAGAAAACAGAGCCGTAAGGAATTTGGCTAGAAGATGTGGCTTTTTCTTATA
Source organism: Mustela erminea (assembly GCF_009829155.1). Classification (NCBI taxonomy): domain Eukaryota; kingdom Metazoa; phylum Chordata; class Mammalia; order Carnivora; family Mustelidae; genus Mustela; species Mustela erminea. The sequence goes on from NC_045623.1 coordinate 16,353,100, forward strand.
GGGCAGAGACCCTTTATTGCATCTTTATCCCTACTGGACCTAGCATAGTGCCTTACACGTGGCAGGTGCTTATTATATCCTTATTGGGGATGTGAGTTGCAGGGAGTAGGCTGGGAGTTTAGAAGCTTGTTGCAGGTTCAGGGCCTTAGGGGTCCTGGCCAGCTGGTGGACAGCCTACAGAGAATGACTATCCTTAGGGAAAGAGCAAGAAAAGAGGGAGGATCATGCAGCCCCAGATGCCATTCTCAGTTTTTACCAGTTCAGTGCTGGCTAAAGTAGGAGGGCTCTCCTGGGCCTTGTTTCAGTACCTCTTTGCATTCCTTTTTGTCTTGGATCTGAAGGAGGATTTCTCAGTGTTGGACAAGCAGGCCCTACCCTCTCAATCCCCTGCTAGAAACTATCAGTGGCTACCTGTTACCCTTAGGAGAATGTCCAGATATGCCTTGCAAAGCCCTTCATGATCTGTCCTCTACCAAATTCTCTCAAATGTTCCCCTTATCTCTTGACACTCCTCCTCACATTCTCCATGCTGCGCTACCTGTAGCACACCTTTCTTGTCTCTGAGCCTTTATACAAACCCCTTCTACCTGGAAACCCCCTTCCCTCCCCTGTTCCTCCAAACTGGCCAATTCCTCCTTCCTTCGGGAAGCTCTCTGCTACGCTATTCACCCTTCCCCCCAGATCAATGCAGCACCCACCCTTCTAGGTCCCCAGAGTACAGTAGCATTATCATACTGTTTCAGGAGAAACTGACAACCCAACTTCCAGCTCGAGGCTGCCCACTCCCTTCTATCAGAGAGAGACAGTAACAACGGAAGTTAATGTTGCTGTCCTTGGATGATGTATGAGGAACCATCTAAAAATAACATGGATCAGGGAAAGTTGCCAGGATCTGGGGGGACTTTGATCCTGCTTCTTCCTGTTAGAGTTGGAAGGAGGTGTCCATTCTCCTACCACACTGTATGGTTTGGGCTATCACATTTTATGTGGAATTGTTAGCTTCAGTGCTAATATGGAATTAATATGCCAAATTCCCCCCAAATTATCGATGAACTTTTTTATATGCAACCTACATCAATTTCTTTGTCTCTTCAATAAGGCTTGTTGCTCTGTGGTTTTCAACAAATTGTCTTCTTTAAGATTTAGATCAGTATCTTCTTGCCTTGTCACCTGACAATGTATTTCACTTCTTTGTCGTTGATTGGGAAACCCTTAAAATCGTTCACATATCCATCCCACACACACATACCAGTTTTTTTTTTTTTTTAAGATTTTATTTTTAAATAATCTCTGCATCCAACATGGGGCTCAAACTCAAAGCCCTAAGGTTAAGAGCTGCATGCTCCATTGTCTGAGCCGGCCAGGTGCCCCTCCCACAGTTTCAAGCTTGGTCATGTCTGCTGCTTGTTTGATGCACTGGGACACCGCACAGTATATGATTGAATTCATGTAAATTAACTGTAGTACTCTCATGTCAGTGTTTCTTCACTACTGTGTCCTCTGTGGGTGAGCCAGGGAAAGATTCACAGTGGGGTGACTTTTTTTTTAAAAAGAGGTTTTTATTTGTCAGAGAGAGAGAGAGAGAATGTGCACACACAAGCAGGGGGAACAGTAGGCAGAGGGAGGACCAAACTCCCTGCTGATCAAGGAGCTCGATGTTGGACTGGATCCCAGGATCCTGAGATCATGACCTGAGCCGAAGGCAGATGCTTAACCAACTGAGCCACCCAGGCATCCCTGTAGTGGGGTGATTTTGAAGGCTGGGTGGGGGTCAATCAGGTGAAAAGGAAGGGGAGGGGCAAAGGCAGAGGCATAGGCCAATGCTGGGAGGTGCAAAAGAGCTTGTGAGGGACAGTCCAAAGTTGTGTGAATAGTGAGGTGTCTGGCTGGCTCAGTAGAGTGTGTGACTCTTGATCTCAGGGTTGTGAGTTCAAGCCCTTCCTTTAATGTGGAGATGACTTAAAAATAAAATCTTTTTTTTTTTTTTTTAAGTGTAGCTGGAGTAGATCCAATGTGGGCAGAGAGGGGGCACGTAGGCTGTTAGGGACCTTACATGCCACAACACTAACTCTGTTGCAGATGCACTTTCTTCATCCATTACAATGGGGATAGTCCTTGCCTCTAGTTTAGATTTTATACCATAAACTGGACTGATATTTAGTTAACCATCCGTACAACCAGGTACAACTCAGTCCTAGGAAAACAACCAGCTGAGGGAGAACTTTCGGGGGGGGGGGGCGGTTAAATGCCTCAACCAGAGTGAAGGAAAGTACTGAGGCAGGAAAATCCAGCTAACCCTGGAAATGGTAGGTCCTGATGTCCTCTGTGATTTTCTCCGCATGTAGTCTATAAGAATCCACTTCGTATCCAAAGAAGCAAATTTTACTTGTCTTTGTAGATACATTGTTCTGTGGCTGGCCTCAGTGCCACATGGGAGAAAACTAAACTGGAAAGGAAGGGAGGGAATATGTGAAGAGTTTTATGTATTCTCTCTTTGATCCTCACCCAATCTGGAGAAGTAAGGCATCATTAGATGCATTTTATTACTGTGGAAACAGGCTTTGGTTGTTGGCTGATTCCTCAACAGGTGGTGAGAGGCTTTCCATCCTAGGTCCCTATTGCTCTGAAGCATGCTCTTTTCTGTCACTCTGGGGTTCCAGAATGCTGTTCACCTTCAGCTTAAGCTTCCATTTCTCACTCCCCCATCCAGCCACCCAACCCGTGTTCAAGAGAAACAACTTGAAACATACGTTTTATTTCACACACAAAAAAAAAAGAAAAAGAAAAAAAAAGGGGAAAAATGTGATAAGTCATAGTCATCCCCAAATAAACTACAAACTCTTGGAATACAAAATAAAAAAGAAATCCAAGCAGTCTTGATGAAACAAAAATTTGGTTTCACAAAGCTGAAAAATCTGTCACAAAGTCTCTGTTGTATAAATATAGTCAATCCTATCTTTAATGCAGAGTCAGACCAAAAAAAAAAAAAAAAAAAAGCCTTGGCATAAGAAATCGCCTGGTCCTTGAATATACCACAATGTTTGTTTATCTTCCCAGCCAAATCAGGTGATGCTTACGTGATGAGAATTACTTGTGTCTTCCAGCACTCTAGGTGACCAAATGGGATTTAAGTATTTTGTCTCCTGAGCCCACACTACCTCCCCCAGTAGCCTGTGCAAAGCACTATAGCCTTAGTATAAGAGTTAAAGGCTTTTCCCATATAAAAATCGAACATGTGTCTGTCCTAAAATTGAGCATGGTGATGGCTGCACAGTTCTTTTTTTTTTTTTTTAATATTTTAGTTCTTTGAATATATTCAAATCCATTGACTTGTACATTTTCAATGAGCCAATTGTATGGTATGTGAATTATACCTCAATGCTGTTAAAAAAAAATACTGAACATGTCTGAGCAACAGGTGACCCCAATACCACAGCTCAGGAGCTCCTGGCAAGACGCAGGGAAGATCCATAGAAGTTGGTACACCAAGGGATAGATAAAGGGAGATGCTTAAAACGTTGTGACTCAATCAGTGGAGTTTGAGGTTGCTCTGGGGGCACTGAGGTTCAAGATGTCGGAATAAAGAAGTCAGCAGAGTAGATATTTTTTTCCTACTGCTTCCAGTCTAAGGACCATGTGTGCCTCTTGCCACAAAGAAAGTTATTCAGTGGGAAGGCAGGTGTTGCTGAGGCCACAGAAAACTTTCCGCTGGAGTTCAGGAGCGAAGTATCTGCATCCGTCGGGAGAAATTCCAACATCGCTTAGAGGGTCTGAGAGCCTGACTCCCGCGAGAGGAGCACGCCCCCCACCCCAGTAAAGCTCCTAGATTTATTGAACCAAAGGGACTGCCTGCCTTCAGTGATCCTACTGATGACCAGAAGTTCACAGCAGGGCCCGGTTCTCACTGACCCTTTTATAAGGGCACTGCCAGAGAAGCAGTGCCTAATCAGACGAGCAGACCATCTTGGTGGCAGACAAACCACTCTGAGAGACCATTCCCATTCTATACCTACCCTCTGGGGACCAGGTGGCCACTCAGGAAAAAAAAATAGGCACAACCAAGGTTGAGTGGGCCCTCACCCAGGGACGGTCATGCCAGCCTGATAGCGAGGGAGGAAGAACACCGGGAGTAAGAGAACAAGAATTTAAGCTCTTGTGCTGGTTTTGCCGTTGCAGTTACTTGAAGTTCATCAGTTACACGAGGTGCCAAAGTGGGGAGAAGGGGCACAGAGGACACTCACTTTACTCACCTTTCAGAAGGGGATCTGCCAGAAACTGGGACCAGAAGTCTTTTTCATTTTTAGCACACAGAAGAAATGAGAACAGGAAAAAGAGAAAGCTAGGGGCTTGGGAGGGCGAAGGATGACAGTTTGCTAAATATCTTTTTCAGTTCCCCTAGTCGTCTTTCCTCCAGGAAGACCGATGTGGCCCTCTGGCTGGAGTATGGGCGAGGAGTCAATTCTGTTTTTGGCCAGCGCAGAAAATGTTTATTCTGGAGCTGAGCAGAGGAGTTAAGCTTAGAAACAGATATCCTGGCCACCTCGGGTCCATCCCATTGTGGGGCAGATCCCCCAGTACGGCCCCACTAAAACCTTGGCCTCCTCGTGTTCTTTCAAAATAAGATACCCCTGGTCCATGATGTGCTCAAGCCTGTACAAATGGGGACCTCAAGTGCAGGACATTTTCCTTGCTGGTAAGGTTTGGCGTGTCTGTGGGTACAAGCAAGCAGAGAAGAAAGCAAGAACACCTGTGTTTGGGGCTTACCTGGTTCTCTTTAACATCATAGGGAGATGGTGGGACATTAAAAAATAAGCGGGGAGAATAAATTCACTGGGGCTTTGGGCATTTTCTTGGTGCACTTTTTCCTTTAGCTCTTGTGAGAATATTCATCGCTTATTGAGAAAAAGGAAGTCAAGTACCTGGTTTCAAAAACAAAATAAAACTTTCCTTATTGCTTCTCTTTGTGCTTATCAAGACTTTTCTTCCCAGACCTGACTCACCTTGCCCTCAGCCTAGCCACGAAACTCAGTCTGAGCTGGTTATCCAGGAGAGAAGAATCCAGACTACCATCACAGACCAGGAGAGAACACCAACACTCTCCTTACCCAGCCTCTCTCCTAAAGAGATCATAAGCAGAGGGCAGATCACCAGAAAAACTCCCAGCTGCTTCTGCCGTTAGGGCAGAGGAAGTTGTTTCTATACTTCAGAAGAGAGAAATATTTTCATTCCGGAGCTCTATGAATTATGAGCAGACGAAGCTATGGCTCTGGCAGCTAGACCATTTTGGGAAACAAGATGCGAGCAAGGGAGTAATATACAAACAAAGTGTGGGTATATTTGACAGGTTTGAGGCAAGCAGAAAGGAGGGTTTGGGTACTCTATAAAAAAACCAGATATCGGAAATCCAAACTTCTTCTGATAAGGCCACAATGAAGAGATTCCCAGCAGGAAGCTGGCAGCCAAATCGCCACAGGCTTGCAAGGTGGTGTGCCCAGGTGAAGAGGCAGGGGAGGCAGGGCAGTGCCTCTTACAGGTCCATGTCTGGGCCTCCTGACGATGTCTTCAGTGGCACGGAGTCAAATCCATCAGGAGTCCTCTGAAAGAGAGATGGTGACAGGAGCTGGCTGCTGCACGGCGGCAAGATGGGGAACAAAGGAGAGAAACGGAAAAGAGGTGACAGGAGGAACCCTTATGGAATTCCTGCTTCCAGTGGCTTTGTGGAAACAGACAGAAGATACCCTCTATTCTTCTTGGTCCTTCCAGTCAGTCAGAGGGTAAGAAAAATCTTTAAAACCCCCTGCTTTGCATCTTTGCTGAATTCTAAAAACCCAGAAAGACTCAAGGGTCCCAGGGTGAATGGTTCTCCCATTGGTCTTTCACACACACACACACACACACACACACACACACACACACACACACGCGCCACCCTGCCGGGTTAGCACAAAGGGAATGAGATTCAGCAGTCTAAACTCCTCCCCGCCCTCCCCTGCCCATCCTGGTTACTACCTTCCCACCCACACCTGTTGGATGAACTGGTTCAGGACAGGAGGGAGGTGTGGGCTCTGGCAGGCTAGGGCGGCACAGGGCTGTGGCCCCGGAGGCGTTGCTCAGATGCTCTCTGCTGGCCCCACACCTGGCGACAGTGCTGTCAGCATAGCATTTATGAGCTTCAGATCTTCTCACCCACCCACACACACACGGAGCCAACTCTCCCAGCTCCACAGCGCTCAGTGGTGAGCAGCATGGCCTTAGCTATGACTCAGCCCCCACAGGACAGGGCCCAGACATCAGGGGACAGCACCCTCCACTGGTCAAAGGAGAGCCTCACTTCTATCAGAAGTTGATCCTAGGGATCGCCTCTTCCCCACCCTCCGAGAAAAAAAAAAAAAAAGGGAAATGATTCTTACAACGTGGATGGTTCAATACTCCTTCTGGAAGTTAAAAGGCCCAAACAGTCCATCAACTGGAGTGCATGTTGGGAGAGAAGGAGCCTGGTCAAGAGCAGCCTTGGGCCCCATGGGAAACAGTAATGGTGTGGAAATACAGAAGGCAGAAGCCAGGATTTTGAGGGTGGGGGGCTGGAACAGTAGGAAGGGTGGGGAGTAGAGTAGTGAGTGGTCCCTGAACAGTGTGGGACCATTCAATGTCCTAGGACTGGTGTCTTCTCCAGCCCTCCAGGCTGACCTCAGTGTGCTGGCCAGCCTCCCTACCTTAGAGGTAAATGATTTGATCTTCCCAAAGAGTGACTTCTTGCTGGTAAAAATGAGGTCATCCTCCACGTCCTCGCCTTCCATGATGGCACAGCTGTCAGCGGCTGGCAGGTCGCAGTCCTTGAGGGTAGCGTTCATCACCAGCTTGGAGTACTTGTACTCCAGTCTGTGAGGCAGGGCAATGAGAAAGGTTAGACAAGGAAATGTGGAATAAGAGAGGGGAGAGGTGGGCGCCTGGGTGGCTCAGTGGGTTAAGCCCCTGCCTTCGGCTCAGGTCATGATCTCAGGGTCCTGGGATCAAGCCCCGCATCGGGCTCTTTGCTCGGCAGGAAGTCTGCTTCCCTCTCTCTCTCTGCCTGCCTCTCCATCTACTTGTGATTTTTCTCTGTCAAATAAATAAATAAAATCTTTAAAAAAAAAAAAAAAAAAGAGAAGGGAGAGGGAGAGAGGCTGGGCCCTAAACAGGGAGCCATAGATAAGGCAACTGAAGCCTAGCAAAGTGGTGTGAGGCCTGGGCTTACAGCTAAAGAATCTTGATTTCCAGCTCAGTGATCTTCTTCCCTTAAGGCTAGCTGTGTCTGTGTTCTCAAAGCTTAATAGAAATACTGGAATGATGAGGTCATTATTTTAATTAGTAATAATAACAACAAACTAAGGATATTCTGCTTTTCCTTTGAGCATCTAATGGTCATTTATAGACCACCATGTGGTACTGTCCCTGTTCAGGAGTCAGGACAGCCAAGGCAGCTGCTGGATAAGTGGCTCAACAAGTCTCTGGCCGGAGTCACAGGGTCCATGGCCAACCCCAGAGAAAAGCCTCATGGATTGAATTCTCAGATGTCCTCTTCCCGGTGCAGTGACCCAACCCTGCCCATCCCCAGACTCCAATACCCCATCACATACTTTTGATTCTTTTTCCAAAAGTAACAGGTCAGGACGGTGAGCAGGATGGCAGTACAGGTGCCTGCAGAGATGCCCACTTTCAGCCAGAAGTCGATGGTTTTGCAGATGGTGACTCTCTGCTCAGGCAGGGAGATGCCACCCGCACACAGCTTTGGCTCACGCCACACGTAAGTGGTCTTCTGTTGGGGACAAAGACAAGGAACTCAGAGATCGCATTCCCTTCTCTCCCAGGACGTCCCTGAGCAGAGAGACCCACCTGGATCCCGGCCACACAGCTGCTGACGATAGCGTGGTAGTCAGCAGGGGAGCAGAGTGGACAAGCAGCCAGGCTCTCCCACAGGAAGTGGAAGTTACAGCCGTCACAGGTCCCATCGGAACATGCGCTAGCAAAGCAGAAAGGAGACGTGAGGGCTTATGCGCTGGGTGTGGCAAGAGCTGGTGGGAGTCCCATCATCTCATAGCTCTCCTCGCCAGACTCTTAGCCCCATCAGGGTCCTTCCCGCTAGTCCTTAATACAGGTTTTGCTCTCCAGTGTCCCTGATAACAAGAGGCCTTCCCAGTCTCCACCAGGTTCTCTACCCTCTGCCCACTTGTTTCTGCTACATCAGATGAGAGCTAATGTCAGGTGTCTGAGCTGTACCATGGCTGCCCCAGCCAACGCCCCGTCAGAGGCTTCTGTTCTCCCCCATGGACCTGTGACATTTTGCAAAAGCCTCTTCAATGCAGCTTCCTTGGGCGGGGATGAGGTGGGGTGCTGGGTTTCAGGAACAGACTTAGGTCATGGATATCTGTTAGTTACTTTACTGCAATGTTTATACCAGCAAGAACAATGGTCTTATATTTTGACACCACAGAGTTAAAATATCTTGCATTGGTCCCCATCTCCCCGAGCAGCTGCTATTTAGAAACAGCATTCCCTTGGGTGCCTGGGTGCCTGGGTGGCTTAGTCGGCTGGGCATGTGCCTTCAGTTCAGGTCATGGTCCCAGGGTCCTGGGATCGAGCCCTGAGTTGGGCTCCCCACTGAGTAGGGAGCCTGCTTCTCCTTCTACCCTTCCCCCCTGTTTGTGCTCTGTCTCTCTGTCTGTCTCTCTCTTTAATAAATAAATAAAATCTTAAAAAAAGAAAGAAACAGCATTCTCCAAACCATCTTCCTCAAGACATTAGTGCCCCTCAACATGTTAGTTGGGGGAAAGAAGGAGGTGGGGGAAGGGTCCTGCAATCAAATTGGTTCCAGAATTCTCAATTCAGTGCACCCAGCTATTAAACTCATAATTGATTGATTACACAGAGATTGATTACACAGAGATTGCTAAAACTGTTACTCCTCCTAATAATAGCAAGTACACACCAGACACCACAAGAAGTCCACAAGTCACCTGGTCTCACTGAAGCCTCAAGATCACCCCCTGAGGGAACTTCTTGTTGTCCTCATTTTACAGATAAGGAACAAGAGACCCAGAGAAGATAAGAAATGTATCCACGATAACATAGCTGGTAACTGGAGGACATGAATCCAATAGCTGTGCCTAGCTGTCCCCGTAATGGTATGGGATTGTGAGAATAGCTTGGACTCTTCCTTCTGCCCCACTCCTGACACCTGAAGATTGAGAATTTGAAGTCATGACTGTGTCCCCAATAGCCCACTCATGCCTCTCAGAGTGTTTTCTCTTTGACTCTTGGGATGAAACGAGTCCAAAGAAGGGAGACCTTGTTACACACCCCTTTACCTCGGCAGCGACAGACGTCCAGGGGCGGGTTTCAGTGGACTGCATCGGACACGGATGGTGGTCGATCTCCCAGAACTGCAGGACTGGGTCACGTCATTGGACCTGCAGAGCAAGCCAGCCCCCGGTGGGGGTAGAAGTCACTCACCTGTTTCATTGGGGAGTCACTAAGTGAGGTCAGCACCAAACAGTTCCCTTGCTGGGGAAGTCAGGACTTGGGGGTGCACAGGAGTTGGTTTATACACTGTGAGAGTGGGGATCGGGGAGAGCTGGTCAAGGGGAAAGGCATTGGTCCAGGAGAGGTTAGCATAGGCATAACACCGGAGTCTCCTAAGGCAGGAAGGGAAGTCAGCCACAGATAATCCCATATTTCTCCCTGCCTCCAGGGCAGACCTGCCCCAATAATACCCCAGAAGCTGGGACCAGTGAACTCCCAGCCTGTAGCTGTCATGGCTGGGTCAATCTGCTAGACATCAGACATGTTCTGGCTTGATAAGTAGGTGGCTGGAGAGAGGGATGCACCAGAAACGGTGGCGGGGCTAGGTTTCCCTTGCATCCGCCTGGTCTCTCATCTTCACCTATAAAAGAAGATCACGTCCGGTATTCCCAAGGACTCCGGGTGGAAAAGTTCAGCTGGGGAGGTGATTCCATCCAGAGTCATATCTGTTGTCACCCCTGCCAAATTAGAGCTCCTAATTAGTTGTCACTAGTAGCACGAGCCAGCAACCACTTCAATTCTTCCAATACCTGTCAACATCCAACCTTCCTCCATCTCCTCACATTCCCGACTGGCTCATGAAAGGGTAAACCAAGGTTTGTCAGAGGCCCCAGGATGGAATACAAAACAGAGATCAAGAGGGTGGGCCCCTCATCTGGGGCCTTTTTATCTCAGAGCCTGGTAGCCTCACTCTCTCTTACACACTTACACACACACACACACACACACACTCACACAGGCTGGAGCCCCTGGGTCACTCACCGATAAGACGGTCGGCGAGGCTGACAGGCTGCGAGGACACTCCAGCCTTGTAGCCTGTCACCTCCGGGGGGATGATGACCGCCTGGCAGACGTAGGCTGTGATGGATTTGGAGAAACCCGACTCACCCTCAGGAATCCGGAGGTCGGTGACATTGTCGGCACACACGGACATTTTCTTACCCTGGGTAGGGGGACGTAGGGAGGAAGGAGTGGGAAGGAATGAATGGTCACACAATTCCCAAAGGGGAAGAGGGCACATTGCTTTCACATCTGAAATTTCAGCCTTCCAGTGGTATGCTGCAGTGGAATGATTTCATCCTAGATCTAATTACAAGACACATTTTTTTTTTTTTTAAAGCTAAAAATAAGGCCTCGGTGTCCTAGTTTCTGGAACTCTGGCCCAGAGGTCGCCAAGCCTTTTTGTTTCCTCGGAGTCACGTGGGAGCCTCATATAAGCAGGGTTGGGATGGTGGCAAAGACCTGGAGTTCTAATCTACCAGCCCACCAGTTAATAGTCTTCCTTCTCCTAGCCAGATTTCTAGATAGATACTGAAATATATAACCGAGTCTCTGAAGTTTTTGAACATCTGGCTTGGCTCACATTCCCTCTCTATCTCCCTTAGTGCTTGTCGTGAGAGCACTTTCCAGACAGATTCCCAGCAGTTAAAACAGACCCCACAACTAGCCCCCTCCCTGCCTTGAGATAGGACATCGTAGAAATAATTGGAACATAATCCACTAAAAAAAAAAAAAAAAGGACCAAGTGAAGAAAGTCTGTGTTTATGTAGAAAACATGACAAGAAATAAAATGTTCTCTAACAATCCTCACTGTAGAGAACTCTGGAAGATGGTAAGATTAACTCTCCTTCTTCCTGGAGATTTTGTAATAGAGGAAATACTGAGGTATTATTCCTTTAACAACATTACATTTATGGAATATCAGTATATAATGTGTCAGCATAAAATCATTTGTTCACTACTTTAAATTTGAGTGTACTAAACCCAAAGAATAAATACAAAAGCACTTATTCAAAAGGATATGTACACCCCTAAGTTTATTGCAGCATTATTTACAAAAGCCAAATTGTGGAAGCAGCCCAAGTACTCACTGATAAATTAATGGATAAAGAAGATGTGGCATATATACACAATGGAGTATTATTCAGCCATAAAAAGGAATGAAATTCTGCCTTTTGCAACAACATGGCTGGAGTTAGAGAGTATTATGCTAAGAGAAATAAACCAGTCAGAGAAAGACAAATACTATATGATTTCACTCATATGTGGAATTTAAGAAACAAAATAAATGAACAAAGGAAAAAAGAGAGAGAGAGAGGGAGGCAAACCAGGAAAGAGACTCTAAACTATAGAGAACAAGCTGATGGGTGGGAGGGTGGGTGAAACAGGTGATGGAGACTAAGGAATGTACTTGTGATGAGCACCAGGTGATGTATGGAAGTGTCGAATCACTACATTGTACTCCTGAAACTAAGGTAATACGATGTTACATTCTAGTAATGTATGTTAACTACCTATACTGGAATTAAAATTAAAAGCTTAATAAAATGTTTAAGAATGGAAGTGTCCTAAGCACTTACCCTGTCAGATTTCCAATATTCTAAATTTTATTACAAGTGAAGTTATGTCAATTGCTAAATCTGGTGATTCTTAGTTTATTTTTCAGATTGTAAGAAATTAGGGACAAGAGAACAGAAAGAAACCTTTGCGTTATGGTAAAACAAAGACCCATTTTTGTCTTTGAACTGACAGTAGTGTGACAGCACACAGGAGACATTTCTGAAAAGAATAAAGGGGAAAAAACCAAAAAGTCAATCTCTCCAAATTCCCTGTCTTCATCTCTCTCCCCACTCCCTGAATGAAACTTTTGCTACATGGATCTTGCTTTAATCAGCCTCAGTTTCTGAGTTACCACTAACTCCTTGGAAGCTTCATTTGAACTTCAAAGACTTGTAAAAACAAGATAGAGACATGCATCTCTAATCTTCCATAGATTATTTCTTTTTTTAAATTAAGATATAATTGCCATAGAAAATTGATTGGTTTATTTCTTGGCGTGTTCTCTATACAAACACAAATCAACTTTTTTCACATGTTCCAGAAGGTGGTAGAAGACTGACTGTGTGTTAAGTGAGGTCTCACTGCCACACAGGGTCGCAGACTAAAGGCTCAAGATGCCCTTTATTTTGCTGCATTTGAAACTATCTCTCCGACTGCTAATCCTGGCTTGTTTGTAATTTAGTTAAGTGCTGTAGTGCTGGGATTACTCTTTACATTTCTGTCTTTGACTTGTGCATCCAACACATTTACAGCAGCGTGAAATGGCTAAAGGTAACATTCTTCCCATATCCTGGAAAGCCTTTCACATCCCTTTTAAAAAACTGCCCACAAAGTTTCTTAGAGATGAACTACATACAGTTTATTTTATCCAGTCTTTAGGAAACAAATGTCAAATGCCTTGATTAGTGAAGACTGCTCAGACTGCTCTTTAAAGGGAAAAAAAAAAATCTTCCTCTGGCATTGTTTTTTAATATTCAGTTTGAAAGAATTAAAGTCAGGTAGGAGTAAATGAATATCTTAACTCAAACACCTTTATTTTCCTAAATGTTTATATTCCAAATGATTTAATTTTAGAGGAAAACGTCCTCCGAGAGAATTATCATCACTTAGAAACGCTGGCGTCTTCTCAGTCGCCTGCTGCCTGGTTTTTTGGCTTTGCGCCTGTGTCCATCTCTGGCTCTGACCCTCTGGTGTCCCATTTCGATATGATGCCCCGGCACTCACACAGCTTACCTCGTTTCCACACAGACTGAGGGTAAAGTGGTGGAAATATTTCAGCCCTTTGGAAGTGAAGCTTGGCCCTCCAGCCAGAGAGACGGTGTTTGCCAAAGCCAAGAAGTTGTAGTCCAACCCCCTGGTCGGAGTGCTGGTGGAGAAGGTGCAGTCATTGTAGCACAAAGAGTGGATCTGAGGGGAAAGGCTCGGTCAGGTGGGCTGTTCGGGCGGGGCCTGAAGGGGACTGTATGGAGAGTGGCAGCTATTATCCCCAGCCTGGTCCAGTTCAGGAGTGAGAGAAGCAGACGTAAGGATTGGGTGGGCATTAAAATAAGGGAAATGGGCTAGTGAGGGTTATGTACATCCTACAGCGCACTTGTTAGCACGCATATGGTATACAGACCCGAGTCTACTATTTTTCAGTAAGGAATTCAGTCAGATTTTATAGCCTTGTCCCTCTGCCTAGATGGCTGAACTCTCTCAGGACTTAAGGTAGCCCCTTCTTGCTTTTTAGCAGAAGACAGGGAGGTGCGAACTAGAAGAAGGGTATTCCGGATGGCAGAAGAGAAGCTACAAGCCTTTCCCGTGCCCCATTTAAAAGTCACTGAAGCCTGCCTCCTCTCTCCCAGGTTCTCTGCAGGACGCTGAGCCTCAGAGGGGATTTAGGGGACCTGGGTGCTTTTGGCTCAGGTCATGATCTTATGGGTCCTGATCTTGTGGGTCATGAAATGGAGCCCCACAAGGGGTTCTGTGCTCAGCATGAAGTCAGCTTCTCTTCCTCTCTCTCTGTCCTCTTGCTCTCCTTCTCTCCCTCTTTGGCATAAATAATAATAATAATAATAAATAATAATAAGTAATAAATAAATAAATCTTTAAAAAGAGGGGATTACATCCCATAAACCCCATAAACACCTTACTCCTTTCTAGAATCTCCGTTCAGCAGCAGCCTTATGCAACTGTCATTCCCTCCCTCAGCGGCAGAGGGAGCCCTAGGGGAAGAAGTTTGCAGCAAAGGTCTGGGGTGCCTGGAAGAGGTTCCCCAGGTCTCAGAACTGTGGCATTTACTGCACAGCTAAACTAAGCAGCATTTGCAGACTGTATAAATAATGCCTCACAGATGTTTGTGTATCGATGTGTCTGTGATAAGTAAAATATAAGTTCATTTAAAAAGTATTAATGATTTGTCTCCCTCCCCGCCCGCAAGAGACTCTTAATCTCAGGAAACAAGGTTGCTGGAGGGGAGGGGGGTGGGAAGGATGGGGTGGCTGCGTGATGGACACTGAGGAGGGTATGTGCTCTGGTGAGTGCTGTGAATTGTGAATGAATGATGATTCACAGACCTGTATCCCTGGGGCAAATAATACATTATATGTTAATAATAAATAAATAAATAAAGCGTTAATGAATACTTAAGAACTTTTCATCATAGTACTTTCTTAGCTTCAGAAAGTGCATGGGGCAACAGCACTGTTATTTTACTTTAGAAAAAACCTCTAGGATAAAAGACAGCAATGCCAGTTAACCGTATGTCCCAGCGATGGTGGGTTGCCTTCCCAAAGGAGAGGGGGGCCAACTCCCATGACAATAGGCTGCACTGAAGTAGGCTGAATGTGAGCCCAAGCTCTCATTCCTTCCCTTTAGGTCTCTGCAGAGATGCCAAATAACCCTCCGGACCGGATGGTCACAGATCTCTCTAACCCACCCCGTGAAGATGAGACTTGTCCATGGCTGAGGCCTAGACCCTGAAAACCAACTTCTCTACAGCTAAGAACTTGCTCTCCACGCTCAAAGCCTGGGCAGGTATCCTCAAGGACTCTAACCTGGGAGTGAGCTACAGGGAATGCTTGGCTATCGACCCCTCAAGAGCGCCCCCCCCCCCCCCCGCCACTGCCCCAGGTCCTGGCACCCTCTGAGGTGGTCCATTCAGAGATCCAAGGTTAGAATGCATGATATATGGTTGGCACCTTGTTGCTCTTGGTCCCTGGACCGCAGGGCACACAGGCCTGGATGCCATAAGGCTGGTGGGCCTTCAGGATTGTGTTCGGGGGGCAGGAGTGGCAGGTTCCTGAGTCCCGATCGATGTAGTAGCCAGGAGGACAAGAGGTGCAGGAGGAGCCCATGTCAGAGGCTTCCAGGGCACAGGGACGGCAGTAGGAGGCCACCCCGTCCATGACGTTGGTGATATTGATGGAGTAGATTTTGGCGACATCATTGGTGTACTTCCTGCCCTGGAAACGGGAGGAGAGAGGGGAGAGGCCTGAGATGTCAGCAGCAATTGGGTTCTCTAGAAATAGCAAATGACTACTTAACCCTCTTTACCCTCCAGTACTTGAGAAAAATCTGAGAAGCATACTATTCTTCTTCACTGAAGAGTAGCCCTTTGTGAACATTTTGTGTCACATTAAACCAACACGAGCCCATTCTAAATGTTCTATAAAAATATTAAGTGCCACAGGAGAAATATGCAGTAGATACCATTACATGAAAAAAGCAGGTCTCTTCCTTGTGAAAGGGGACAAAAAATGTACTTGAACTTTTAGTGCCATCTTCCTGGGAAGTCATTTGGACAAGGCCAGATGCTTCTCAGGGGTGGGAAATAGGCCGTTCCGTGCTTGACTCTTTCAGATCCTTCGAACCCTTGGGTTCTGAACCTCACACTCATACTTAAGCTACTTCCAGGAATTATCCTGGCTCAGAGGTCTCTTCTGGAAGCCAGGGGTCTGGAGAAGGGCAGCAGCTTACCGTCTCATGAAAAGTTGTCCTCTGGAAGGCCCAGGTGAAGCTCATGGTAGCATTCTCCTCAATGATATAGGTGTAAGACTGTTTGCCTTTGGAACCTTTCCATGTCTCCACGGGAGTATTGGTCCTAGAATTCACACCCTGAATCCAAGATAGATAAGTGAAGAAGGCACAGTGGCTGGGTGGCTGGCTGGTGTGCATGGGGGGGTGGGGGGGCAGTGTTCCCATACTGCTGCCATCCCGGCGGTCAGAACAGTCGGTCAGACCCATGTTAAACTGTCAAGTCCCTGAAGGACAGTCTAGGCCCTTCTGTGAAGTTACTATAAACGGGGCCATCAGTTACACTGGCGCACCAAAGGGGGCCGGCGGTCAGTTATGTTGATGGCCAAAGGGAGCCAACCTTCACAATAGTTCCCAGAAGCCCCACAGCAGACAAAGAAAGGGAAACATACCACCATGAAGTAGAGCTCACAATTCACAGAACAGATGGTCTCAAAGACAAATGTGATCCTGGCCACCTCTTTATTCTCTGTGTCTGCCGTCACTGACTGTGGAGGTCTGTGGGGGCAGAAATGAAAAGTCAGCTCCCAAGACCAGGCAGTGCTTCCCGAAGAGCCCAGACAGCAGCAAAAGGTCTGCTGGGGGACAGGATTAAGTTCTGAGGACTTTGGAAAGAGCACGGATTAAGTCCAATTCTGCCACCTGGCTATGCGATCAAATTGCAGTTTCCTCATTTGTAAAATGAAGGTGATAATACCTTTCTTATTTACCTTCCATCACTGTGGTGCCATCCAAGGGCATAACAGAGGGAGGAGTGCTTTGTAACATGCTCTAGAATTTCACTAGCACAGTGGGGTCCTCGGACCAGCAGCATCGCCCTCACCCGAGCTTATCAGAGGCCCGGAACCTCAGGCCCCCCACACAGACCCACTGAATCAGAATCTGCATGTTAACGTGATTCCCAGGTGATGCAGAAACACATCAAGGTTCCAGAGTACCTACATGCACTTAGCAGCTCACTCTCTGGGGTGGTGAGAGATTTTCTCGGGTCAAATGAGCAGATATTTCAATTTGTCATCTCTTCAGCCAAGTTCTCAGGCTGGTCCTTCTTTTGGGAAGACAGAGCCAAGCCCCAGGGGGCAGGTGGGGTAGGGGTGGTGAGTGGAAGAGGTGAGGAACCACTCTACTGGAGCAGTCAGCTTTGCAAATTAAAATGTCCTTTTGGGAATGTTACCCCCATCCCTCCAAAGCCTAAAAACCGAGCTCACCCTGCAAATGGGTTATAAATTAATTTACACTGCTCAGCGATAAGCTGAGTAAATTAAGTAAGTAAATTAAGAGAAGAGACATTATTCCTTTTGAGCAACTACCATGGGCTTGAGCACTGTGCCAGTGATGGAAAGGGGGGAGCTTGAAGAAGATAATGGAGAAGCCAGACTGGCAATAGGGAAATGCATTCAGCAGTCCTCCCTCATCTTGAAAGCTCATATGGGCAGAAGAATTCACTTTGGCTTTGGAAATCCATTTATGGCTTTTCTTTTGTCCTTGGCCATTTGCTTATGTCCTAAGAACCACCAGTCCCAACTCCTATCTACACAGTTATGCTAACCACTGGGCTGGAAAAATCATCTCAACCTGAGTTAGTCCAAAGTCACAGACTATCAATCCCCCTGTTTTACCAACGAGGAGCCTGAAGCCTACAGCAGCATGGTGACTTCCCCGAGTTCACAAAGCCAGTAACTGGTGAAGTTCAAGTGCCTGTTTTCAGTAGAGTGTTCTTTTCACCACACCACATGCCTGTAGTCTTTATTTTAATGGCAAACGCATTGCTTAATGTCCTAGGTCTTCTTGGGATATGGGGATCATTATGACAACAAGAGCCATCCATTTCAGTCTTCTTGTCCCAAATGAAGACGAACTGTCTGTGGATACTTCTGGCCTTCTTTGTAAATTTTTAAAAATTTATTTATTTATTTACTTTGGGTTTATTTACTTATTTTAGAGAGAGAGAAAGTACACAGTGGGGAGGGGCAGAGGGAGAGAGAGGATCTCAAGCAGAGTCCCTCCTGAGCTCAGAGCATAATGCGGGGCTCCATCCCACAACCATGAGATCATGACCTGAGCCGAAATCCAGAGTCGGATGCTTAACCGACTGAGCCACGCAGGCACCCCTGGCCTTCTTTTTAAAAGTTGTGTGTTTGTTTGTAACATTTTATCTGATGGTGTGAAGAGGAAGAATTCAAGTAGCGAGCGTGTGGCCAATCCATGAGAGAAGCCAGGTGTGAGAGAGTGCCAGCGGGAGGTCCGCCAGTGTGGGCAGCAACTAGGAAACCACCTGAACATTCAGGTTAATGCTCTCAGACCACTACCCTGCTCCCCTCTGTTCTGAACTCATGCTTCCACACGCCAGAACCCTCCCCTCTACAACACTCCAAGCTATGTGGGACTTGGATGTGATCAAGGTGGCGTGGGCTTCCCTTAGCTCTGTATCCCTCACCTGAATCCTGGCACAACCAGGGTGAGAATCATGAAGTCATTGTCTGAGGCTCCAACAGCTGTATATATGTGATCACCAGCCACCTCCCAGCCTGGGAAAGGAGAGGGGAGAGTCAGTGTCCCAGGGGTCCCAGGTGCAGGGAAACATGCACCCAGCTGACACTCTGAGAGAG
Organism: Mustela erminea; assembly: GCF_009829155.1. Lineage (NCBI taxonomy): Eukaryota > Metazoa > Chordata > Mammalia > Carnivora > Mustelidae > Mustela > Mustela erminea. The sequence continues at coordinate 16,371,621 of NC_045623.1, forward strand.
AGAGAGAGAGAACACCGTCCTTTGAGGCATCCAGACCCACCACCAAAGCAAAACCATGTTATCTATCCTGCTACTTCGGTCAAAGACTCTGAAGATCTTAGAGCAAGCCCTTTGGAGTGTGTGCACATGGTTGTTATCTCTGGTTCTATCTACAAAACTAAGGTCTGGCAGAACGAACGTCCATGGGGAGTGGAACATTCCAGAGGATACATGCGTGATTAGCTCATTTTTCTGGGGATATCACTGTTATGAAGAAATGTGAAGCGGGAGAGCTCCCGGTCAGCAGGGAGCTGACAGCTCACTGCGGTGAGGAGGTACTCACCAGTCATGCCCTTGTACTCAAAGTTGATCCCACTGAGGACGGTGGTTTCCATGTTCGAGGGCAGCGTGTTCCACCATTTGTATTCGAATCCCACGGCTGGCTCAGTCCCGGCTGGACAGTGGCTGCAATCTGGGGGAACCACAAGATCCGTGCCTTCAGCAATGAGGCCGCAGCCACCCTGACGGGAGCTGCCGTCCCTCAGACAAGGGACAACAGTGGTGGGCAGTGTGCACGTTCCACTGACCGCTCTGAGTGCCACGCCGCCCACCCAGGTAGGGGACATGGGAATGGACAGGACGCAGACAGAGAGGTTACCAGAGCCATTGGAGTAAGAGCCGTAAGGGCAGGGCTCACAGCTGCTGTTGTTGGTTTTGAAGAAGCCCGGGTTGCAGGGCGGGCAGCGGGTCTTCACCCCAGAGGCAGGCAGCTTCACGGCCCCCTCGAGATCCTCTCCACAGATCTTCGGCTGGGCCCATTTGTACATGAGCTGGGTCTGCAGAAACGGATGAAGAATGGCTCAGCCTGTGTGGGATTTAGCACATCTTTAGAGTGGTGGTGGTAGGGGGTACTCGGGTCTATGATGAAAGTTTCATGAGGGTAGGGGACCCCCTTCTGGTCACCAATATATTCCATGCTCCTGGCCCAGAGCCCGGCACATGGCCGTGCTCAATAAATATCCGCTAAGTGTTGCCTGGATGAAGAAGGGTATACTCAGCGAGGACATGTGTGACAGGGAGAAGGGAAGGACCAGCTGTCTCCAGAGAAAGCTCTGGTTCCAGTGTAGCATCTTATGACTACTAAGGTCACAGGAAAAGTAGCTGATGAAAATCCCAAAACATAAAAAGGGATGTCTCCATGTGTCTTCCAAGTATTTTTCTTGCTTTTGCATTTATTCAGTAGACAGGTATAGAAGCCTACTACACTTGTGTGCCAGAACTGGGGGCTCAGCAATGGAAGAGACATGGCTCCTTCCCTTAAGGGGCTCACCATCTAGCAAGGACAACAATCGCGTAAGAACAATCAGCGTGGGTGGATGGATACTGTCTTGATGGGACATCAAGACAAAAGGGACAATGTTGGCCAAGGGCTACAAGCTTCCAGTTATAAGACCAGTAAGTTCTGGGGCACTAAGTTGCATCAAGGTGATTACAGTTAATAGTACTATACTACTGTATATACCCGAGAGCTGCTTAGAGAGTAGATCTTAAATGTTTTCACCACACAAAAGGATAATTATGTGATATCATGGAGGTGTTAATTAATGCTATGGTGGTCAGCATTTTGCAATATATAAGTATATCAAATGAATACAGTGGGCACCTTAAACTTACATAAAGTTATGCATCAATTACATCTCGATGAAGTTGGGGGTAATGGGAAGAGGAACGGTCAGCCATCAGATCAGTGGACAAGGAAAACACTGTATCTGTCACTCAGTAGGGCCATCCCTACTCTTTTGATGGAGGTATGGGATACAGAAGAGGGAATGACATGGGGAGGCTCCTGGTTTGGCAGGGGAAAGCTACTTGTGTGGCCCTTGGGCCAAGTCAGAGATAAAAGGTGTAATCTACAAGAGCGAATTGCATTGAAGGGACTGATGCTCTGGGCAGCACGGCAAGGCATGTGAAAAGGTGGACCAATAAGGCATTCATCCACTTTACTCAGCATAAGAAAGGACAAGTCTTAAGAGGAGCCTGTACTGTCTTGGGTCCTGGGGCTCCTCTCCTGACCCTCTCCGTTCCACCGTGAAGAGACTCCTCCCTGTGAAGAGCAGCCAATGGCCAGAGCCCCAAACTTGGGCTCTAACCTGGGTGCTCTCTCCCTGCTTGTCCCCCGAGTCTGATGGAGAGAAGGGTCTGGGGAGCAGGAACACTGACTGGGTCCATCTCCTGGAGCAGCACATGCAGCAGACCCGGAGGACTGGTCAACCTGTCCCTGGGGAACCACCAAGGCACGGCAAAGACCATAAGGACGATCATGGGAGTGGACTCGATTTATGGCCCTTGATTTAAAAATACAGTTTAGAAGACAAAATGGAAGCATGAGACTGAGCAGAGCCAGTGCAGGCGTGAGAGCCCTGCGAGGCAATCCTGATGAATGCATACTCATGTGCACTCATGCTGCAGGGCTCCTCCCCTGAGCCTTGGCTGGGCTGCCAGGAGCAGCAATGGCTCTGGCCCCAGGCTGTTCAGGCAAGGGAAGATGCCCCTGCTGGCAGGCAGCAGAGCTCGCTGCGGCTCCAGAGGGCCTTGGCTGGAGGCTGGGAGAGGATACTGGAGCAGAAGGAAGCAAAGACCACCACATTCAGCCCCATGTTACGCCAAGGGGGGAGAAGAGCAGCAGGATTCAACGTCCCTACTTAATTAGTGAGTCAACTGATGCCAAGAAGATGAAAATGGTTTCTACAAGGTCATACAGAATCCCAGACACTGCACAACAGAGGTAAAACTGATGAGATGTGTAGCCATTCTCCCTCAGCTGCTGGGGGAGAGAACGATGCTCGAAACACGAGGGCAGGTGTGGGGAAGGGTGGGGAGTAAGAGAGGATGATGAAAAGCAATCACTGCTAAGGACCAGACTTTATCCCATGCTTATCTGGCAAGAGGAGAATTCATCCAGCCGCCCAACCAGGAAACACTTACGCATCCTAATAATAGCCAAGCCTATGTTTAACGCTGAATGCAAATTTCCCAACTTCTATCTTTCTGGGAGGCTGTGGTTTAGGGATACAGACAATTCATCTGGAACCTCTGATCTAAGACAAATCCTTCCACTCGTGCCCCTGAGCCATCCCAGCTCACTTTCTGCTGTTCCTCGAATTTGCTGGACACAAGTCAGCCTCCTCCACATGTGCTGTGTGCACGGAAACCACCGTGGCCACCCCTTGTCTCACTCAGGTCTCTGTTCAAATGTTACATCCTCAAATGTCATCCCAACCCTCTCTAAAACAGCATTGCCACCCTTTGTCATTCTCTGTCTTTTCATCTTAATTTTTTGCTTCCACTCACTACCATCTGATATACTCTTATTTATGTTTTATCTGTTGTCTCTCTTTGCACTTGCTCCCCAGCAAGAATGAAGCCCCGTAAAAGTAGATGTTCCCCCACCCTGTTTGGTTAACTGCTGTATGGGAGGTACCAGGCACAGGCACGGTAACTGACTTTTGAACATGTGACCTCCTCTGAAAGGCCTTCCCTGGCTCCCCAGTCCTGGTCACGGCTCTCCCGGAGGCCCCCAGGCCCCTACACTTCCTCCTCCTGTTCTCATCTCTCACCTTCCCTCCCAGAACAGTGAGCTCTGGGAGGGCAGGAGCCTTCATCACGTGACCCCCAGCCGGGGCACGAGGCCTGGCAGAGCATTTGTTCTCAAATCACGCCTGCTGACTCAGAGGTGACGCAGACTACAAAGGAAAGACTCTCTGAGGCAGAAAGCCTGGGGGAAAGAAGGAACCAGCAGAGACAGAACAGTCAGCCCATTCTCCAGTGAGACAGGAAATGGGAATGAATTCCCTTTGCCAGCCGACAAAAGCAGCGCTGAGGGGACAGGTCTGATGAGTTCCATGAGGAAATAAGAGCACCATGGCCCAGAGGCGCCAAGCGAATGGGAGAAACCAAGCAAAAGAAAATGCAATGGCTTTTTTGCAACAGAGCATGTGTGAATAAGCAGTGGAACAAATGGGGCAAAAACAGTTTCTGACCTGAAGATGAAAGAGGCCATCTCGCTTTGCCTCCCCACTCCCCCTCCCAGGCCCTGGAGTCCCCACAGAGGTCTGTGGGATTTTCTCCCTGTCAGCTCCACTGACTTCTGGAACCCCAAATGTAGTAAAGCCCAAGGAGTGGGCAAAGGAGCTATCTGGGGGCCAAGGGGCTCCAAGACCATGCTACCCACCTCTCCGTTGGCATCACAGGCTGTGTGAGTATAGAAGTAATCTTTATCCGTGCAGGCCGGACGCACTTTGCAGGAGGAGGATCCCTTCTCTAAATTGTAAAAGCAAGGACAAATAGGTGAAGTCACGTAAGAAATCAGAGCTCTTCACCACTTGCTCATGACCCTAGGACCTCCAAGACCCTGGGGTACAGCACAAACACAGGTATTGCGGGAAGAAGAAAATCCAGCCCACCCACCCCTCCTTCTGCTTCGCTTCCAGAACCTAAAGCCCCACTCAGATACCCCCTTTGCACCTGTCCCTGGTGCTATGAGAAGGCACTGGCGGGCAGGGCATCAGGAAGGGGACGTGCCAGCGGGCCAGAGAGAGGGGTGGGGAGCCAGAGACAGCATCTTCCAGGCTAACCACAACTAACACGGTTTTTTGAGACCTGCCATGTTCCATTTGCTTCATAATCCTGTGCAGGTGTTTTTTCCACTCCTGAAGGATTACAGCAAATCTTAGGAAAGCTTAGGACAGTGTCTTCATACTCTTATTCCAATTCTTTCCCTGCATTTTCTCTGAATATCTCCCTCCAGTGAAGGTCTTCCACCTTCGGCGTTTCCCTTTCTCCAGGCACCCACTCTCCACAAATAAAGTGGTAATCTCCTCCGACTCCACTTAAGACAAAGAGTTTTTTCCACTTTCCCCTCCCCCAAACATCCTGCCACTATCTCTAACCCTTGACCTGTTCCTAATAAAAAAAGGTATCAACTATCATTTTATTTATTCTACTCTCTGTATGTTAGCTCTGCTTTAACCCTGTGAATGCTTGAATGGCAAGAACTATTTCAGTGTATCCCTCTTTAAAGCAGTGGACTTCACCTTTTTGGAATTAAAAACATTTTGAGAAATTGAAAAAAAAGACCAGTTTGGTTTTTCCAGAGAAATATATGTAACTTATGCAAATTAATTTTTAAAACTTTTTTTTTTTAATTTTTAAAACCAGGGAATTTATTTTCTCCAGAATGAGAACCACTCCTTCGGGCACCTGGGTGGCTCAGTCATTGAGTGTCTGCCTTCCGCTTCGGGTCGTGATCCCAGAGTCCTGGGATCATACCCCACATGGGGCTCCTGCTCAGCGGGAAGCCTGCTTCTCCCTCTCCCACTCCGTGTCTCTCTCTGTCAAATAAATAAATGGAATCTTAAAATCTTAAAAAAAAAAAAAGAAAAGAAAAGAAAACCACTGCTTCATAGAGGACCAGTGTAGCACTATTACTACTGCTCCTGTCATTGTCATTTCTTTTTTTTTTTTTTAAGATTTTATTTATTTATTTAACAGAGAGAAATCATAAGTAGGCAGAGAGGCAGGCAGAGAGAGGAAGGGAAGCAGGCTCCCCACCAAGCAGAGAGCCCAATGCGGGACTCGATCCCAGGACCCCGAGATCATGACCTGAGCCGAAGGCAGCGGCTTAACCCACTGAGCCACCTAGGCACCCCTGTTACTGTCATTTCTAAGGTGACTGCTGTGTCACCTGCAGGCAAGCATTTGATACAAGTGTGCCATCCTCTCTCTGTAGATTACCTGACAGGCCATGTGATAGACTGAAATGAGATTTTCAGTATTACGATCTGGGTTTGGATCCCGTTCCATTTAGTAGCTGTGTCACTTTAGGCAAGTTACTGAACCTCTCTGACTTGTAGAGCTCTCCTCTGTAGAGCATGAATAATAATATCTACCTTACCTGAGCCAGCACGTTCTTGGTGCATTGGAAGTAGGGGCTCACTAAATGCTGGTAACTATTACTCCCTGTGTTTGTGGGAATTATTTTTATTTGTTAACTGTTATGAGATTAAAAAAAAAAAAAGATATTTTTATTTGTTTGAGAGAGAGAGCGAGCCCAGGGGAAGGGGGCAGAGGGAGAGAGAGACTCTCAGGTAGACTGCTTGCTGAGCGTGGAGCCCAACCTCATGACCCGGAGATCATGACCTGAGCCAAAGCCAAGAGTCTGATGCTCAATCTTCTGAGCCACCCAGGCACCCCTTGTCATGGGATTTTATCTGTCTATCTACTTATTTATTTGACAGAGAGAGACAGCAAGAGAGGAACAAAGCAGGGGAAGTGGGAGAGGGAGAGTTGGCTTCCCACTGAGCAGGGAGCCCGATGCAGGGCTGGATCCCAGGATCCTGGGATCATGGCCTGAGCTGAGGGCAGACGCCTAACGACTGAGCCACCCAGGGGCCCCTTGTCATGAGATTTTAAATAAGGATTGAAAGTTTCTTTCTCTCCCTTCCAGTTCTTATACCTCAACTGATCCTTTCTTCTTTCTGAGGCACCAAATGAGTTCCTAGATCAGAGAATCTCCTAGTTACACCCTTGTTGGCCTACCCTAGGGAGCTCCCTCCACTGTGTGTTCCCACACCTCTTCTGTTCCCATCTGATTAGCCTGGGCAAGAGGGAGCTACTGCCTGAGGAACAGCTGGAGTCTTCTCAGCTCATTGACTTGGTTAACAAGTAGAAGGCCCTATTCAGCCAGAGGGATCCAGGGATTCCTGCTTTTGAGAAGCTGGGCCAGGAGGAATTCGGAAGGAGATGCTGAAAACACACCATTTCCCAGGATCCAGCATAGAGGGTCTAGCAGGTTGCAAGTTCCATGTTAAAAAGTACATTTTACACAAGGACTTTTCTCTGCTTGTTCAAATATTTGCTCAAACTGCTACCCTAGCTCCAGGTTTCAGCAAAAGTGGTCCAGCTGTTTATACACTTGATGATTGCTAACCTAGTTTTAATAAATGATTAACCCAAATGCTGAGCCGGACTTCCCTTCCCTAGCTCAGGTTTCATCAAGGTGTTGAAGTTGGGTACTGGTCAAGTTTGAAAGATCTGCCTAGATGTTCGGGCAAGGGAGCAAAAAGTGATTCTTCTAACGTTGGCCCAGGGAGCAAGACTGTGAGAAGATAAAGTTTATCATGGGGGCTTGGGATTCTCTCTCCGAGCGTTCCTCTTCCTTTCAGGACTTCTCCCCACCCCCCGGAGTATAATGTCCTCTCATTCAGATCCATTTCATCGAAGGAAAACATTCCCCTTGAGGACTGAATCATCTAATGAAGGCTTGGTCCAGCTCAGATACCCCCTAACCTCTCTGAGCTGTCCTTTATTCTTCTATACACAGGGAGATCACTCCTGCACTCTGGGAAATTGTAAAGTACTATCCAAGTGACTTGTTATCACTGTTACCTATGCTAAGAGTCCTTTCATGGAAAGAGAGGCCAGCTGGGATAAGCCTCAATGAAAATGAACACAGTTGACCCTTGAACAACAAAGGTTTGAACCAGGAGGGTCCATTTATATGTGGAACACACACACACACACACACACACACACACACCCAGAGTACAGTATTAGTATTGTAAATGTATTTTCTCTTCCTTATGATTTTCTTAATGACATTTTCTTCTCTCCAACTTCTTTTATTGTAAGAATACAGTATGTAATATAAAACACAAAATGTATATTGACCAATTGTTTATCAGTAAGGCTTCTGGTCATTAGTAGTTAAGTTTCTGGAGAGTCAGAAGTTATTGTCCCTGTACTGTTCAAGGTTAAGCTGTGATAAAATTAGTGCTTACTACAATGCCAGGCACTGTTCTAAATCTTTCATCTGTAATAGTCAATTGATCCACACAATAACACTATGAGGTAGATGTGATTATTGCCATTCCCATTTTACGGATGAGGAAACTGAGGCACAGACAAGTGACCTGCCCAAGGTGGCAGAGCTAGTAGGTGACAGACCAGAGATCTGAACCTTAGTAATTCAGTTCTGGAGTTCGTGCTCTTAAACCCCATGCTATTCTACTAGGAAATGAATCCTTAATATTGAACACAACACAAAGGAATAATTCTTAACAATCACATTTTAGGTATCAATAAGAAAAATGCTTTTAGTCAAGCCTTTGTCCTTAACTTCTGCATTCCTATTAGCTCCACCTCAGTCTAGGTCCTAGATACCAGCAATGACGCCTGTTGAGAAATCTCCGGACTGTGGCCTCTGCTTCCAACTGTTTCCTTCCTCATTCATTTTCCCAATGGCAGCTAGAGTGGTCTTTCAAAGTCAAGAGCCAAATCACATCACTCCCTAGCTTAAAATTCTTGAACGGCCCCCACTGCTCGCAGAATCAAATCCCAAATGTTCAGCAATGGCAGAGAAGGGCTGGTCCGTAGTCTGTACCTACCTCTTAGCCTTGGATGCTAGTTCTCTCCAAGTCAACTCCTGCCCTGCTGAGTTTCTCCAAGACCCCCAAGCCTTCTGGCTTTGGCTACACTCCCTCCTGAACATCCATCAAATCACCGACTCCTCTTTCTTTCTTTTTTTTTTTTTTTTAAAGATTTTATTTATTTATTTATTTATTTGATAGACAGAGAGAGATCACAAGTAGGCAGAGAGGCAGGCAGAGAGAGAGGGGGAAGCAGGCTTCCTACTGAGCAGAGAGCCCGATGTGGGGCTCGATCCCAAGCCCCCGAGATCACGACCTGAGCCGAAGGCAGAGGCTTAAATCACTGAGCCACCCAGGCGCCCCCCGACTCCTCTTTCAAGACCACTGCCACTGAAGACTTTCCTGCCTCCTCACAGAGGACTGACCATGTCCCTTCTTTGCCTCTACTGTGCGCTACACTCAGAGTTCCTATCTGAGTGGCCACTGCACAATGCACTTACCACGCTTAGGTGCTCCTATAACTACAGTCCGACTTTTCGACCTAAGCCGGAAAGCAGGCACCAACTCCAACGAAGCCCAGGCTTTGGCACTCACAGGCACTCGGGACTTATTCGTAAACGGATGACTAAATGCTCTCAGTGTCTTCTGTCCCTCCCTTTATGCACATTCCATCACAGGCTCTGATCAGATCTCTTTGCATTCCCCGGCCTCCCACGGACCCTGTATTCTGGAAGAGTCAAGTCACGATAAAAACTCACTTTCCCTTCAAAGAGGTGGATTGAGAAATGGGTAGCAGGAGAACAGACCCCAAGGGACTCAAACTCCCAACCCAACACTTTCATAACAGCTCTCTGGATAACAATTAATTTACATACAGAGTTGATCAAAACATTCCCAGAGGGGTTTTCTAGAGCCACCTTGCCATTCAAACCCTTGAACAACTGCTGGGCTGGCAAGGCAGCTGGAGACGAAGACAAACAAGGGCGCCATTGATAGAGCACGGAAGGAGAATAAGAAATTCAAGTGGAAAAACAGGAATGTAGACTCACCGATTAAAAACTTCCCTCAAGATCTAAACATTCCTGTTCTTGCTGAAAACGACACTCATTTGGCAAGATCTGTGTCGATAACTAGGACTTTTGTTTTAGAAGTAGCGTAGAAATAAGCAGTTCATAGGGTCAATGGCTGGTCTCAGCTGGGCAAACACGTCATGCAATGCCTGTGTGAAGGACGGGTGTGTCTGTGGACAGATTTGAGGGTCTGCTTGAGGGAGAGCCTTGAGCTGGGGTGTGTGTGTGTGTGTGTGTGGCTCTGTGTAAGAAAGGAAAAAATGGAATAGTTATGGGCTGTCTGGGAAGAGGGTCCTCTGGGGGGACTGCCCACCTTACACCAGAGCCCTGTGGCCCTCACATGCCCAGGTTCTCTTTCTTAAATTGGGATACTTCAGGAAGCTATTCAGAGACTGTAGCCACAGGCTGCTACACCTGTCCCCTTATTTGCCCTCAGAACGCTGGTTTGTTTGTTTAGAGAAACAGAGAGAGAGCATAAGAGCATGCAAGCAGGTCCTAAGTGGGGGTGGGGGGGT